>NC_085926.1:13795500-14103500 GCF_029289425.2 Pan paniscus
GTGTTGTAGCCACGCCCACAGCACATGAGGTCACAGCCGCTGGCCTGGGGAGCCGTCTTGTTGCAGGCGCGGCCCTGGGTGCCCACACTGCCGGTCACCGGGTCCTCCTCGCAGTAGTTGGGCGACTTCTCGATGTACACCAGGTCCGTGTCCATGGGCTTGCGGTACGACAGTGGCTTCTTGATCTTCAGGAAGGTGGGCCGCTTGTTGCGGCTGGCACGCACAGGCTCCACGTGAACGGCCTCGTTGTACTTGTCCTTGAGCACGTAGCCCAGCTCCCGAAACTGTGGCAGTGTGGTCCAGCACGTCTTGGTGGTGCACGAGCCTGACACGCCGTGGCACTTACATTCCAGCTTCATGTTCTCCTCCAGGATCTGCAGGGGAGGGCGGGGAAGAGCACAGCACAAGTCACCGCACGCCAAGGCCAAGTGCAGCCCCCAGCTCCCCCCCCCCCGCCCCCCACCCCTGCCCCACCTATCTGGGTCTGGCTTTAGTTTTTTCTTTCTGGTGTAGGAAACTCAGACCTGGATTCTAGGCCCTCTCATTCCAGCCTTTGTGCTGTGCAAGCCACTTCAGCCCTCTGTGCAGCAGTTTCCCCATATGTAGAATGGGGATAACGATAGTGCCTAACTGTACTCATACAATGAAATACTATACAGCAAGGAGAAAGAATGAATTGCTCACACATGCACAAATAGTGGATCTTTAAGAGGTAATGTTGAGGGAAAGAAGTTGGACACCAAAGAGGGCATACTTTATGATTCCATTTATCTGAAGTTCAAGAATTGAATGGCAGATGTTTTTCATTTAAACTTTATTCACCTACAAAGACAGTGGACTGGAGTTGGGCCATGAGCCATATTTTGCTTACCTTTGTGTTAGAATAGCCTAGCAATAAGAGAAGGCAACATTTTACCCAACACCCAGAGTACAGCATATTCAGGTTATTTTCAGTGTGCTTTAAAAAATTGTTTTTATTTCTTTCTGTCACTTTTCTTCCTTCCTTCCTCCCTCCACCCCTTTCTTCCTTTTTCAACTATAAAGAAATATCTTTGGGACTAAAGCTTCTCTTCCTTCCTCCACCATCCTAAGTCATGAATTGAGCTCCTACTGTGTACAGGCACAGAGATGGGGATTTCCCAGTGAGCACAGTTGCTGGTTCACCATGTGTGAGCATTTTTATTCTCCTTCATTCAGACTGTCAAATTGCTTTTGCTTGTTATATCATGAAAGAATGAACGGAGGAAGGGGTAAGTGAGTGGACATTTATTAACCCCCTGCACACACACTGGGCCCATGCTTTTATGTATGGCATCTTATTAATTCCATGAAGCTAGTATGATTGACTCCTTTTTACAGAAGTCTCAGAGCTGGTCTGTGAGACATTCTGAGGCAAGGGGCTTGGAGCTGAGGGGCGAACTGAGTGCCTGCTGGCCACTTAGTTCCCATGTGATGCTTCTTCTCCAGGTCTCAGTTTCCTTAACTCTAACATATAGTGAAGACAATTCCATCTTTTCTGAGAAAATCAGGGTGCTGGAAGAGAATGAGACATTCAAAAAACTCACTAGTCTTGCCTCTGGCCCTGGGCCCATTCAAGATGCTGGGGATACTGAGGTGACAAGATTAAGTCCCTGTCTCTGAGAATTGGGTCCATGTTCAGGGTCCTCCTAGCCCTAAGAGCTCTGCTTCCAGGAGAGGTGACCAGTGTTTGGTCAACAGAACCACCAGGGAGGGAGAGCCACCACATTTCAACCTCAGTATCTGCAATCAAATGAGCCAGTGATGCCACAGGCATCCAAAGTGTTCAGGAACAGGACTGGCTGGTTGAAGGCTCTGGTTCCAGAACACCTGGCATCACAGAGTACCTCCTGTAGGCAGCAGTCTCCCAGGACCCCCCAGCCCCACGCAGCCCATGCTGGATGAGCAGCCCCTTCAAATGCAGGCTGCGTCCCACAAATCTGTGTCCCCAAAACAACACAGATATCCCCAACACAGGTTGTCAGTGAGGGGATAGTTCCCAAATCTCCAGCCTGCCTCTCTGCCTTGGCTTAAAAAGCAGGAGAAAGAGCAAAGGCTTGGAGGTGTGATGACACAATTGGGGGCAGAGTGAGGCAGGTGTTTCTGATGCACTCAGGCCCAGTTGAGCTGGAGGCTTTGACAGAGATACCTGGGGGATGCTCAAAATGGATTCTGACAATACTGAGTGTTGGCAAGCATATGGAGCACCTGGAGCCCTCAGACACTGCTGGAGGCATGCCAACCTGGTACACATATGTTAGAAACCCGTTTTCCAATATCTACTAAAGCTGAGGATGCACATGCCTATGACTCAGACCTTCCATTTCCAAGACACATATCCTAGAGAATCACACTGTGTGTGCAAAGGAAACAGGTTCAAGAATGTCCACACAGCAATGTTCATAATCGCTCTGACCTGGGCACCATCCAGATGACCATCCACAGTGAGTGGATAAACCACAGCGTGTGCATTTCAATGGAACACAATAGGGCAATGACAATGAACAGCTCTAGCAAGCCACACTGACAGGGACTAACTCAGAAACACAGTGTGGAGGGACAGAAGCAAGCCAGAAATGATTTCCATAGAGTGATTTCATTTGGATCAAGGTCAAAGGCAGGCAAAACTGGATAGTATTGTTTAGGAGCCCATCCACCAATATCAAGACAAGGTTATTCCCAGGGCGGGGAGAGGCTGTGGTTGGCCAGGGGCACCCAGCGGTCTTCTGGGGGTCCTGGCAATATTCTGCTCCTTGATATGGTTTATGGTTACATGGATCATGCTTTGTAACTATTCTTTTAAGTGAACAGGGATGCTCTGTGTACCTTTTTCACATAAGCAATATCTCAATTTATAAAAATGCAATGGATACAATCAATGGCCAACAAGCACATGAGAAGGTGTTCAGCAGCACTGGTCCCCAGGGAAAGGCAAATCAAAACCACAACGACATGCTCCTTTACACTCACTAGGAGGTTAAGACAATGACAAGTGTCGGCGAGGGTGTGGAGCCATCAGAACCCTCCTGCACTGCCGGTGGGCATCTGAAATGAGGCAGCCACTCTGGAAAATAGTCTGGCAGCTCCTCAGAATGTTAGACACAGAATGTGTGACTCAACAATTCCACCCCTAGGGGTATGCCCAAGAGAAATGAAAACATGTCCACAATAAAATGAGTACATGATTGCTCATAGCAGCATTATTCATAACAGCCAAAAAGTGAGCGGAATAACTCCCTCAACTATTAATGGATAAGCAAAATGAGGTATACAGTGGAATGTTATTCAGCCATAAAAAGGAATGAAGTACTGACACACGCTACAACGTGGATGAGCCTTGAAAACATTATATGCTAAGTGAAAGTAGCCAGATGCAAAAGGCCACATATTGTGTGATTCCGTTTACATGCAATGCCTAGAATAGGCAGATCCATAATGACACATGGGAGATTAGTGGTTGCAGAGAAGAAGGGAAATGGGGAGTGATGGCTAATGGGTACGGATTTCTTTTTGAGGTGATGAAAATAATGTAAAATTCATTGTGGTGATGGTTGCACATATCTGTGAATATATATTAAAAGCCATTGAATTGCATACTTTAAGTGGTGACACTGTATGGCATGTGAATTATACCTCAGTAAAGTTGTTTTCTTAAAAAAGGCAATGGGAAGCCCCTGGAAGATTTTTGTGGGAAAGCAATACCAAGGCTTGCATGTATTTCCATGTGTGTGATACTGAGGGCTACTACCGTGGTGGGCCCTAAGCAATGGCCCTAGTGCAGAAAATGGCTCCTGTGTCCTGGATGGGGGTCACTGCTCCTTCTGCCCCTCTTGGACCCCTGAATGTGGCCTCCCTGTTCTTCTGAAGCCATTGATGGCGTGATGCCATGGTGGTATTGAATGTGCTCCGATCAGGTGACATCCAGCCTGCTAGCCCTGCACACTCTGCATTTTGAGAGCTGCAGTGACTGCATTATGTCCACATTAAGCCAGGCATAATCACAGCCGCCTGGCCAGGGCTGGTCACCAGACGGGCACCCAGCCCTCTCCCTGAGGCAGGGGACAATAGCAGAGGAAGTGTGTGAGGGACAAAGCTGCACTCTGCACCCTACTGCTTGAGGCCAGGCTTCTGAGCTGCCCGAGGGGACTTATGAGCTCACCTCCCCACTTGAAGAGCCTGGGCTCTGTGCTTCAGTGTCAGGAGGTCTGAGGGCTTTCAGGCTCAGGCTCTAAGATGACACGGCTCCATGCAGCTTCCCAGTGCCTGGCATACAGCCGGTGCGCAGAAAACGCCAGAAGGTAATTCACCAAGGGGGTGCATTCAAATCACTCCACAAGCAGTATGCCCCAGGCCCGAGCAATTGTCAGTTGAATGTTCAGGGTCCCACAGGCCCTGCCAAGCTAGCCAGGCATCAACCCTCCGTTGCTGGATATAGGTGAAGTTGAGAGGATTCAAGGAAAAGCCATGGCAAAGGTGGGGGACAATCGAGGGGCTTGGAGCAGCTGGCAGAATGTCAGTATTTTATATTAGTGGCTGCACCATTGGGTTGCAGGTTAAAGACCAGCTGCATGAAACTGCTAGAGTTTGCCATTTTGCCATCTTGTGATGCTGAGATTTCACAATATATGAGAAAAATAAATGAGGAAGTAAATCTGTGAATCTGGTGTCTGGCCTCAGTAGGCCCTTCCAGATGGTTTGGCCTGTGGAAGGCACTGGCAGGAAATCAGAGGGCAGGAGGAAAGTTCTGGAAGTTATTCCCCCTGGTTGCTCCCTGCTGGGCCCTTCAGGATGTCTGCACACCCCTATCAAAGGTCACAGCTCCTGCTGGGAAGTCCTCTCTATACAGCCCCCGGATTCTAGCAGCTCAGCCTCCCCTGTCTTCAGGCGTAAGGAGTAACCACTCCCCAGTGTAGCCAGCCCCAGGGTGCTGCACCAACTCTTTGAATTCCTTTACTTTTGTCCTTTTATTAGCAAACTCCTTCTTTTTTAAAACAGCTTTACTGCAGTACAATTCACATACCACACAATTCTCCCATCAAAAGTGTACAATTCAATGGTTTTTAGTATATTCAGAATTGTACCACTATCATTACAATCTAATTCTGGAACATTTTAGTCACCCCACAAAAGAAACTCCATACCCATTGCAGTCATTCCCCATTTCCCCTTTTCCCAGTCCCAGGCAGCTGCTAATCTACCTGCTGTCTTTGTAGATCTGTCTGTTCTAGACAGATCTATTCTATAAATGGAATCACATAGTATGTGGCATTTTGTGTCTCTAGCTTCCTTCACTCAGCATAAAGTTTTCAGGGTCTGTGCATGTTGTAGCATGTGTTACAATTCTTTTCCTTTTCATGGCTGAATAACATTCCATGGTACAGGTATGCCACATTTTATCCACGCATCCATCGGTCATTGGACAGTGGTCTCTTTCTAAACTCTCCTTAATTCCCCAGTCTGAATGTGCCTGTGGCATCCAGCCATGACCACAGTGGATACACCTGGCTCCTCTGCAGCAGGGCCGAGCCGAGCCCCACCCTCCTGGCCCCCAGGCCCGTGCTCTCTCCACAGCAGCGGCCTCCGCTTGAGCAAGCTCACCCCTTCCATGCCTCTTGGCCCTGCACATGCTGTTCCTTATCTGGAAGGCCAATCTTTATCACCATGACAGACGATGGCCCAACAATTCCACTACTGAATATGTAACCTGCGGGGAGGCTTGTGCTTGTGCAAGATGTCAAAGAGCCTCACAGGGACCTTATCTGAAATATCCAAAGGCCAAAAGAATCTGAAGATCCACCAGTGGTGACTGGTTATGTAAATTACGGCACATCTATGAGTTGGAATGCCCTATAGCTGCTAAAGAGAATGAAATGGCTCTTACTCACTAACCAAGGACACTGTGCAAGGTCCATGGTTAAGAGAGCAAAGCAAGGTGTAGAAAGGCTTGCAGCTTGGGAGCTTGTTTGTATGAGAAAGAAGACTCATCCATGTATGCTTGTAAGAGCACAGGGTATTTCTGGAATTACATGAGGGGAATTGGTAAGAGCAGCTGTCTCTGGGGAGGACACCAGTGCCAGGGGACCAGGTGGACAAACAGGAGTCTTACTTTTCATGGGATTGTCTTTTGTAGTGTTTGAATATTCTGCCATGTCAGGAAAAAAGTCAGCTCCTCACAAAGCCTTCCCTGATTGTCAGGATAGACAGTGACTCCCTCATGGTTTCCATGGCTGGCCTGTGCTGTTAGAGTCCTTGTCTCCTTAGCACTGTAATGACCTGCCTATACGTCAGCATTCCCCCAGGCCAATTGCCCTCCAAGGGAGGACTTGCTTCATAGCTACAAGTAGTGGTATGTTGCTCAAACTGGCTCTCAAAAGAAAAAGCAAAATGCCCTGTTATGTAGTGTTTCCCAATTTCTGAGGAATAAATTAAACGTTCCCGCCATGGCTGACTTTAAGCTACCAGCAGTTTAACAATTGACAAATCCTGAATATTTAGTAGTGGGTCTTCCAGCCCATAGGAGTGGGTTCCAACACACCACTGGCCTGGGAGTGTGACTAGTGCATAGCCTCCAGCTGTCAGATCCTTCAGGGTGTGGGGCCCTGCATCTGGGGACCAAGAGAGGCAAGGGTATAAAGGTCTGGCCATTTTAGCCAGAGGCAGTCCAACGTAATGGGCAGGACCGAGTCCAGTGCTCCCCATCAAGGCTTTGCTGGGCCAGCATCCAAGTGTGAGTCCTCTATCCGCCCAAGCCTGCTCCTCCTCTTCCCCTTTATTCCTTTATACAGATCCCCAATAAATAGCTGGGACCTGAAACTCCATCTCAGCCTCTGCTTCCAGAGAACCCCACTGGCCACACTCCTCGGGCCAGGTCATTCACCTTGAAATCCCCCGCCTCTGATGAAGAGCCTTGTGTGCAAGCGGTGCTGCCCGGTGTTTGCAAGGGGAACAGGACCTAGGGCATGTCTGTCCACGTAGGCATTCACTCACGCACCTGTTTCACAGTGAGGACCTACTGTGTGGTATTTGGCGTCACCCCTGCTGGGGAGTTCCCAGGAACACTATGACACAAGGAGGTGCTGCTCCGGTTTTCTCTGAGCTTCCGGTCCCCACCTTCCCTGAGTTTGCAGTCCTTGCCACCTCTGAGCTTGTGATTCCAAACCAGAAGTAGCTGTGGAATTAATAATTCCCCTGAATCTAATCATACATTGGTAAGTGCTATGAAGGAGTGAAAGCAACAGAGAAGGAAACTTGAACCCGTGAGATGCTCCTGTGTGCATCTCAAGGAAGCCTCCCCCAAGAAGGCCAGGGCTGAGCTGGAGTCAGATAACAGGAGGGATAAATTAGAACTGGCCAAACTCAGGTAGATGGGGAAAAGGCATTTCAGATTGGGAAACAGACACAGAGAACTGAAAGAGGGAGCAGGCTTAAGGAAGAGCACATGTTGAGCACATAATGAGGACATTTCAGGCATGGTGAGTGGCCAGAAAGAGGGGAATCTCGGGAGTAAAAGGGTCTTTTGGTGCTACCGAAATCTGACTCCAGTCAGCTCAGGCATCTACAGAGGATAATGTGAGTGCAGGGCCAGGCAGACTTCAGTCCCTTCCACAGAATAAAACAGTGGCTGAAACCAGCCAGAAGAGGGCTAAACATCTACAATTTTTGATATCTAAAAAATTGATTGCAAAATCACAGTATGGGAGAGACTGAGAAAGATTGAAATTGACCACAAGTTCAATATGAGCTAGGAGGCTACTGAAAAGCCAACACTCTGGGGCCATATTAACTAAGGCCTAATGCCCACAATAAAGAAGGGGATGGTCTTCCTATACAGTTTTCAGAACTGGACTATGCCTCAGCAGATGGAAAGAAACAGAGGATGTCTAGAGGAGAGGGCTGGAGGACCCACAGTGAATGAGCTGGAGCTGCTCAGCCTGGAGAAGGTAGTTTCTGGGATCCCTAGTCACTACTCCACAGGGTCTGCAGGCCTGACCCAGGACAGAGTGAGCAGGAAGGACTGTGTCCCAGAGCACAGAGCTGGGACCCCAGTTGTTGGCAGGAGTCAGAGAGCAGTAGATTCCTGCTCAGTCAGAGGGCAACCTCCCCAACAAAGCTCACCAGGGTTCAAGAGGGTTGCTGGTGAGGTAATGAGCTCCCTGTCCTGGAATGTATGTAAGCAGCAGCTGGGGTCTGTAAAGGGGACTCCTGCACCAGGTTGGGTGGGGCTGCAATCCAGAGCCTCCTCTGCCTGCCAGCCATGCCCCAAACCTGTCTGGAGCAGCAGGAAGGATTTTCTGCACCACTGGAGGGAGAAAAATCAATCTCTTTTTGACAGGTCCCCCAGGAAGTGCCAACAATGTACCAGGTGCTGCCCAGAGCCCGGAATTACTCAGGGTGGGGTTCTCAGGCCTGGGAGGGGACTGGGGAGAAACTTGGCTCCAGAAAATTCCTTGATTCATAATGCCAAATAGATACTATCGAATTTGGTGCTTCTGGGCCTGTCCCAGACCCTCAGGCTGCCCAGGGGACCTAGGGGTGAACTTCCTGGAAGAAGGAAGGATCCTTGGGAGGGGACATCAGACAGCAACCTCTGGCTCCCACAGGGTCCATGCCACATGGTGCTCCTATGACTGGAAGTGTCTGCCACCCTCCATAGCATTCTGAGGGGCATCGAATTTTAAAAACCAAAGGCTTCCCAGCGTTGAACACACTGCTCACTGTCATCCCTGCCCCCAGAACCCATGGCAGGCACTCTGAAGCACTGGGCGCTCCAGGATCGATCCTGCGCTGCCCTACTCCAGGAATGTGCCCCCATTCATCTCCGCAGGCCCAGCCCAACCCAGCCTTCTACAGCCCTCCACAGTGCCACCTCCTCCACAGAGCCACCTGTCCCAGCCCCACCCAACCCCAGTCCTTATCTTGGCGCCTTGTTTTCTAGCAAGCCCAGTGAGACCTTGGAGCTTTGCAAACAGTGAGTCCTCAATGAGGCCTTTCCTAGCCCCCGAAACTGAAGTAGCCCCACTGGTCATTGCTAAGGATGGGTGACTCAGACCAGTCAGGGCCAAACTGAGGTGAGTCCTGGGGATTCTGCGCACACAGAAGACAAGAGCTGTTGGTTATCTCCCACCAGATACGAACAGGAGGGAATGCAGGGGCCAGAGCTGTGGACAGGCATCGTGCAATCACATGGGGCCAGAGGATGGCATCAACTAGGAAAGCAGAGCTGAGAAATAGAGAGGGGGCAAGGAAGGGGTGCATGCAGCTGGGTCCTGGGAATATCATTTGCACCCTGGATCAAGCCAGACCTGAATTCATCAACCCAAGACCACTGTGTTCCAGGAACTAATGAATACCCTTTGCTCTTAAGCAAGCTTGAGTTAGGTTTCTACCCATTACAACTTAAAGTACCCTAACTGCAACAGAAATCCTTTCATCTGGGCGGTGGAGGTGCCCTTTGTAAAACAGATAGCCAGCCCCAAGTTGATGGGTCTTAAGCCACACATGGCATGGCGCAGGTCTGGGGAGCCAAGGACTGGTTTGCCTAAAAAGGCCTTTGGAAGGCCAGGACCTCGAGGGCTGGAGCTCGAGACTCTGGGTTCGTTGAGTATCTGCTGCTTCCTCCCCTCTGAAACCCCTCTGAGGTTGGCCAGCCTGGCTCCTCTGCAGGGAGTGGTCAGTTCTGGACTACTTGTACCTCAGGTTATAAGCAGTGACCTGGGCAACCAGAATCAGTCTCCACGAAAGTATGATGTGGCCAAAGGCAGCCTGAAGCAGAAGGGCAGGCACTGTGGCAGAGTCAGGTCACCCAAGAAGCTCAGTTCAAATCCCATCCCTGCCACCACATGCTGGTGATGGCAGAAATGGCCCAAGGGAACATGGCACACTCTCTGGCTCTCCATTTCCTCATTGCTGCTGGCCTACCTCTGACCACGGAGGCCAAAAGCATAACACATCGCCTGAAAAAAACAGAGACCCGGAAAAGCAACTTCTCCCTTTCTATCTTTGGATGCTGTGGTGTAAGAATGTGATTCCTGGAGCTTAGGCAGTCATCTTGTGACCATTAGGCAAGACCTATGAGGCTGACAAGGTGACAATGGCAGAATGGAAGGGTGAAAAGAGCTGGGGCCCAAGAAAAGACTGTTGAGCTTCTGAAAGAAACCATATCCAGATTTTTATTTTGCAGGAAAAAAACAAACTCCTATCATCAAAACCACTTTTGGTACTAGTAAGGCATTCTGTTACTTGCAACCAAATGCATCCTAAGAGATTTGTTCCTCGTTGTAAAGTAGGGACAAGTCCTCTCAAAGGGAACAGTGGGGATTAAATAGGAGAAGGCTCTTTGAGGCCTGGCACCACGTATCTCACAGAACTGGTGCCCAGCCTGTGGGAACTTTTCTCATTTTGAGCAGTGGATGCTGGGATGAGTGCGCACAAGGCTAGATGGGCAGGGCAGGGAGAGCGGCGCTGTGGGGCGGAAGGAGTCATCGGATGGAGGTCCTGCTTCTGTCTGTACGCTGCTATGTGCCTGCAGGCAAGTCCCTTTCCTTCTCTGAGTCTCAGTTTTCCTTACCAATGAAGGCACCACAGGGGGATCTCGGAGAGAAAAGATGGGGACAGAGGGAGACAAGGAGGGCGGGGGAGGAGAGAAGCAGGTTGGCTGAAGTTGTCCACACTCTCCCATAAGTCCCTGGAGTGAAAGCCCATTTCTGTGCAGTGCAGCAGCTGCAGAGATGACAGGAAGTGACCATTTCCCCCAGAGGTCATTAGGAGTTCCTGGGAGCCCTGCTGTTGAAGCCCCAGCCCTTCATCCTTTCTCCTGCCTTCTCCAACACCCAGGTCAACTCACCCCAGAACCCCTGTCCTATTGCAAACACCCTCCCAGCGCTGGAAGCATGTCTGTGCTGCTGCTGCCTGGCATGGCAACCCCAGGGCATCTTTAAGCAGCCCCTGCAATGGCTGCCTTTGTTCTCCCCTCACACAATGTGCTCCTGGTCCCCGCAGCGTCTTCTCCCATCCACATTGCTGGTACTG
Source organism: Pan paniscus (assembly GCF_029289425.2). NCBI lineage: Eukaryota > Metazoa > Chordata > Mammalia > Primates > Hominidae > Pan > Pan paniscus. The sequence goes on from NC_085926.1 coordinate 13,806,547, forward strand.
CTATCTCCCATGCTCAGACCCCAGCCACCCTCCCCCAAGCAGGAGGCTCGTTCCTGAACCTTCTCCAAAAAGATCCAAGCCAGCTGATCACATGGTAAAGGTGGGCCCCGGTCAAAAAGATGGACAGAAAGCAGGTGGGAGCTTTGCTGGATGTGGAGGCCCCTCAACCTCAGGCTGGAGGGCTGATGGCTTAGTTTTCACAGAAAGCCATGCCTGGATCAGACTCCAGAGACTTGAGGCAGGAGATGGTCACCAAGTTCCGCTGGCTTCCTCTCCTGTGCCCCATGCCCCATCTGTTCATGTTTCTTGTCTCCAAGCACCCACCCTGCACCAACCAAGTGAAACACGGGTCCATCATCCTCTGTGTGTGGCGGAAGGTGTCCCTGGCTGCTGCTCACCCCTGCTCTACCCTGGGAGGCTGAGCTGTGTCCCTCCTTGCCCTCCAGCTTCCCAGTGGGGGATCCCACAGGACTGGAGGGCAGGAGAAGATACAGGCAGGACTTTTACACCCTGGACTCCCTGTCCATGGACCACAAGGTGGCTGTGACTGTCTCCCTCTGCCTAGAACCACAGCGCCTGCCAGGAGGCCCCTTTTCCCCAAGCACACTTTCTCCACTAACACTGCCCTCCAGGGCAGACAGAGCTCCCCAATGTTGCCAGCCCTAAGGCCCTTTTAGGATTCCTTAAATCCTGCCACATCCCTGTAGTCATCCTTTACTTAAACTTTCCTCTGTTACCCCTGACTACGCCATCTCCCAGACTCTGGTGGGCACACTGGGTAAGTGAGTCCCTCCTCGAGCTCCAGCTTTGTCTCCTCATGACATGGGCTCAATGGAACACACCTGGTGATGCAGCAGCTGGGTTAAATGACCGAAGGTGGAGTTCCAGGGGAAGGAGGCGCTCATAATCACTGCTGTAATTATGTAGGATTGTGCCATTGTTCAAGGATCTGCAGGAAATGTTGTGTTGGTGTCAGGATCAGAGTGAGGACAATTTCTCGGCCTAGGGCTCAATGCCGGCCTCAAGCCCAAGCTGCTCAGTGTCATTTCTTCCTACGTGTATGCCCAAACCTCTCAGCAGACTGAGCGGCACAAGGGCAGGATCCATGCCCACCTCTAATAAAAGCCGCTGCCTCCGAGGTAGCTGCGGTGTCCAGTGCCTGACACGAATGCACACAGAAACCTTATGAGGAAGGTTGACCATCATCAGCCCATTTCACAGATGAGCAGACGGGAGCCAAGGGGTGGCAGTGTGGACCACAGTCACACAGTCAGGAAGCGTGGAACTGGTATTGGAGTCCAGCAATCTGGCTCTAGAGCTGTGATGTGGCCGAACAGAAGGAAGGTGGGTGGGCTAGGATGGCCTTGCTCCCTCGGTGATGGTCACCTGGGCTGGCTTGTGTAGTGGACACTGTCGCATGCCACTGGGATCTGTCCTTCAGGACCAGACACTCCCTCTGCAGCTGCTGGGAGTGTTGCTGCTGATGGCTAGCAGCTGAGTTCCTCCCTAGGCACTGCCCTCCCCTGATGGGAGCTGTCTCACCCAAGACCACTCCCCCTCCCTGGGCAGCCCCCCAGCCAAAGACTGGTTGGTGCTGGGTACAAAGGCCCATCTCCCTGCCTCCATGGGGCTAAGCCAGCTCCAGGTTTCTCATGGGACCAGCATAAGTCCCTGTGGCTGCTGCATCACTGGCCAACCTCTCTCGATGCCCAGGGCTGCCTTCCTCACTGCCTTATAGGTGTATCTCCCCAGAGTCCTGCCCAGGACCTGTCCTGCTTGCAAATGTCCAAACCAGGGACCCTTTCCAAGGCACTGAATAAAGACAATGTGGAGGTCAGTGGGCAGGCAGCCTTGGACCCCCAACCCCGGGAGACAATAAGTGTGGATACCCACACCAGGATAGGTGCTACAGGCTCCCATCCAGAGCTGCCACCACCTGCTCCCCTCCTGTTCCTGCTCCTGCTTCTCCTGCTCCTGATGATATTCCTCCTCCTCCTCCCCCTCTTCCTCCTCCTCAGGCTCCTCCTGCTCCCCCTCCTCCTCCTCAGGATCCTCCTGCTCTTCCTCCTGCTCCTCCTTCTCCTTCTCTTGCTCTTCATGCTCCTCCTTCTCCCCCTCCTCCTCCTCTTGCTCCCATCCTCCTGCTCCTCCTCTTCCTCTGCAGGCTCCTCCTCCTCCACAGGCTTCTCCTTCTTCCCAAGCTTCTCCTACTCTTCCTCCTTCTGCTCCTCATCCTCCACAGGCTCCTCCCACTGCTCCTCCTCCACAGGCTCCTCCCACTCTTCCTTCTCACAGGCTCCTCCTCTTTCTCAAGCTTCTCCTTCTTCCCAAGCTTCTCCTGCTCTTCCTCCTCCTCCCCCTCCTCAGGCTCCTCCTACTCTTTCTCCTGCTCTTCCTCCTGCTTCTCAGTCTCCTCCTGCTCCTCCTCTCCCTCCCCATGTCCATCCATCTTAGCAGAAAGCTGCATTTCAGCCAGCTGCAGCTGTATACCTCTGGGCGACTCAGATGAAAGAGCAGAAAAAATGGCTTTTTTTTTTCTGTAAACATTTGAGGTATTTTCTTTTTGGTGCATTCTTTAACTCATTCTGGATGCACTGACTTCAAGCAAATATTCCTGCCTGACATGGAGGGGATGGCAGGGAAAAGGTGCACCCCATAGGACAGGGCCCCTGGAATGCAGCCTGGGAGGTACAGGAAGAGAGGTTTCCACTCAAGCCAGAGAGAGGTTTTCTGGTCTATACTGGGGGCCTTCTGAAACTCAGTGTCTGCCAGGTTACAACTGCTTAGATGCTCTCTATGGCTCCTGAGGTTAAAGCCCAGATTCCTCTGCCTGGCTTTCAAGACCCTCCATGAACTGGTCTCTGCCCAACTTTGGGGTATCGTAGGAGCCCGAGAACTGTGGACACACAGCCCCTCACCCCAGATTCATCTCTTTCTAGGCTCCTACCCCCCCAGTAACCTGTGTGGCCTGCACATAGTCACACCCCACCATGTGCTCACACACACACAACCTCCCCAGGCATGGCCCCATGCAACCCCCCACAGGCTCACACCCTCACACTCATCAGCACACTCAAAGCACACACTCTTACGCCTGTGTACACAGTCACACACTCCATCACAGGTATGCACGACCCACATGCTCACATACAGGTGCTTCTCATGCTGTCCATCCCTACACAACATATGCACAGATAGCCCTTCACACACAGTCCTGCCCACATACTTCCCGGCACACAAGCTCACACACACACACCCTTAAACATGAAGGGAGCCCATATGGTGGTGGCTAGCAGATGGACACACTGCACACTGGCATGGGGGGCCTGGGGCCAGGTCTCAGTTTTGCTCCCCTGTAAACTGGGGCATTTAAAGTAGCAAACCCATTTGGAGGTGGAATAGTTGAACCCCACACAGTGCAGCACCACACAGTGCAGCCTCTCCTAGATGCATTCTGGGTGCCTCTCTCTCATAAGTGACCTTTCTGCAGGCTGCTAGGTTGACTACAGGGCAGGGGTTGCCTTGGGCAGGCCTGTCCCAGAGTCTAGGTTAGTGGGGACTGTGGCCTGTGACCTGGGGTGAGGCAATTGGGTAACCCCAACCACAGCATGAGGGGCAGGGAGGCTGACAGCAGGGACATGGAGCCACTGAACCTATGTGCTTCTCCCAACTGCTGGAGAACCCTGAAATGGCCTTGGCAATCAGTCATACATTCACTTATTCATTCATTCACTCATTCACCTTTCCACTACACGCTAACTTAATCCCTTCCCTGGCCAGGCACTGAGGTTGGTGGCCAGGTGGGCAGAAAGAGGCAAGCCCCCGACTCCCTTGAAGCTTAAGCTCTGGAGGGGGAGGTGGCTGTGCTGTCAACTGTCACACGGGCATAAGGCTGATATCAGCTTCCACCAATGGTGGCCCTGAAGGAAAGCGCAAACTTGCTCCCGTTCCTGTGGTCACAGCTCCCAGAAGTTTCCCCCACAGCCTGGCTGGAAAATGTTTTTAAAACAATTTGAGAAGTCTGAATCAGGCAGGGTATTAGGCAGCATTGAGCAATTGTTTATTTTGCTTAGGGTGATAATGGCACCATGGTTTTTTTTTAGAAGTCCCTATTGATTGGAGATACACAGTCATGTGTGGGTGAAATAACAAGTTGTCTAGGGTTTTCCTTAAACCCTTCCAGTTGTGGGGAGCTGAGGAGAGAAAACGAGGTAGAGGACTTGGACCACAAGCTGGGGCTGCTGATGCTGGGGGTCGGGTGCACACTGGAGGTCCAGGGGCACGCTGTGGGTCAGGTGCACGCTGTGGGTTGGGTGCATGCTGGGAGTCGGGTGTATGGGGCTCCTTTTACTGTTCTTTCCCTCTGTCCTCCAGGCATCCCCTGCTGCCTCTTTGACTTCATCTCCTATGCCCTCATTCACTCCATGCTGGTCACAGTGGGTTCCTTGCTGTTCCTCCAGCACCCCAGGCATGCTCCTGCCTCTGGGCCTTTGCACCTGCTGCCCTTCTACCTTGGGGTACTCTTCCCCACTCTCCACATGGCTCCCTTCCTCAGTGCTTCTAGCCTTTGCTCAAATCTCACCTTCCCTATGAGGCTCTCCCTGACTTTTGCCCTGGTCTTTCCCACCCCTGCCCTGGCTTGTTTTGCTCCCTAGCTTGCGTCAAATGTGACACAGCACACATTTTAGTTGTGTTTATCATGTCTCCCTCCAGAATGTCAACTGCCCAGGGGCAAGGACCTGGTCTGTCCATCCCCTGCGGTGTCCCCAGCAGCTAGACCAGGAATATAGCGGGTGCTCAGTAAATACTTGCAAATGAATGACTGAGAGCAGTAAGAAAGAAAGCGACTGGAGTGATCAGGTAAGGAAGTGACCTTGAGCTGAGAACCAGACGTTGAAGAGGAGTCGATGAGACAAAAAGGGAGGAAAGGGCAGGCCAGGCAGAGGGAAGAGCATGGGCAAAGGCCGAGGGCAGAAGGAAGCAGGGAGCAGTCAGGAAACAGGAAGGAGGGCAGTGGGCCAGGAAGGAGGGCAGTGGGCCAGGCTGGAGGGCCGGCGGGGTCTTTGTCCTGATGGTTCTTGTGGGGGTCAGAGGAGCACATGTGGAATGGCATTGGAGAAGCTCTCTCAGGCGTCCACGCAGAGGACAGACTAGAGACCTGAGCAGAAAGGTCCTGCGATGCAGGAAGACGCAGGGTGGGGGCTCAGTCAGGTAGAACCAGAGAGAGAACGGGAAAGCACGCAGAAACCAGAGGACCGCCCGCCTGGCCAGCTCCCAGGGCAAGACCGCTGTGAACCCCTTTGGTGGTAAATCAGCTACAAACTGTGCATCTGATGAGGGCTGAGCCAGCGTCCTCAGCTCCTGCTGGCCTGCCTGGCTCTGGCCAGCCCCATGGGGATGCAGAGCAATGGGACACAGAGCTAGAGGACCCAGAGCACGGGCCCCCTACATCAGTTCAGACCCTCCTCTCTTGGCCAGAGACCTGGGCTCTGTCAGGGACAACCCCAAAGATGGTGGACTTCAAAGAGGGATGGGACCTCCCCACGAGGCTGGGGGAACACTAACACCAGAAACACACTCACACACAAACTTGTCCACAAATGTCAATAACAGCATTATTCATAACAACCAAAAGATGAAACAACTCAAATGTCCATCAATGGATGAATGCGTAAACACAATGTTGTCTTTCCATACAATGAAATATTATTCAGCCATAAAAAGGAATGAAGTACTGACACATGCTGCAACATGGATGAACCTTGAAGCCTTTATGCTGAGTGAAAGATGCTGAACACAAAAGACCACAGCGTGTATGCTTCCAGGTGTATGCAATGTCCAGAACAGGAAATCCATAGAGACAGAGAGCAGAGGAGTGGCTGCCAGGGGCTGGGAGAGAGGGAATGAGGAGTGACTACTAGTAGGTACAGAGTCTCTTTGAGGGGTGCTGAGAAGTTTCAAAATTGATTATGGTGATGGTTGCACAACTGTGAATACCCTAAAAACCTTGGACTTGTACACTCTAAGAGGATGGATTGTATGGCATGAGAATTATATCTCAGTAAAGCTGGTTATTTAAAAAAAAAAAAAAAGACAAGAGACCCCATTGGGCCAGTGTCCCTAGGAACTTGGGCCATGGAGCACAGCTGCTAGTGCAATCATGGGGGTGTCAGCCCTCGTGTGGACATGCAGGGCTCAGCCCTGGCCTCCAGATGGGCACAGCAGCATCCGCACGCTCTCCCCAGGCTCTGCTTCAGAGTCATCTGCAGAATCCCAGCCTTTCAGAATCTGCTGATGCCTGGACCCCACCCCCAGAGGTTAGGATTTCACTGGTCTCAGGTGTGGCCAGGTGTCTGCTATTTTAAAAAGCTTCTCAGGATTCTCACATGTGGCCGGGGTGGAGAGCCCTGGTCATGTCCTCCATCCACTCTGGCAGTCCTGAACCCTCCAGTGGAACCTCCCACTGCAGGGCCTGTGCTGGGTACCAGTAAAGTGAGGGTGGTTGGACAAAGTCTCTGTCTTCAAGAAAAGCCCAGATAGTCAGGGAGACAACCAGACCGGTAGAAGGAAGACTGGTCCAAAATAAAGGCCTGTATGTACTGCCATGGGGCCCATAGCAGTTGGAGGAAGTGACCTGTGGGGTTTGAAGGATGAAGAGGAGTTCGCCACTGGAAATTCGAGGGAAGGGTATCACCTGTGCCTGAGCAGGAGTGCAATGCCCTGGGGCTGGAAAAACCAAGGGAGCGAGTGTGGGTGCAGAAGAGAAGCTTGGTGCAGCAGTGAGAGCCCCAGGTAGGAAAGGAAGGCAAGTTGGGACCTGAAGGGAGGCCTAGATGGAACTGCCATGAGACTGAGTGCTGAGAGCCAGGGGCCTTGCTCCTCCTGGCTGAAGCCCAGCACACTGCAGGGCATTACTGGGGGTGTCTGGTTGTGGGGGTGTGGGCAGTTACCGGAGGCCAAGTGGTAGCCTCTGATGAGAACACCATCCTCTGCCCTGTCCTCTGAGGCCCCAGGGCACCCACTGCCTCTCAGCCCCGCCAAAACCCTTCTGTGAACACTTAATGTCAGGTATTCCAGGACGACACCAAGCCCATTCCTGCCCCAGGACTCCACAGCAGCTGATCCTTCTGCCTGTGACACCCTTCCTCCAGTTCCTCAGCTCCGGCTCAGCAACGTAAAGCCACCCTGGATGGCCCCCTCTCCACAGTGCTCCGCATCAGCCCCTCTCACATCCCCCTGTCTCACATCCCCCCGGCCACCTGAGGTACTTTGGGATGACTTGCTTGCTCTCCCCTCCCCTCCTGAATGTCAGCTCCAGAAACACAGAGCCCCCATCCGCTGTGTTCGGGAGCATCTAGAGGAGGTCTGCCTCTCCGGAGACACCCAGCAAGCATTTTCTGGGTGAGTGAATGAATGAATGAACGAATGAATGAATGAATATTTGCTCAGGAGTCTAGATAGCCATTCTTTCATGGTGGGTTATTGTAGAAGAGGCCCTGACTTAGTCCACAGAAGATCAAGGCTGAAGCATCCCGGAGAGTCTCTGGCGCAGGGACACAGGCGACGATGCTCCGGAACATGGAGGAAGGACCCAGGAGCCGGGTCACACCTGGCTGAACATCCTCTGTGCCCTTGACCACCTCCATCTGAGCTGCCTGGGCCCCAGCAAGGCCCTGCCCAGGTGGCCGCCTACCAAAGAAGCCCTATGAACTTCCCATCCCAGACAGGAGCTCCCTGAGACATGAGGAGCAGCTCTGGCCTCTCCCGACCTGTGTTGGCGTCCAGCGTGCAGGAGCTGGTGTCCAGGAGGCTGGACTGGCCTGAACCAAGGTTCCACGCTGCCCTGCAACAGCCCCCGGATGTGTGTGCAAAGACACCTCCTCTGAGATATTCTGTTCCTGCCTTTGGTGGGGTAGAGGTTTTCCAGTCGGGCAAATGGAAATACACCCCGGTTATCTCTATGTGTCTGCAGTTCCCAGCTGAGGGTGCGGTGGGGCCTCTTCCCCTGGGCAGAGCAGGTGGGGGGCATGGTTGAGAAATAACCAGTTTCTCAGTGCTCTGAGCTACAAGGAGCTGCTGCAGGAGTGGAGACCCAGGGCCCAGAAGGACGTGGGTTTCTCTCTCAGCTGTGCGGCTTTGGGTCCTCACCCTCCTGCTGTCCCTGAGGTTCCGTCAGCACCATGTAGGCCTGCTGGCTGGTGCATGTGCAGAAGCAACAGTGGACCTGAAAGGTCCCCTGAAACCACGGTGTGCGGAAGGAACTGAAGCCTCCCACAGCAGAGGAAGAGGTTTTTAAAGTCCCTTCTTCAAGCCCCAGCTCTGCCACCTGTTGGCTGGGTCACCCTCAGGATACCACTTAACCTCTCTGAGCCTGGTCCTTCAACAAGAAAATCAGAGATTATGAACTACCTAAAAAGCCATCTCAGGGCTGCTGCTGGGGCTGGCTCAGGCAGAGAACGGGAGGAACCCGACTCACAGGAGGGAGCTGGGAGAGGGCTCAAGGGGACCTGGTTGGAGCCCCCAAAGTTTTGCAGGACTGCTCTGGACCAAGAATGCCAACTGGCTTAGGGACCCAGAGAGTAAAGCTGGGTCTCCCCAGCTAGTCTCAAAGGGCAACTCTCAGCTCGGATTCTGTAGGTATGGAGTGGACTTCCCAGAAGGTAGCGAGCTCCCTATCACCAGGGTACTCAAGCTGGATTTAGATCAGCATCCTCCAAAACGGGAGCCACGAGCAATATGGGTGCTTGAACTGTGGCTAGTCTGAATTGAGATGTGCTATGAGTGTGAAACAAATGCCAGACTTCAAAGACTTATTACAGAAAAATTAAAAAGTATCTCAGTATTTGCATATTGATTACATATTGAAATGTTATGTAATCAATATCAGACAGATATTTGGGATATCTTAGATGAAATAAAATATCTTATTAAATTTAATGTCACCTTTTACCTTTTTGATGTAGCAACTAGCAAATGTCATATGACCCATGTGTTTGGTATTATGTTTCTACTGGACAGTGCTGGTTGAAATCCTTGCTGCTCAAAGTGTGGTTCCTGGACCAACCAGCACCATCCACATCACCTGGAAACTTGTCGGAAATGCAGAATCTCAGGCCCTGCCCCAGACCCACACATGGAATCAGGAGCTGCATTTCCACACATTCCCCAGGTGAATTTTGAGAAGCTCTGAAGAGCCTGAGGCTGGGGGTCTCAGAGGGGAGCCCAGATAGGGGGTGGGAGCACATGGCCTGAAGCCCAGCCCGTAACAGGTGAAATATTAAGTCATTGATGCCTTTGGCCCTTAGTCATACCCTTAGCCCATGGCGTCCTTTAAACCTAACCCTCACCAGGAAGTGCACACAGCTTTTAAGGAGAAAAGGGCAACTTTGCAAGGGATTCGGCTCTCTGGCTTAGCAATGAACGCTATCAGGGAATACACCAGGAGCTGGTCCATCTGTGACTTTTTAAAGCCTGGGAAATAATCTCAGAAAACAACTGAAAAATACATCTGTGTGTTTTAAAAACAAACAAACAAAACTTAACCGACCCCTTCCCCACTCCACCACCAAATTCCTCCTTCTTTTTCTCTCTGAAAACTTGGCCAACAAGCATTAAATGGCACTAAATATAGAAATGGTGAGCAAGTAAATCACTCAGAGGTGCCACATGTTGCCCAGGGCCTGTTTTACGGTTGAGTTGTAAACCATTGAGAGCGTGGAGCTGTAATTAAAATGCTGACGGCCTCCCAACTGCCAAGCAGCCAGGAGGGAGCAGGGCTGGGAACCAGCAAGCAGGGGTGCAGGGAGGGTGGTGCCCTTCCTAATGCTGATCAGCCCAGGTTCAATGTCCTCTGCAGGCTTCCAAGATGCAGGCAAACCCTTCTCTCACAGGGAAGCAGGGCCCTGCACTCCCCACTCTCTAACACATCTCTCTGTGACCTCCTCTCCTCCCTGACAGCCACACTGGCCTCTTTGCCTCTGGGCTCTGACCTTGCAATTCCCTCTGACTCAAATGCAATTCCCCAGATGGCTCATTTCCTCACTTCCTGTTCAGAACTTACCTTCTCCAGGAGGCCTCTCCTGATCGCCTAAAATAAAACGCCCCTGCTCCTGATATCTGTGCCCTCTCATCCTGCTTTGTTTGTTCATCATAGCATTTATAACTCTCTGACAATAGATTCCATATATATATTCTATTATTTGTTTGTTGTCTCCCTTCCCCCGGAATGTCAGCTCCATAAAGGCAAGTACCATGTCTAATCCCATAGCCTAAAACAGTACCAGACGCATAAATAGGTGCTTAATAAATATTTGTTGAATGAATGAATGAACGAATGCATGGATTTCCATCCTTTCTTTCAGCTGATCTGGTGATCTCACTGGGAAAATGTCCAACTTTCCAGCAGTGAGCTCAGCTTTTTACTCATCCATTCACCCAACCATCCTTCCAAATAGCTATTCATCCATCCATCCATCCATCCATCCACCCATTCAGCCATCCATCTATCCTACTACCCAAACATCCATCCAACCATCTTCTAAGATCTGTCCGTTTAACCATCCATCCATCTATTCATTCATATTCCATTCATTCAACCAGCCTTCCCATTACTATCTATCTAGCAAATATCCATCCATCCATCTATCCATTCGTGCATGCATGCATGCATCCATCCATCCATCCATCTATATATCCATCCATTCATCCTACCAGTCAGCCATGCACTAATCCAAACCAATCCCCAAATGGTTAGAGTTCCTATCCTGGGGTCCCATAGTCCCCTACACACTCCTCTACCAAATCCAGTTCATGTTGTCATATTTACATGCAGTAATTCACTCTTCTCCTTCTGTCATTAGAATGTAATCCCCCTCAAATTCAGAAATGGTATATTATTTATCTCAGACCTCAGTGCCTAAAACAGAGCTGGCATATAGGGATTCGGCTCTCTGGCTTAGAAATGAACACAATCAGAGAATACACCAGGGGCTGGCCTCCTCTAACTTTTTAAAGGCTGGGAAATAATCTCAGGCGTCAGTGAATGGTTGCTGAATGAATATGTTTTTCCTTTTCCCTTATTTACTTGTTCAGCGTTTCCCACTAGACTGAGCTTCCTGATGGCAGGAACCAGTTTTTAGTCATCTGTTGGTCTCTAAAACGTCGCACCTAAGGCAAAGAAGACACTCTATAAATTCTTAATGAATGAATAAGTGGATGAATACACAAAAGAGAGGAAGTAGAGCAAGAGTGCAGCCTCTGGAGCTGGACTGCCTGAGTTCATATCCTGGCTCTTTGCTTATCAACTGTATGACTTTGGGTGAGTCGCTGAACCTCTCTGTGCCTCAGTTTCCTCATTTGTAAAAGGGAGACAATGCCAGGCTGACCTCATGGAGTTCTTATGAGAATTTTAGGAATTCATGCGTATGAAGTAATTAGAACAGTGCCTGGAGTAAGACAAAAGCTGTACAGGTATAAAATATCCATGTGTTGCTGGCCCACTGGAACAAATATCGAAGGCACAGAGGGGAAAAGGTGGGAGGGAAGCTTCTGTCTGGGCCTGTGCTGTTCCCACAGGAGGCCTTCTACAGCAGGCACTCTAACTTTTCCCAGCCACACTGGGATCACTTGGCAAAGTACCAATATTATGTCAGGTGGCCATGAGTGCTACACAGAAAAACAAAACGAGGAAGGGAACAGGAAGCAGCGAGACAGACTGGAGGGCAAGTTCAAATATGGTGGTCAGGAAAGGCCTCCTTGAGAGGTGATATTTGAGCAAAGACTTGAGGAGGTGAGAGGGTGAGTGTCTGCAGGGAGAGCATTCCAGGCAGAGGGAACAGTAAGTGCAAGGGACCTGGGGCAGGGACATACCCAGTGTGTGTGAGGAGCCGCAGGGAGACCGCTGCAGGGGGACAGAGAGAGTGAAGGGGAAGGAGACAGGGGTGAGGGAGGGGCCTGTGAGCCACCGTGAAGGCTTCTGCGTCTACTCTGGGTGAGATGGGAGCCATGGTGAGATTATAAGTGAGGGAGGCAGGGTTTAACTGACATTTGAAAAGCCTGCAGGGGCCCAAGTTAGTAGGCTGGTGTGTTCCTACAGGGAAGAGACGCCGATGGATAAGACCCTGGGGTAAGGGGACTGTCGTGCCACTGCAGGGAAGAGATGCTGGTGGATAGGACTCTGGGGTAAGGGAATTGTTTTGCTACTGCAGGGAAGAGATACTGGTGGGTAGAACCCTGGGGTAAGCGGACTGTTGTGCCACTGCAAGGAAGAGATGCTGGTGGATAGGACCCTAGGGCAAGGGGACAGTTGTGCAATGTCAGGGAAGAGATGCTGGTGAATAGGACTCTGGTGCAGGGGACTGTTGTGTCACTGTAGGGAAGAGATGCTGGTGGCTTGGATCATGAGCTCAGGGGTATAAGTTATTAGGTGACAGACTCTGGACAGATGTTGTAGGTAGAACTGACATGTTGGATGTGGGGTGTGAAAGAAAGAAAAGTGTCATGGCCAAGGCCAGGGCCAGGGTTTGGCTTACACAACTGGAAGGATGCAGATGCTATTTACTGAACCAGGGGATGGAGACAAAGGCACCAGCAAGTTTGTGGGAGTAAGATCAGGAGTTAGGTTGTGGTAGACGAGTGCTCATGGGCCAGTAGACATCCCGGAGCAGGGAGGCAGGATGGCAGCTGGATGCACAGGACTTGTGTTTGGGAAGCAGGTCTGGGCTGGAGACTGGACTTTATGGACAACTTTAAAGGTCCTGGAATGTGGTGTGTACTTGGGTATGTGTGGCATGGGGCTGAAAGGACAAGGGCAGAGGCCCCCTCTGGAAGTGGCTGCTCACAAGGACTGAAAGACCTAGGTGGACATCACCTATTTTGGATAAAGGAGGACCAGCGTGGCCTTGCCATGGCTTGGTGTCCTGTGGCCCTCCCTGCTCAGTGCAGCAAAAAATCTCAATGGCGACCTGGACCACTCCTTCTCTTGAGTCTGCTAGCACACTCTACAGCCAGCGAATGGACAAAACAGAGTTTTAAAGCTAGAACAGTCCTTAGGAATAAGATGTAAGAATAAAAACTTGACTGTGGCTTTAAAATCACTACTACTACTGATACTAACAATGATATTCATAACAGCAATGACTGCTTTCCAAGCACTCATCGTGCCTGAGAGCGTAGGACGAGGCACGCCAGGGGCATTATCTCATGCAATCTGCACAACAGCTCTGACAAGTACAAATCCTCACTGCCTTTTTTTCAATGAGGAAACTGAGGCTTGAGAAGGGTGACTGCCCAAGGGCACACAGCAAACGAGTGGCACAGTCGGGGCTCTGATCGGAGCTCTTTCCACATCCAGGTCATTCACACCTCCCCGCATGGTCTGGCCAGGAGCTCCTGACCTGCCTCCCATCCAAAACTCTCAGCCCAGCAGAGAACACCTCCGGGGGACTGAGCAGTACCCAACCAGAGCCTCAGCTGCCTCACCTGCAAAACGGGCACAATTACACTGCTCACCTGGAGGACAGCTGTGAGACTTGGCCAGGAAAAGATGTTGAAAAAAAAAAAGGTCTTGCAAATCATAAAGTGTTTTACCAATGTCATGTTGGAATCTTTTTTTCCCCCCTGAGAAGGAGTCTCACTCTGTCTCCCAGGCTGGAGTGCAGTGGTGCAATCTCAGCTCACTGCAACCTCTGCCTTCTGGGTTCAATTGATTCTTCTGCCTCAGCCTCCCAAGTAGATGGGATTACAGGTGCCCGCCACCTTGTCCAGCTAACTTTTGTATTTTTAGTAGAGATGGGTTTCTCCATGTTGGCCAGGCTGGTCTCAAACTCCTGAACTCAGGTGATCCACCCACCCTTGGCCTCCCAAAGTGCTGGGATTATAGGCGGGAGCCACCGTGCCCGGCCTTGTTGGAATCTTTATTATTTCAAAATGCTACCAATCCATCTAGGTCCAAAAATACACAGACACACGACTGAGAGCTAACAAGAGGCTGCACCAAGGATGAACAGAGCTTGGGTTGCAGAGTTGGGATGGCTGGAGGGAACCCTGGCTCAGATGCTTTTTACCTGGGCAACCTCAAGCACACCACTGAACTGCTCTGTGCCTTCAGTTTTCTTCATCTGTTAAGCAGGAATGACAATAGGCCCTTCCCTGTGAGATCGTTTAGAAAGAGCACTTGGGATGGGACCAGCACCTGGAAGGGCAGGCCTTGAGAGGGGCACACAGTGCCTTGCAGTGAGCAGCTGAGTGCTGGCCTCACTGCCCATGCCCAGCTGGCCGGGAATCTGTCCCTTCCCCACCATGGCCTGGGGAGGCCCTGAGACCCTGAGTCCAGCTCTCCTGTCCAGGAGCCTGGGATGCTGCTCACGTTCACTGCCCGGACCTCAGCTGCCCATCTGAGAAATGGAGTTACCAAGGGTCCCCAAGGATGTCGGGCCAATCAAATGGAGTAACCCCAGGAAAGCACCTAGAACCCCACCTGGGACAGAGCGAGAGCAAGTGCTTGCCACTGTGAGCAGCCTTGACAGTGTCTCAACGCACACTGAAAGGAGGTAATTTAAAGAAGTGCCTTTGTCAGGCAAGGAGTCCTTCCTAGGGACACAGTTGCACCTGGATTTCTCTTCAAAAGACACAAGTGTTGAGGATTAGGAAAAGTGACAGCTGCCAACTCCTGGTGCCAGACCCTCCAGAACACCTAGTTTCTCCTTCCCTCTAGGACCACTCCTGCCCCTCTCCTCACCCACCTTCCTCCCATCACTTGGCTCCCCTCCCTCCCTCTTCCCGGCAGATTTGATAACACCCAGGAGTCCCAGTCCCCCTCCCGAGGACAAAGGCGGCAATTGTCCCCGGTGTGCGTCTTTTGACTTGATCTCACCGTGGTGTAACTGAGCCCCTGACTCTACCTCACTTAGGGGGCTCTCAGGGCCTCGCCATGCTGCCCCCTCCCCATCTCAGGTGAGTTTCAAATGAGTTCCCAGCTGCAGGGCCAGCAGCCACACTGGGAATTCCTTCCAAGATAAATCAGATGGCCAGCATCTGAGACCCCCTTGGGCTGGCAGGAGGCCAGGGAGGTGACAGGATGAGCTTCCACCACAGCTAAGACATTTTCAGGTCCCTTAGTAGTAGTACCAACGTCTCAGCCCTTACTCCGTGTCTGCCACTCTAAGACAGTGATGTCCAACAGATCTTCCTGCCACCACGGAATGGTCTACTAGGAAGCCACGAGCCACAGGTGGCTACCAAGCACTTGAAACATGGACTGTGAAATGGAATTTTTAATCTTATTTATTTGTAATTCATTTAAATTTAAGTAGCCCTATGTGGCTTGTGATCATATTGGACAGTGCAGCTATAAGCAGTTTAAATTCTTTTAATCATGTAATCTTCATAATACTCTATAGTGCTATTAAGTGTCCCTGGAGAAACTGAGGCACAGAGAGGCAGAGTAACATGGCCAAGGCCACACAGCTAGCAAGCAGCAAAGCCAGGAGTGGACTCCAGAGCCCACCTCACAGCACAGGGAGCACCTGCCTCTTGCCTGCCCCCTGTACACTCCTGGGAATGAGAGGCAGGGACAGATGCACCCAGCCCTACTGCCTGTGGTGCTCTGGTGGCTGCTTGTGACATGGCCTAGGATGTGTGCCACTTTATGTCACCAAGAGTATGCCAGGCCCAGGCTGGGCTCTGAGAGACACCGACGCGAGTCTCACGACTGCCTGGAAGGATCGGGGGAGAAGAGAAGTCTCTCCCACTGCTGTTCATCAGGCTGAACAAGTCCAGAACTCTGCTAAAACAGGAGATGCCCTGGTCCCTGCACCAGGTGTGGGTCTCTGCCTGGCCATCTCCTTGTCCAGTCTCATCCTGAACCCCCGTGACAGCCTGGGGCCCCTCACCTGCCAAGGTGGCACACAGAATCCCCTCTTCTCACTCACAACCGGGTTCCTCCCTGGCCCTGATGTGTCCTCTCCCAGGCAGAAGGTGGTGGCTCAAGGACTGCCCCAAGGCCACAGTGACCAGAGTAGGAGAGGATGCACGTGTGCGTGCCTGGATAACCCACAACCCAAATGACCACATAGTGGGGCCTTCTAGGGGCTGAGGACTGTAGTCTCCAAATTCCTCAAATCAGAGCATCTGTGAACCTTAGGTTAACATCTTGGAATCACAGGGTTTCAGGATCAGGAGACTGTGGGGATAAAGGCATCTGAGTCCAAGACTCCTGAGGGTGGTAGGATAGTTTGAGGTTAAGACCTGGATCTGGAGCTAGGCTGCTTGGGTTTATATCCCAGCGCAGCACCTGCCAGCTGTGTGGCATTAAGCAACTTTCTTAACCTCTCTGTGCTTCCGTTTTCTTATTTGTAAAACGGAGAGAACAGGGAATGTTAATCTCATAAGACTACTGTGGGGATTAAATTAGTACATATATTTCAAGTGCTGATATTAGAATCATGTCCATATTCTCCCAGCAAATGAAAACCTTCCCTCCACCTGTACCACCTGCTTTGATAGGGACTGCATCCTGCTTCCTGATAGCAAGTTCCTTCTCACTTGAGCTGCCTTTTCCCCATATTCTTCCATCCCATAGGTCCTGGTCCTGCCTGCCACCCTCCTAACCACAGCACCCCCAGTCCTCAGGGACTGCAGGATGGTGACACCTTCCTGAGGCTGCTCCACTCATGGCTGAGCCACCTGACTCCTCCCAGGCCTGGGTGTTCAGCGCCTCCTCAGGGCCTGCCCCGGCTGCCCACGTCCATCCAGGTTGGGGGTGGGGTGGTCTTACCAGCCCAGAGCAAAGTGGGATGCCAGGGACCAGGCCACATGAAGCTGGGGTCACAGACGTTTCCAGTCTCTGTGGGAAGGGCCGCCCCTGCCCCTACCCATGCGGCCTCTCTTATCTCATCCCCTTCCTCCCCGGGTACTGTCCACTGCTATCACTGTGGCATCACTGACGGGACCTGGCTGGGCTCTGCCCTTGCTGTGTCATCAGAGAAAACTGGCAAAACCTCAGGCCTCGTGGGCACCCTCCGCCCCAGCCTGGGCTGGTCCCCCTCCAACCCATCCTTGGTAGCTTCCTCTCTGGTCTAGTCTGGGCTCCTTTCTCTAGGCCCAGACACCCTGACCTGGTCATCCCACTAAGCTTTTCTCAAGCCCACCACGGACCTCCTGGTCCCTACCTCAGCCTCTCATCCAGCTCAGCTCCCCGACCCTGGCCAGCTCTAGGGAGCGGAAGGGAGGTCTGAGCCAGGAGCCAGGCCCTAGGTGCAGCTCTTGTTTCTCCACTCCCTTGGTGTGTGGCTTTGGCAGGGCCCCTCCAGTTCAGGGTCTCAGTCTCTCATTGATTAAATGCCCACAGAAGAGAGAATCTCCAGCTCTAAAACAATCCTACAGCTTTCCTTGGCACTGTCCCGAGGCCACCGTCCTTGACAGTGGAGGCTAGGGAGGGTTCCCGGATTTAGCACATAAATAGGCTGAAAAATGAACCCTGACCTAAACTTACACCTCATAGAAAAGTTAATTCAAAGCAATCACAGAACCTTTCAGAGATTACGCTAACTGAAATAAGACAGACACAAAAGGACAAAAACTATATGATGCCTCTTATGTGGGGCGCCTAGAGCAGTCAGATTCAAAGAGACAGAAAGTGGAAAGGTGGGTGCCAGGGACTGGGGTGGGGCGGGGGGACATGGGAGGTGGTTGTTTAACAGGGACAGAGTCTTCGTTTGGGAAGATGGTAAAGTTCTGGAGATGGAAGGTGGGGATGGCAGCACAACAGTGCGAGTGTGCTTGATGCCACTGGGGTGCACACCCAAGACTGCCTAACATGGCAAGTTTCATGCCAAGTATATTTTATCACAATTAAAAATAAATAAAAATGTAACATACAATTTAAAAAAGAAATTTTCATTGATTTTTTTTAAATTAATGAATTTTTTAAAAAAAAAACAGGTCACAGAGTTAAATGCTAAACATAAAACTTTTAGGAAAAAAAAATATGGCAAAATCTTTGGGATCTAGGGCTGAGCAAAGAGTTTTTAGATGATACCAAAGGTATAGTCCATTCAAAGAAAAATAGATACATTGGACCTTATCAGTTAAAACTTATCAAGGTTAAACTCTTTTACTCTGTGAGAGACCCTATGAAGATGATAAAAAAGACAAGCTACAGTCTGGGAAAACATATTTGCCAACCGCATGTCTGACCAAATACTGGCTGCTAGAATATATAAAGAAATATCCAAACTCACCAGTTAAAAAAGTAAACTACCTACTTAGAAAATAGGCAAAAAGACATTAACAGATGCTACACTGAAAAGGCTATCCAGATGGCAAATAAGCACATGAAAATATATTCAACATCATTAGCCATTCAGGAAATGCCAATGAATACCACAATGAGGTATAACATGCATCTATCAGAATGGCAAAAAAATTTTAAAAACAGTGATGTCACCAAATGCTGGTGAGGATGTGGAGCAACTGTACCACTCACACATTGCTAGTGGGAATATAAAATGACACACCCACTCTCCCACAAAATGGAAAATGGTTTGGCACTTTCTTATAAAGCTAAACATACAGCCATCAAACATTTGTGCTCTTGGACATTTATTCTAGGGAAATAGAACCTTATATTCACACACACACAGAAAAAACCTGTACACACATGGACACAGCAGCTTTATTTGTAATAGTCAAAACCTGCAAACAACCCAGACATCCTTCAACAGGTGAATGGCAAAACAAACTGTGGAGACTCTGTGCCCTGGAATACTACTCAGCAAGGTAAAGGAACCAGCTACTGATACACAACACTTGAAGGAGGCTTGAGGGAATTGTGCTGAATGAAAAGAAGCTCGTCTGGAAAGGTTATACTGTAAGACCCACCTATGTAACATTGTTAAAATAATGAAAGTATACAAGTGGAGAGCAAATTAGTGCTTGCTGGGGATTCGGAAGGGGAAGGGAAGTAGAAGTGGCTATACAAGGGCAACCTGGGGACCATTGTGTGCTCTGCATCTTGACTGTCCTAGCATCAGCATCCTAGTTGTGACCCTCGTCCTATAGTTTTGCAAGCTGTCACCATTGGGGGAAACTGGGCAAAGGGTACACAAGATCTCTTCATATTCCACAATTGCATGTGAATCTACAATTATCTCAATATCAGCTCAATTCAAAACCACAAACTTGGTTAAATCTGAATTTGAGATACATGGCGAATCATTTTTTAGTATGTCTTGTGCAATAGTTTGGACGTACTTTTGTTTATCTCACGTTCAACTCTAAGTGGGAGTCCTGTATTATACCTTGCAACCCTGCTCCTGGAAATCCCCCCAAGACAGAGCAAGCACTTGCCATATCATTTGTTCACTCAACAAATATTTCCTGAGCATTTACGATGTGCCAGGCACTGTTCTAGGTTTAGGGGTGAACTTAGGCCATCACTACCCTGTGGTGCTGACCCTGCAGTGGGAGGCAACAAGCAATAAAGACACAA
Organism: Pan paniscus; assembly: GCF_029289425.2. Classification (NCBI taxonomy): domain Eukaryota; kingdom Metazoa; phylum Chordata; class Mammalia; order Primates; family Hominidae; genus Pan; species Pan paniscus. The sequence continues at coordinate 13,826,036 of NC_085926.1, forward strand.
AGAGCTGTGCAAATGAGATCATTCTGTGTGGTGGTTTCACATGCAAGTAAAGTAGGGTGATGGAGAGAGATGAGACAGACAGCAGGGGAGGGAAGTCAGGGAGGACTTCCCCATTAAGGCAACATCTGAGCCAGGAATTGAAGGAATACAAGGAGCTAGTTCTGCAAAGATTCAAGGAAAGAACTTTCCAGACAGAGAAAGCGGCCTGTGCAATGGCCCTGAGGTGCGAACAAGCTTGGTTGACTGCAGGAGTGTGTGGTTGGGAGGTGGTGTGTGTGGGAGAGAAGCTGCAGACAGGGTTGGGGTACAATGGTCCCAAAAACCCCATGTCATTCCCCAGCCCACATGTCAGACCTGGAGACCCTCCTGGGAGCAAAGGAAAGAAGCCCCTGCCATGGAAGAAACCAAGGCCCTGAAAGGCTGAGATGTGTCCAAGACCATTCCTGCTCCAAGTCCCCTGAGTCCTGGCTGCAAGCCTTTCCATTCGCAAGGGCAAGAACCCACACCTGTGCCCAGGGGCGGGGCAGGAATGGAGGGCACGGCAGACTGAGGATGCCTCCTCCCAGCCTGGCCTGGCCAGTCAGCTTCGGGCTGGGCGGGGCCTGGCTCCTCAGGCCCTCGACATGCCACCACTGGCCACTCTATCTGGTCAAATATGCAAGTGGCCCTCGGGACAGCAGAGAGGAGCATAGCTGAGCAGGCCTTATCTGGGCTCCGCCCCAGCTGCCAGGGGCTGGTCCCTGGTGTCCCCTGACTCACAGGCCTGCCTGCGGCCAGGGCAGGGGTGGGAATCCAGCTCCCAGGAGCACCCGGACCAGACGGGGCAGGGCAGGAAGGGACAAGACCGACACCCCTCCGTGTGCAAGAGGCTGGGCAGGGACTGGGAGGTGACTTTTCACTTCGGCGGAATTCCATCCCCCTGAGCTCACCTCCCTTGGAGCAAGCGGCGCATTCCAGCAGGGGCCAGCCCCGTCCCAGCTGGGCCCCCATCCCCAGGGCTGCCTCTCCTGGGCTCAGTCACCACACTCTCATGAAGGGGTTGCTGAGGGCCTCCACCCTCCCCCAGGCCCCTGGAGCTCCCTGGTGAACTTCTCTCTCTGTTCAGTAAGGACTCGAAAGCCTGGCCTGCCAGGTACAATATTATCATGGAGGCTCGGAGACCCCTGGCCCTTGGCTAGGTTTCGCAGCTGCCCAGGCTTCTCTGCACTCCTGCAGGGGGATGTCTACACGCACTCACAAATGCACCCAGAAGGCCCAGGTTCTTCTGGTTCTCCTCCAACCTCCCTGACTGTCCTTCCCTTCCCATAGCCCTCCGGTCCCGGTACCCATTTACCCAGGCTGTGGCCCAGGCTCTCTTCTGCTTTCCCCCTTTAACCCTCCCATCGGGCAATCCTACAAACACCATGGCTTCCGTTACGACCCTGTTCCTCCATGCCAAGCACACCTGACACAGCTCCTACCTATTATGCTTCCTAAACAGCCTCCCCAGCCATGCGCCCCGAGGCTCCTGCTGGGTTTAGGCACCAACCGTGGCCACAGCCCCTTCACTCTGTACTCCACTCTATCCCAGACAGGGCCAGAAACCTGCCCAAGCACTGCCCCACCAAAGCCTCTTCTGGGCACCTCTGGCCTAAGACAAAGTCCCACTCCTTGTTCTGGCATTCAAGGCTGTGTGTTAGGATCTAGCCCCTCTGCAGCCTCGTCACTCGTCCTCCCCACCCTCGGCCACACGGAGCCCCCACAGCATGCTGTTAGGACTTCATGCTTTTGAACATGCCTGTGCTGCCTGAACTGCCCTCTTCCTTCCTGATGCCTCGTCCACCTGGACTCCTTATCCTTCAAAGCCCTGCTAAGAGTTCCCTTCTTCTGCCTAGCACTCTTAGACTTCAAGAGGAAACAAACCACTCTTCCTCTGACCTCTTTTCTTCACTTTCTGTATCACGTTTCTCCTACAGTGTGTAGCCCTGAATCACAATTTTTGCTTCTTGTACCTGATTCTCTCACTAGACTGAGCGTCCAGTCTTGAGGGCAAAAACTGTGGGTAGTTAATTTCCTTGCGGCCAAAAGGCTGGAAAGAAATTATCCAAAGCCACAAAGATTCCACCATCCAAAGATTTCAGCACAATGCTTCTGACTCTTCCCTTCCTCCCAACTGAGGAGCCTATGATTCCACATATCACACGCTAGGATGTGAACTTCGTATTCTGGGACCCCCGACCTGAGTGGCCACTGATTTCAATCCAAAGTATAAAGGCCCCAAAATGCCAATATGGGAAACTATAATTCTAAAATCACCTCGCCAAAAGATATTGGCACCTAACCATTCTGATTGGGCCTGCAGACCACACAATTGACGAGACAATGAGGGAAAGGGGGGGATGCCCTGCAGCTTCCTTGCGGTGCTGCCCCTGCCCCATGGCCCACATCCTGCTGGGCTTAGACTCAAACTGAGGACCTGTGAGGGCAGGACGCCCCTGCAGCATTTATTCTCCTTCGACTGCCAGGGGAGTTGGGGGCTCCCCTTCAGCCCAGGGACAGCCCCTCATCAGGTCTGCAGAAGCCACATGGTGCACCCCCCCACCCCGGCCTCCCCGCTTCCCCTTCTCTCACACCAGCTGCCAACAAGCCCCAGAGCCTGTGGTCAGGTTGAGTCTTGTTTCCTCATGGCAGGAGTGAGGGAGCGGGTGATAAACACATCTGCGAGCCTTTCCGAGGCTCTCAGCCAGGAGCAGCGGTAGGCTGGCCCCATTGCTCCTGTCGGTTTCCCAGCCCTGCCATGCGTGGAGCCCATGGCAGCCTGTTGGGAGGGGGCTTCTGGGGTGGGGTCCCATGCCTTTGAGTAAATGGCGTGTTGCAAAATCCTGGGGAACTGACTGGCACCGGTCGGAACAAGGAGTGGGTCATAGTCCCAATCGACAGATGTGGAAACTGAGGTCGCAAGAGGGGCTGGAACCCACAGCAGCTGGCGGCTGTCTTTGTTCCTGCCCTCGTCCGGGCCCTTGGGGTGTCCCATGGCAGCAAGTGAGGGTCTGGCCACTCGGGGCTAGGCTGGAAGACCACCTCGCCGCGCTCTGGCTGAGTGGTGTGTGTGGTCACTGACCTAAGTCCCCACGGGTCAGCTGGTACCCTCTCTGAGCCTCCATTTCCATCCCTGTAGCACAAAGCGGCGGGATGGGTGTGACTCAGCCCTTTCTCTGCATACACCGGGGAGTCCACAGTCCCACCTCTTGGCTCAGGAAATACATAGTGTCTGTAGAAGTGCTTTTCTAGAAAGCCATCCCCAAAGGTCCTCCCTAACCAGAGAGCACTGGGCAGGCAGGAGGATGTATGGCCCTCTACTGAGCTTTCCTGAGCTGGGAGGGCTGTTCCTGCTCAAAAACATCAGGTCAGTCCCGGCCTGCACTCCACTCACACCCAGCTCCTGACCCCACTCTGCCTCCCAAGGGTCTATGACTTCTGCCCCTCTCCTGCCCCAGAACCATCAGTGGCTCCCCAGCAACCACAAGGCACTCATCCATTCACTCCATACATATTTGTAGAGTGCCTACTGTGTGCCACGCTCTGGAGTGCTGCTGTGTCTGAGACAGCCCAGGCCTCTGTCCTCAGTATGCTTAAAGTCTAGAGAGGGGAGAAGGCCACGGAACAAGGCAAACTCGGAGAAAAGGCTAGGAAGGAATGTAAAGGGAAACCTCTCTGGGGAGAGGACATCATGGCTGAAACCTGAAGGACAAGGACATGGCAGCCACAGGCAGATCTGGGGGCAGAACACAAGGCTGCACTCTTCGGCCCCATCCTGCAGGGGTTCCCTTTTCAGGGCCTCACAGACTAGCCAGTGTGGTCCCTAACTGGCCCCCTGCCCCTACCTCTGGGTCTGTGTCCATTCCTCCCCCACTCACCGGATCTTGGCTGCTTCCACCTCCTTTCCCTGCCTAGCCAAACGTTGCTCATCTCTCGAGGCCTGTCTCCTCCAGGAAGCCCACTGAGATTGGTCTTACAGCCTCTGACAGTTCCCAGTGTCTGTGTTGCCCACGGGCTCATGGCAGTATGACAGAGCAACAGCCACAGGCCTCATGCCCAGTGGAGCTGTGTGGCTCACAGAACACACTCCCACGGGATCCACCCTGACCCTGACTTGCTGCGGGCCATGTGCTATTCTCTCCTTTAATTCTCACCATGGCCCAGCCAGGGAGCCGTGGGTGAGGAAACTGAGGCTGGGAGAGGGAAGCCACGTGTCCTCCTCCTGTCTGCCTCAAGGAAGTGAGGGCTTCAAGGCAGGAGGGAGCCTGGGACCTGGGACCTGCAGGGTGATCGGACCACAAAAACAGGGAGGAGGGAGCAGCTGGGACCACTGCAGGGATGCACCACCCTGGGCAGGAGCTCCCAGCCATGAGACTAGACAGGCAGGGCCTGGTAATTTCCCCCAGGACACCATCCTGGGGCAGACCAGGTGAGCAATTCCCCTGTGTGACTCACCAAGGCCACCTGTGAGGCTCTGACACACAGGATGTGGCCAGAAGCCTGAGAAGAGGGAGGAAGGGAAGGAGGGACGGAGGGAGAGAAAAAAGGAGGGAGAGAGGCAGGAAGGGAGCAAGGGAGAAAGGCTAATTTGGTCCCTCCCAAGGATAAGAGTTCACATCTGTCCCTCTTTCCATCTTGCTGAGTAACATTCAATTCGTCTTAAGCGAGACTCAATTATCCAACCTCTTCAGTAACTGACAAGCTTCGTGCCACACACAAATCCTGACCAGCTACAAGCTGATGCCAGCACCAAGCAGAATAAGGCTGAGGGCAGAGCCCTGTGGCTCCTCAGCAGACACCCAGCACCAGATGTTACAAACAAGCCATTTTGCAGCATCTCCGCAAGCGCCGCCCAGCTGCCTTCCCTGGCTTCCTACCTTTCGGCCTGCCTCGTTGTTGTGCAAGTTCATGAGAGTCCGGGCATTCTGCTTGATCTCCCGGGCATCCACAAAGACCTTGGCGAAGCCGATGCCGTAGCGGATGTCGGCAGAGCAGCCACCCCACTTCCAGCCCTCGTCCCGGTGGTACTGGCCTTGCTTCTCTTTGTCGCAGCCACAGTCGCTCAGGTTGCCCTGGGTACAGGCAGCTGTGATGGCGTGGGCCACGCCGGCGGCAATGATGGCGTAGGTGAATGCAGCCTCCCGGCTCCCTGCGAGGAGGAGAGAAGAGGAGACAAGTTGGGGTCAGGTCCCAAGCATCTGAGAGGAGGCTGGGCCTGACTGAAGAGTGAGGCTGAGCTCAATGCAATGGCTCTCCAAAGCTCGACTGAGTACCCGTTCCTAACTTCCAACAAAGCTCCCTTTTAGGGTGATGAGCTGAGCACCTCCCATTACACACACATCCATTCAACCCCAGAACCTGGGGAGTCAACTGGGCAGTAAAGGAGGAAGGTATGTGGGCTGGTTGCCCAGGATCTGGAAGGCCAGATGTGGGGGACCCCTCTAGCCCATCAGTCCCCACTCCCCACTCCCAAGCACACTTGACGTAACCATGTAAACTGCACACGTGCATAAAGCTCACAGCATCGTAAAGCAGCGTTTCCCCAACACCCACGGAGGACACTGGCTCTGGGGCCAGAAGGCCTGAGTTTAAATCCCAGGAACATCAATCCCTGGATCTGTGACTATTGGCCAAGGACTACTCCTCCCTGCATCTCAGTCTCTCTGGCTGTAAAATGGGGACATATCATTGGTACCTTTCTCATGGCAATGAGGGAGAACAAGAGTTTGTCCATGGAAAGCTCTTGGCCCCATGTTTCATTCATGGAACCTGACTGCACCCTACCTCTTGTTTTCGTGGCCACTACTACTCTTTCTGTGTGTCACCTGCTATTTCAGATGTCCATCCCCTCCCTTCTTCTGTGGCCCCCTCACTGGACTGTGAGTATCTCCAGTGGTGGGGCAGGGTCCTGAGCAGCTGGGGTGCAGGAGACAGCGTGGGACAGGCAGTCACTCAGAGTTGGCCTAAATATGGTGCTGCCACCTCGCCTCTTAGCCTTTTTGGGCCTCAGTCTCCTCACCTGCAAAATGGGTTCAAGGGCTACGTCTGCTTTACAGGGTGAAGACTGACCAAAGCAACCTATGGGAAGCCCTGTGCGTGGTATAAGCCCTGAGGAGCACTGGGCAAGTTCACTCTCATGTAGCCTGGGTGGGTTTCAGGGAAGGCACCTGGAAGAAGAGGCCCTAGAACCCAGAGCAGGCAAAGGGGGGCCAGAGAAGGTGTTTCAGAATGCCAGGATGGAGACGGCTTAAGCAGCGAGTGAGGAGGCGGATGACTTGCTCCAAGTTGCTTCCAGCCTCAGGTCACTCTGTCCCATGCTCAGGGAGGTCCTTCCCCACCCACCTTCTCATTCGCCTTGGGACCTCCCTCCCCAGGAGGGGGAGACAGACACAAACAACTTGTCCCCCAACCCCATCGCTGCCCTCCCACCCTGCAGAAGGTAGGCCTGTCCACCTGCTGGGCTGGACAGCTTCCCCATGCCAGGGCTGTCTTTGCCGTGGCGTGCCATGCCAGCCCACCCATGGCGTCCCTGCTAACACAGAGGCTCTGGAGCCAGAATGCTTGGGCTCAAGTCCCAGCTCCGCCACTGACTGACTGGGACTTGGGCGAGCTCCTTCTCCTCTCCGCATCTCAGTCTGGAGAGTGCCAGCGCCTACCTGACAGGAGCTGCTGAGAAGGTACAGGAGAAGGGGGCATGTCAAATGCAGAAATGCATAGCCAGTGCCTGGCTCCACAAACATGAAACTTGGCACCAAGTGGAATGAAGCCCCTGGGGAACTCAGCTCAACTTTGTGGGTCAGGAAAGGATATTATTTTAGCACCTACCGGGCTCGCAACTCTCTGCATTAGTCATTTCCTTAGTACTAGAAAACATCTCTGAGGGGGCCAGGCATGGTGGCTTATGCCTGTAATCCCAGTACTTTGGGAGGCTGAGGTGGGCAGATCACTTTAGGTCAGGAGTTCAAGACCAGCCTGGCCAACATGGTGAAACTCTGTCTTTGCTAAAAATACAAAAATTAGCTGGGCATGGTGACACATGCTTGTAATCCCAGCTACTTGGGAAACTGAGGCAGGAGAATTGCTTGAACCTGGGAGGTGGAGGTTGCAGTGAACCAAGACTGTGCCACTGCACTCCATCCTGGGTGACAGAGCAAAACTCCATGAAGAAGAAGAAGATGAAGGAGAAGAAGAAGAAGAGGAAGAGGAAGAAGAGAAAGAGGAAGAGGAAGAAGAAGAAGAAGAAGAAGAAGAAGAAGAAGAAGAAGAAGAAGAAGAAGAAGAAGAAGAAGAAGAAGAAGAAGAAGAAGAAGAAGGAGAAGAAGAAGGAAAACATCTCTGAGTGACACACGCCCATCAGAGGGACTAGCACAGGGCAGCAAGGACAGGGGAGCCATGGGGCACAGGCACAGGCTCGATTTCTGGTCCAGCAATAAAACCCAACAATGCCTTTGCTGCATGAAATCAAGAAATGCTGTGTAAGATCTGCATGCTGGACCAGGCCATAGAAGGACAAGGGAAGCTGTCTCAGCCACAGGTTGAAGACAGAACTGCCAGCAAGATAGGTGGGAATAGATGCATGTTGCTGAGCTCTGCCAAGGAGGGAGCTTTGGAATTAAGCCCATGAGGTGTCAGGAGACCAGGCTTTGAGTGCTGCTGAGGCAGGGCCTTGGTAAAGAGATAGAGCCTCATGGATAGATCCTCGGGCAAAGAAACGGCAGACAGACAGGAAAAGTCTGCACCTGTCCCCACCCTCCAGCAAAGCTAGACAGGCACGCAGGTCCACACCAGCCAGCGCAGGAGGTGGGCAGGCGGGGTTGGAGGAAGCCAGAATCTCCTGGAAATTGATCGCCACTTCCTGCATTTGCATAGATTTGAGGCTCAAATATATCCCCCTGCATGCTCCAAGGGCTCCAAGGCAAGTGGGAAGACTCACCCCCGGTCCAGTGATTCCCCGGGAGCCTAGAGGAGCAAAGAGAAAGCTCTCCAACCCCAGGCACCAGCTCACACTCAAGAGTATCAAACTCACAAGAAAACCAAACCCTCAGGGAGACAGTCAATATCAAGAATAGACCCTCAAGGACGTGAGAGAAAAGGACAATCAGATGGAGGGCAGGGAAGAAATCTGTTCCACTGCTTTCCAGCTGTGTGACCTTGGGTGAGTCACCTAACCTCTCTGTGCTCCAGTTCCCCCATTGTAAAATGTGATGATAAAAATTAACAATGGTAGAGCACTTAGCACAGAGGTTGGCATGAGGAAGTGGCCCCAAATGCTCCAATTATAACAATTCTTATCTATGATGGAGGTAACAAGTCTCTACAAGTACAAGAGGGCTGAGAGGTAAGGAGTAGGGCTTTTCATTTACAATCGAAGACACAAAGGCTTTTGGCTTGCCTGGGACACCCAACATGTGGGCAGCAGAGCTGAGCTGCAGACCCAGCCTCTGGGCACCCCATATAGACCAAGAACTGCCCCCAGGGATGAAATGATTCCCAGGTGCATTGGGCAGGCACCACCGGCAGGCTCCAGCCATTGATGGGAGACTGTGTCCTCTTTATCAGACCAAGAATGGAGTTTGCGAATCAAGGCGGGGCAGAAAGCCTGGCCTGTCCTCAAAGACTGGCCCCTCTCCCTTGGTTTCTCCCTGGGGGAGGGGCAGGAGGCAGAGGAGGGGGCTGTCAGCCCAAGACTCCTGTGGTAATTTCGTGTGTCCTCTGCTCTACAACCCAGTGGTGAGCGTCCCTGGGTCTCTCAGTCTCTGGAGCAGTGCATGATGGTGCAGATGGTGAGAAATGGACAGCTAACCACAGATGGCTTCCACCCACTCACCATTTCCATCCCACCCCTGAGGTGGGGAAGGGCAGCTGCAGCTTGGGGCGCATTTCACCCCCCCGAGCTCCAGATGGAGAGCTTTCTTCCCCACAGCCCAGAGTGAGGTCTCATCAAGTGCCATGGCCTTCCCCTCCCCACCAAGCTGGGCTTCCTCAGCACCCACTGCCCCTGACAAGCGAAGGCTGTAGTCAAGACACCGATGAGGGCCAGTCATTCTTGGCTTCAGAGCTCTCAGGGACCCAAGTACTGGCTGGTAAAGTCCAGTCCTTCTGGATGTGGAAGAGTCACTTTTGACTCTTGCCATTAACTTTGACGTTGGCCTTACCTGCCCACATTAGACTGGGATGATCCAATCCCACTCCACCCCCACACTACCATGGAGGAAACTACCCTGGGCATCCAGCTGGCTGTGTGACTAACGTCAGGGCTGTTAACCTCTTTGACCCTTCGTTGCTTCCTCTGTGAAATGGGTACAATTACACAGCACCTATGTGTCTAAGTGAACTGAATTACAAAACAAGGGGTGTTGAGCGGTGCTGAGCACAGTGCCTGGCATGCCGTGAGTGCTCAGTAAACATCAGCCGTTGCGTCGTAGTTTTGTTGTTGTTACTATCACCGAGTCCCATTTCACAATGTCCTGAAGGTCACAACAGAGAGGCAAGTATGTGAGGCTGATCCAGTGTTGGTCTGCCCAGGCAAATTTAAGGTTTACAAGATGACAGGGACCATATCTGTCACTCCCACTGTCTCCAACCTCCTCCAAAATGTGTGAGGGGTGAGACAGACCTGAGTTCTAATTTCAACCCTGCCAAAAGCTGTGTGACCTTGGGCAAGTCACTTAACCTCTCTGAGCCCCCATTTCCTCATCTGTTATTAGCACCTACCCTGTAGGAAGAGGTAGACATCACCTGGCACCTAGCAGGTACTTAAACAAATAGTAGTGAGCATTATAATTATAATAATTGATGAAATTATAGGTGCCACTGGGTGGTACAGAGAAGAACTTGCCCTGCATCTATTTTATCCATGGCCCTTATTGCTCCCTGCCATTTTAGACTTAGCTGCTGATTATCTGTTCCCCATACCAGCCCTACCACCATGACCCCTGTCCCTCTCGGATATAATTGCTTTGAAGATAAGCACTTTGTCATGGCCCTTGCTGTGTCCTCAGGGCCTGGCACACAGTAGGTACCCAGTAAATAGCAGTGGAATGAATAAATGAATGAAAGAAAGCTCTGACTTGGTCTCCACAGACTGTGTGCCTTCAACCACATGGTCTTTCTTGGGTGCTTTTTGTTTGCCAGACTCCATGCTCAGCATGTTAGAAGAGAATGCCCATCTATTCCCTAGGAAAGCAACCCTCAAGGGAGGTAATAACAGCCTCTCTGTTTTACAGATGGGGGAACTGAGGCTCCAAGAGGATCTAACAGGCAGGTGTGGAACCTGTGATAAACTCCAGCCCCTTACAGCCCATCTCCTAGCCCATTCATCAAATCAAGACTGCCCCAAGGCATGAGCCCAGAGTTAGCCAGACACTTGGGTTTTTTTTTTAAGGAAGATGGGAAAGAGTAGAGAGAAGGTAACATTTGTTGGGCACCTCCTAGGTTCCGGACCCATGCTTGGTCCTCTGTGAAGGTGTTTCACAACATTCCCCAGTGTAGATGTCATTCCCCATGGTTTTACAGTTGAGGAAATGGAGGCTCTGAGTTAGAGTGATTTGCTGAGATCGCCCAGCTAGAAACTGGCCAGAACTGGGATTCAAGGCCCAAGTTGGTCAGTGTCCTTCCTCAGCCCCACCCCAGCTCCCTTCCTGGCCCACCAGTGCGTGGAAACCCCATGGTTAGAGATTCTTCTGGCTTAAGACATCAACTCTTGTCAGAATGCACTTACTTCTAAAACGAGATGGCATTCAGTTGTTATCAATTAAAACTTATCAATAAATAATTTATCAAAACCATTCAAATCGGATGGCTTGCTGAGCTGAGAACAGGGTTTGATGGTAGAAAGCAGAAAAGCCTCCTGGAATCTTAAAATAAATCTCAGACTCCATCCATGTCTGCCTCCTTTACTCATCCTAGGTAAGATAGGGAAACTGAGGCTTGGGGAGATGAGGTGACTTGCACAGGAAGAGTTAGGATGCAAATCTGGAGGTCAACTGCTGTGCCTAACCACTCCAGAGAACTCCCTTGGACCCTGGTCATGCTCACTGCTCCGAGAACAGCCCTTCTCTCGGCTGTATGGGGAAGCCCCTTCATTCAGGTGGGTAATTTCCCGAATGCCATCTCATTTATCTCAGGAGACACCTGCAAGGGTGGTCTGTTCTATTGCTGTGGAAATGGGATGAGATCATATGTCCAATGACATATAGTACATAAAAAGCTGAGCAAAGACATACAAAATGTTTCTTATTCACCAGGCTCTGTTCTAAGCACTGAATATAGATCTACAATATATGGCAACAACGTGGGAGGTGGGGGCTGCTATTATCTCCATTTTACAGATGCAGAAACTGAGGCCCATGTGATACAACCTGTAAGGATTCAAACTCGTACAGCTGGCCCCAGAGTTTGACCCACTCCCTTGCCTCAAGGTTTTGAAAACCATTCCAGTCCTACTGACTCCAGGCCTACATTCTTGCCCAGATCATCCATGTGGAGCCTGTGAGTGAACCCTGGGCTTGGCCACCATGGCCTGTGTGCCCTCCAGGATCAGATCCTCCACCCCTGGCAGTGGGGACAGCCTGCTGCGAAGGACCTGCCCCTCCCTCCTGCCCAGGAGCAGAGGAAGAACCTCCCTCAAATCCTGCCTTCCCCTCCACCTCCCTGACCAAGCCGTCTGTTCCTTCACTCATCAGATATTTCTTGAGCATCTACTATGTGCCAGGCACTGTTCTAGGGAATGAGGAAACTCAGATGAGGAGTTCAGACATGGCTTTGCCTTCGTAGAAGGACAGGCAGTAGGATCATGCCACTCCGTGGCAGCTGAGGACTTTGAAGAAGGTGACACAGGGCAGTGATGGGAGTGGGGACATCTGGGGTGGTACCTTGAGTGGGGAGGTCATGAGGCTCTCTAGGGGCAAAGAAGGCATCAGGCCAAGGGGTAGCCTGAGTGATGGCCCTGGTGTGGTGTGGTCAGCTAGTGGCGGGAGCAGGTGAGCCAGGGCGGCACCGGAGGAGGCGAGGCTGTGGGCGGGTGTGGATTCTGCCAGCCCTTCCTCTCCCCAGAATCAGAGAAGAGATTCCTAGAGCCACAGAAACAAAGCCAGGGGGCTCCTACTGGAATGATAGCTTCAAGGAGAATGGGAGACTTGCTCAAGGTCACCAGTGACTCAGCAAGACCAGAAGATCCCCTGGCTCCCTCACCTCCCCCATGCCCTCCTTACCTCTCAATCCATCCACATCTCCAGGTAAACTTTTCATCCAGAAGCCAAGAGACCTTCCCTCCTGTGATATCCCAGGTGACTTCAGCTCAGAACTCAGATAAGACAAAACCCGTCAGTCCCTCCTGTCTACTTCTCATTCACTGGGGGAGCCCCAAGCAAGGACTCTGCCTCTCTGAGTCTCAGCTTCCCCATCTGTGAAGTGGGAACCCTTAGGAGGACATTGCCAAGTTGTGAAAATTAAATGAGACCACTGTGGAATGAAGCCTCTATGGAGCTCCCAGAAGGTGCTGGATAAAGAATGATACATATTATCACTGAGATGAAAATGGGGAGCCCAGCTGACGCCCTCTGTGGTTCCAGCTCCATAACGATCCCAGCGGGTACAGAGGAAATAAACTGATGTCCAAGCCTGCCCAAAAGATTCCATTCCACCGCCCTGTGTAGCCACTGTAAATGGTTTGCACCGGAATATTATCTGGGTGTATTTACAGTATCTTACTGGAAACCACAAAGTGCATTGTATTTTTTTTCTTTTGCTATTTAAAGCCAATGGGTCAGAGAGCAAGCAATCTGCAGTGACACAAGCTGAAATATATGATTTGGAAAATATACAGATGGAAAAAGGTTGCGCTTGCCAGCCCCGTGGCATGGCAGTTCATAGCCCCTCTGGACTCAGAATGCCACATTGGGCTGTCTCACCAAGAGGAACCAGGGAGCCTCTCAGTGAATAACTGGAAGATTTGGGGGTGCAGGGAGCTGTGTCTGGGCGGAGCTTGGTAAGGTAACAGGCCCACAGCTAGGGAAACTGGGGAGGGGTGTGTGCAAGCCCCAGCCTCTGTCTTTCTCCATCCAAGGGTCTCTCTTCCCACTGAGCAAGGCCAGAGCACACTGCTGACCACTTGCCAATGGTCAGCATCTACTCCTTCCTGGCTTCACGCCTTTGCACATGCTGTTCCCTCAGCCTGCAATTGTCTTTCTTATTCCATCTGCCTGCTAAGGGGCAGTGAATGTATCCCAGGAAGTTTTAAAACAGAGCCCTGGAGGTGGATAAATCTGGGTTCACATCCTGACTCCCTCTTCCTGGCAGCGGGACCTTGAATGAGCTAACTCACCTCTCAAGGCCTCAGTTTCCTCATTTGTAAAGTGGGAATACAAAATGTCTACCTCCCAGGGTTGTTGGGAGGATTAAATAAGCCAATGCACATGACAAGCTCAGCCCGCACTTGGTAAGGGATCGATAAACAGTAGCTCTTACTAGATGCATTATTGGTTAGCACCTTATCCATCAAGCCATGGCTCCCAGGTTCCCTACTCTGAGGGGCCTCCCAGATGTCCCCTCCCTCCACTTGTGGCCCAGCACCCTGTCCATCCTTACTTTGTATTGAATTGAATGATCAGTCTCTCGCCACTAGGTTGTGGGGACCTGGATTATTTATCTGTGAAGCCTCAACAGTTGAATGAAATGAATGAATGTGCGTGTGAAAGCAAGTGTGTGTGTGTGTGTGTGTGTATGTGTATGTGTGTGTGTGTGTCTGCATGTTGCATGCGCATGCACGCCTGCCTGCCTGCCTGTCTACCATATGAAAGCTGGGAAGAGAACATTATAACAAAAGAGTCATCTCAGAGAATAGTGTCAGGAGAGCTAAAACCCAGGATGAACTGAGGCTTGCAAAAAAAAAAAATGCAAACGAGACAAAAAGTCCTTTGTTAGCTGCATTCTAAGCAAGAATAAGGAAAGAATGGGTCTTTTGCTTGGGCAAGATGGCGCATTGTTAAGAAATGGCAGAGAGAAAATGGAGCTGGCCCGCCCCTTGCTTCTGTCTCTCTCACTGGAAAGGTCTTCAAATCCATCCTTCTAAGCATTCACCAGCTCACCAGACATGTGTTGCACTCTCACAGCCCTAGATGGGTAAAATGATGGAGTCCTTTTTGCAGAGTGTGGGGATCCCCAGACATGGGACCCTCAGCCCAGGCAGTCACCTTGGGGAGAGGAGAGAGCTGCTCAAGTGACTGCCCAAGAGAAGTGGTGACAAATTCTACAGAGGCAGAAGCCCAGAAATGCATCAGAGTTTCCCAGATTGTAGACAGAGGAGGGTGGACTCCAGGGGTTGACTCCTAGGTCATTTGTGCCCATCCCTGGAAAAATTCCGGCAGGGGGGTACCAAACAGGAGGTCGTGAGCATGTGGAAAAGAATGCACCCATCCCCAGGAGCACATGGCGGGAAATCACCATTTCTTTGCCGATGATAATGCTGGAGACATAGCAATGTTCTGTGTGTGCAAAGAATTTGATTATCTTCCTACATCCTGTCTCTCCTCTGATTAAATACCTCTGACAACTTCCCTCCGAAGCAAACCCCCTGAGTCTGGTCCCAAAACCCTGCAGGATGCCTGGTCCCACCTCTTTCCCCAGCCTCTTCTACCCTCCCTACGCTACGCCCTGCAGTCCCTCGTGCCAAGCCACTCTGGATCCCAGGGCTCCTGTCTGCGTCGCCCAGCCAAGCCCTTCCTGCTGCCACTCCCCTTCCCCTCCTGGGTTGTGGACGGCCCCTACTTCAGGTGACCCATGCGGGCAGCTTCTGTGCTCATCTCCCAGTGCCTGTTTCTCTTCCACTAGATCCTCAGAGCACTTTTCAGCCTTGACTTCCCAGTTTGTCCCCACCAGATAGCAAGTGCCCCAGACAGAGCCTGCACCCCAGCATTTACTGCAGAGATTCTAGTAAATATCTGTGGGATGAGGACGTGAATAAATGAGTGGACATACAAGTTGGGGAGTCTTATCCCATGAACATTTAACTTCCATAAATTGAACCAAATGTACCAGAAAAAAATTAAAATATTATATACTTATATTGTGGATATATACTCTTCATTCTATACACTGTGTTGTCGCATATACATTTTACATGTATGTGCATGCTTTCCTGTACTTGTATGGAAACTCAGGCATTCTGAATTTTATGCATGATTGAAGGGACTTTCAATGGTAATGTGGATTAGAATGGATTTCGCTGCCCATGGCAATGTCCGAAGCGAGGATGTGCCTCTTCCGTACCCTTTGGGAAAGATATGGAAATTGGTGGTGGGTGGATATACTTTTTGGTAGATTCCAAGTTGACCTATAAACCACATTCTGAGTATGGTCAAGCTGTGAGGGTCTCCAGGGTGATATTCCCCAGTGTGTGTGCCCCTAAGAGCAGCTCCACTGGGCAGTCAGTGAGTCCAAGGATGGAAATGAGTGGACCCTCTAGATTGAGTCAGCTCAAGCTGCTGTCTTATCTACAGGACATTTCAGCACCTTTAATATGCCGGCAGGCACCCTGACTCTCCAGGAGCAGGGAGTATAACATGCTGAGTTCCCCCATTTTATTGTCCAAGGGAATGTCCTTTTCTCCCCAGGGCAGCTGGCAGTAGGCGGCGGGTGGAGCCTGGGAACTGGTGATTTGCTGAGCAGACCCTGGGCACAGCTCCTCTTGAATCATGCCATAGGGGTCTTTCCTAGGCAGTAGACCTAGTCAACATTTTTATCCCATTTTGAGCCAATGCAGAGATGGACAGGATAGCTAACAGGATGGTTGATCAAATTGACATTAAAAAGATCTTGATGAGTGAGGCTGCCCAGCTAGAATGGAGCTCAATGAAAATGTGCAGACATGAACGTGCAGTTTTGTATTTGGGGTGAGAAGTAAACAGCCGTCACTCACGCAACAGAGAAAACGGAGCACCTGCTGTGCATGAGGTGCTCCCCAGACCCATCATTCAGAAGATAAACAAGGCCAGGCCTGTCCTCAAGGGCTCGGAGCAACTGGGGCCACACAAGGTAGAAAGGAGCTGGCCTGCCTGGGGGCCATACACTTCTTCACTTGTTCCATGAGGACCTACTGTGTGCCAGGCCCCAGGACACATGCTGGCGGTCTGGGGAGAAGAGGATCAGCAGATCTGGGCCCCATGGAGCCTCATGATGGCAGAGAAGACTAATGTCAGATGGGTTCTTGCAAAAGTAAACAAAGTCACTTCCAAAAGTGGTAAGTGCTGCAAAGACAACAGTGCAGGGTGCCCTGTCAGGGAAGGGTGGAGGGTGCTGTCTTGGACAGGATGGTCCAGGAAGACCTCCTGGAGGAGGTGGCCTTTGAGTGGAGACCTGCATATGCAGGATATGACAGGTTGCCCACTATCACTCAGCTGCATCTCCCAAGTACCCTCTGTGCCATCTCCTGCTGCAGAGAGGAGTTGGGGCAGGGGGCTGCTCTGGTACCTGTGATGTCCCTACATCCACTGAGCACCTCCACAGGGACTGTGCCCTCCATGTGTTAGGCACTGGGTCAGAGGCCCCTGCTCCCTCACAGAGCTGCCTTCTGGCCAGAAAGACAGACAATAATAACAACACAGCTACGATGTATGGGGCACTTCCTGTGTGCCAGGCACAGTTCTGAGTGCAGTAATTAACCTCATCCTCTCGCCACCTGTGGGAATGGTGCCATTATCACTCCCGTTTGGTCAAGGCCCACTGTTGGTAAATGACCAAGCAGGAAGCTTCAGGGCTGAACCACTACACAGCGCTGCACAGATGAGCAAGTTACAGAGAATACATCCTGGAGTAACAAAGTGACATAAAGAAAATGCTACACAGTGAGAGCGGACAAGGACAGGCAGTGTACACTAGAGAGGGGGTAATGAAGGCTTCTCTGAGGGGCTGACAGGTGAGTAGAGGATAGAAAGACAGAGGGAGCGAGCCAAGCTGGCAAAGAGCATCCAGGCAGAGGGAACAGTGAGGGAAAGGCCCTGAGGTGGGAGGGACTTTGGCAGAGGTCCATAAAGGAGCAGGGGATGGGTGTGCGTTTTATTCTCAGAACAACAGGAAACCACGGGAGGGTTTTACACAGCAGGATGCCACACTCAGAGCAACACGGAGAAGATGTCATGCTGGATGGCTACGTGGGTTGCAGGATGAAAGGGAGGAGGTGGAGTGCATTTGGAGGTTGATGTCATTGTCCAGGCAACAAGTATCTGAAGATGGCGGTTTGAATCAGGAGGTGGTGGTGAAGGTGGTGAAAACTGGACAGATTGGGGGATACAGTTTGGAGGTAGAGTCAAAATGGTCAGCTTAGGCTGGTAATCACTAAGAAAATCTAGAGCATGGGTCCCGGGTTCCTTGAGCTTGTGTTCATATGACACGGGCACACAGGCCTCCTGGAAGCGGGCAGGGGATGTCATCCAATGGATAACAATGTGCCAGGCTCTTACATCCCGTATCATGTAATGCCACTACCACCTAGCAAGGTGGGTGTGTGGCTCCCCCATTCTGCAGACTGTCAGAAAGGTGAAGTACTCACTTAAAGTCATCTGCAAGGTAAGGGTGGGGCTGGGATGCAAACCCGGCCATGTGACTCTGATTTCAGTACTCACTTGGCAGCCCCACACCTGCAGCAAGACAAGGGGTTCTCAAATACATGGCAGACTTGAGAATCTCTGGCAGGATCACACAAACAGAAGAATCCCTCTAGCAAGGGGGGACTCACAACTGATTTCAGCTCTGCCACAAAACAGCCACATGATCTTGGTCAGCCTCTGCCTGACTCTAAGCCTGTCTCCCAGGAATGAGACGGAGGTGGACACACTTTCTTTCAAGGGTGCCAAGGACCCAATGAAGTGATGGATGAGAAAGGGCTATCTTGGCTCCTGGTCCACACTGATCCTCAGTGAAAAGATACAAGATAGAGTGAAGCCTCCCACAGCCCACTCACCCTGAGGAGCCCGCTCACCCCAAGGAACCCACTCATCCCTAGGCATTACCTGGTCTAACCCTGGTTTCCCTGCACTGTGACTACAACCACACTGGCCAAACCCAATGGGAGAACCCACAACCCAACAGAAAAATGGGGAAAAAGCATGAAGAGGTAACTCGTGGAAGAGCGAACATGCACAGCCAGTAAATACAGGAAGATATTTCAACCTCATCACTTCTCAGGGAAGTGCAAATCAGGATGCTGTTAGATTGTCTTTCTCACCCACTCACTGGGCAGACATGCAGCTGGCCAGTCCCAGTGTTGGAGCTGTGCTTCCAGCGGGGGAGGAGCTTGGCACAATAGCAATTCAATCCAACCAAAATGAAGTCATTTACTTTTGGGGAAGATCTCCATATGATACATTAAACATAAATAAGCAAGGGAATGGGAAACTCAAGATTCAAGGTAGGGAAAGTGTAGCCAGGGAGGGAGAGGCAGGGGAGACATGAGGGAGGCTCACAAACGTGGATGACAAGTTGTGTTGGGGGTAAATTCGAGGAAGTTCACAATATTATTTAAGAAAAAAATGACCAGGTGCAGTGGCTCACACCTGTAATCCCATTGCTTTGGGAGGCCAAGGCAGGATTGCTTGAAGCTGGGAATTTGAGACCAACCTGGGCAACACAGTGAGACCCGTCTCTATAAGACAACAGAAAAGAATTAGCCAGGTGAGGTGGCGTGTGCCTGTAATCCCAGTGGAAGGATTGCTTGAGCCCAGGAGGTGGAGGCTGCAGTGAGCTATATTTGCAGTGCTGCACTACAGCCTGGGTGACAGAGAGAGACCCTGTCAGAAAAGGAAAGAACAAAAGAAAGAAAGAAAGAAAGAGAGAGAGAGAGAAAGAAAGAAAGGTGGGAGGGAGCGAAGGGAAGGGAAGGGAAGAAGGGGGAGAGAGAGAGAGAGAGAGAGAAAGAAAGAAAGAAAGAAAGGAGGGAAGGGAAGGGAAGAAGGGGGAGAGAGAGAGAGAAAGAAAGAAAGAAAGAAGAGAAAGAAAGAAAGTAGGGAAGGGAAGGGAAGGGAGGAAGGAAGGAAGGGAGAGAGAGAGAAAGAAAGAAAGAAAGAGAGAGAGAAAGTGAGAGAGAGAGAAAGAGACAGAGGGAGAGAAGGAAGGAGGGAGGGAGGAAGGAAGGAAAGAAGGAAGGAAGGAAAAGAGAGAGAATGGAAGGAAGGAAGCAAGGAAGGAAGGGAGAAAGAGAAAGAAAAAGAGAAAGAGAGAGAGAAAGTGAGAGAGAGAGAGAAAGGGAGAAAGAGAGAGAGAAAGCAAGTGAGAGAGAGAGAAAGAGGGAGAGAGAAAGAGGGAGAGAGAGGGAGGGAGGAATGAATGAAAGAAAGAAGGAAGGAAAGAAGGAAGGACGGAAAAGAGAGAATGGAAGGAAGGAAGCAAGGAAGGAAGGGAGAAAGAGAGAGAGAAAGAAAAAGAGAGAGAGAAAGAAAGAGGAAGAAAAGAAAGAAAGAGGGAGAAAGAAAAGAAAGGAAGAGAGAACGAAAGAAAGAGAGGAAGAGGGAAAGAGGGAGGGAGGGAGAGAGGGAGGGAGGAAGGAAGGAAGGAAAAGAGAGAAAGGAAGGAAGGGAGAAAGAGAAAGAAACAGAGAAAGAGAAAGGAAAGAAAGAAACAAAGAAAAGAAGAAAGAAAAGAAAGAAAAAGAAAGAAAGAAAGGGAGGAGAGAGGGGAGGGAGGGAAAGAGAGAGGAAGGGAGAGAGAGAAAGAGAAAGAGAGCAAGAAAGAAAAAAGAAAGAAAAGGAGGAAGGAATGAAGAGAGAGAGAGAAAGGAAGGAAGGAGGGGAGGAAGCAAGAGAGAAAGAGAAAGAAAGGAAAGAAAGACACAGAAAAGTAGAAAGAAAGAGGGAAGGAGGGAGGGAGAGAGGAAGGGAAAGATAGAGAGAGAAAGAAGGAGAGAAAGAAAGAAAAAAAGGAAGGAAGGAAGGAAGGAAAGAAAAGTCTAGAGGGAAGTGAAGGCCTTCTTAGACACCCCCCGCCCAAGGTAGCAGTTGGTCAAACTGATGTGGGGCCACACACTCCACTCAAACAATCCCTGGCATTCAAGGGTCTTGACAGCTAGCCTGCCATCTCACAGGGGACTCCCTGAGCCACCATCTCCTGAGGCTGCAGGCCCCTGCTCATTCCCTCCATAGCTCTCACATGACCATGCCTTTGCTCTGTTGTTTCCTCTGCCTGGGATCCCACTCACTGATAAATTTCTCCCCACCCTCCAAGTCCCAGATCAAGGGCCATCTCCACTGTCCAGACTCCTCCCTCCATCCTGAGGTCTCACTTCTGAGAGCCCGCCACACTCCCTCTGCCTTCTCCCTAAAGCCTGAACCATGCTGCACTCTGGTCACTCATTGCTGTGAACTGAGTCAGTACCTCAGAGTGTGACTGCATTTAGAGATAGGAACTTTAAAGAAGTATTATAATTAAGTTAAAATGAGACTGTTAGTGTGGGCCCTAATCCTATATGACTCGTGTCCTTATAAAAAAGGAGACCAGGACACAAGAGATTCCTGGGGCACATATACAAGGGGAAAGGCCATGTGAGAACCCAGGGAGAAGGTGGCAAGCCCAAGAGAGAGGCCTCTGAGAAAGCAGCCCTGCTGACACCTGGATGGCAGACATCCAGCTTCTGAAACTGGACAATTCATTTCTGCTGTTTAAGCTACCTGGTCTGCAGGGCTTTGTTCTGACAGCCCTAGCAGACTAGTACACTCGTGAGCAGTTCCTCTCCCCTGAGAGATGGTCTGGGTGGGGCTACCAGGCTGGGCCAGAAAAAGCACTGTTGCCCTTGGCCACTGTGATTAGTTTGGGATGGGCACACAACCAAAAGTAAAGCCCCATTAGCAGGTCCAATCCGAGTGAATCTTAGAACTTCTCCAAGTGCTGCTAGAGAAAGGCCAAGGCTCTTTCTGGGGGTACTTGAATCTGGAAGGTGTGGCACTGCAGGTGCAAAGGCCGTCCCGCTGCCCCAAGAGGTGGCCCTGGGGTTGCTGGATGCCAACGCTACCTCTGGTCCAGTCCATTTCGAAAGTCAGCACCATGCCCTGGCTCTCCAGTTCCTTAGGCATACATAAGTCCCCCTTTCACCAGAGGTGGCTTGAATTGGGGTTCAATTTCTAGCATGCAAGGGGACCTTGCCTGGTACCTGCCCATTGCTGCCTCTCAGCTCTATGCAGGAAAACTGAACACTCAGAAGGGAGCCAGGCATGCGATGAAGAACTCTTCCTCTTCAGTCACAGAGTCCAGCTGGTCTCATGTCCACTCTGAATACAAGATTACGCTTCCCAGCTTCCCTTGCAGCTAGATGTGGCCATGTGACTAAGTTCTGGCCAATGATATGTAAGCAGAAGTATGGGGTGAAGCTTTGGAAAGTTTCTCTTTAAAGGCAGACAATGGGTCCTGGTGCTCAAAGTCAGGACTTAATGGCCACAGCTCCAAAGGTCAGATTTTTACCCCTGCAAGACAGCCCTTGTTAGCTGGTCATTCCCAGAAAGTGGCAACCCCATGGGGGTGAGAGCACTGAGGAGGAGCCCAGTGACCCTAAATGTGATGCTTGCTTCTTGATGTCCTGGAGCAGGACACCTGTCTATATATGAGGAAACCTAAGCTCAGGGGCATTTCAGACTCTCAGGGCTCTCATCTTGACTCATCTTCCTCTTCCCACTGCCACTACCCTAGAAGTCTAGACCAGAGTGACTCCCTCCTTCCTAGCAGGCCTTTAGGTTGTCACCCTCCCTCCCTCCTGGCTGGCCTTTAGGTTGTCACCCTCCCTCCTTCCTAGCTGGCCCTTAGTTTGTCACCCTCCCTTCTTCCTAGCTGGCCCTTAGTTTGTCACTCTCCCTCCTTCCTGGCTGGTGGATTTCAAAGCAGGTCTCCATGGCTATCACTGAGGCTGAGCCACCATCACCTCCTTCCTGGAAGACTCGACCAGACTCCAGACCCCCACTGCCACCTTACCCTGCAGTTCATGCTTTTCCCAGCAGCCAGAGTGATGCTGCTAAACCCAAAGTCGGATACTGTCCCTCCCTTATTGTCTCCCCTCCAGAAGGTCTCCATTCCCATGAAGGGAAATCCAGACCCCCTGCCCTGGCCTGAGGGATGCTGCACCACCCAGCTCCTGGCACTTCCCCTTCAGCCTTCCTCACTCTACTCCAGCCACCCCAGCCCCTCGCTGTTCCTTAAGCCACCCCCAAGCACGTTCCACCTCAGGGCCTTTGCACCTACTGTTCCCTTTGCCCGACATGCTCTTTCCCCAGACATGCCCATAGCTCACCTCCCTCACAAATCCAGAGCCATTCCCTGGACACACACACTGGAACAGGAGCCTCCAGCCACAGTGGACACCAAATAACTTGGTGAATGCATGAATAAATCAACAAGTATTATAATCAATGAACTTATACTCACTCTTTCATGAATCTTCTAAAATTCCTATAAGGTTGAATGGATTCCTATTCCTATTAGGGGCTATGGATTCAACCAGAGACCTGACCCTCGTTGGGAGTCCTGAATGCAAGTCAATGCATAATATATGTATATCAACATATATTATGTTGCCACTTTTGTGGGCCAAAAATCATTTCATAGTGGCAATTTCATAAGTTCAACCTATCCTCTGGCAGTCACTCCCACACTCAAAATCCTCCAACGACTCCCACTCAGAAATTCAAACTTGTTAAATTGACCCTATATACCTCCTGGCTCCAGCTCCTATTTCCTTCCAGGCTCCTCCGACCAACTGCCCTGCATCGCTGTCCCAAGGATTTTCTTGGGCACCTCTCTTTGCTGGAATTCCCCCAGCCACCTCTGCCTGCCAAGCCCACTAGAATGCCTCTTGCCACTGGCCTCTGCTCCTCCCTGGTGTGCGCTGGCAGTATTCCTCCTCAGCCTCTCTTCTACAACCATGGCCAGCTGGGGGCTCCTCAACAGGAGGGGATCCTTGTCCAGGCACTGCCCTGCACTGCAGCCCTCCTGCTCCACCCCAGACCTCTGTGGGGACTATTCCAATGCCAGCTGATATACTGACTGTTCTGAGACTGAAAATTATACGGGAATGAACCCAGTCCTGAGAGGCCCTGCCACTCATTTGACTTGACTTCGAGCAAGTCCCTTATGAGCCTCAGTTTCCTCATCTATAACATCTTATATATCAGAAGCCACAAATTTAAAACAATGCTGGAGCCCATGCCTGGGTCCCAGGAATTTTGTGTGTGTGTGTGTCTGTGTGTGTTATCTGAGTAGAAGAAAGCACAAAAACCACAAGCGACAAGCAAGGGGAGGCTCACAAGACAGATTAAGCAACCTAAACTGGAGTCTCAGTGTTGATGCCACTCACTATGTGACCCGGGACAGTCCCATTCTCTCTCTGGGCCTCTGTTTCCACCTAAAAAGTGAGCCCTGGGCTTGGGAAGAGGGAAAAGCAGGGCAGACGGTGCAAGGCAAAAGTCTACACAACAAAGACCCTGGAAAAGGTTTGCCTCTGGAAAGATCCTCTGCCAACTTCACCAGTGGCCCAAATGTAACCTGGTGACATTTGTCACCAGGTGTCATTTGGGTCACTGGTTGCTGGTTTGCACCTCTGTTGATAAACTATTGGGATGGTATGGATTCAACTAGAGACCTGGCCCTCACTGGGAGTCCTGAATGCAAGTCAATGCACCTGCAGGACCCCATACTGAGATCCTGTCTACAGTTCTGTAAGGTGCAAATAAGAAGGCACTCACAGAATATGGTGACAAAACCAGGCCTGCTGCAGGGATGGGTAAGGCTGTGCTTCCTTCCAAAAGGCAAGGGGAAGAAAGCGTTCAGTGGTAAGCATGGGAGTAGAGCCCCCGCCCTCATGAAGCTGACATTGCAAACCAGTTCGGAATGGATTCACAGTGTGAAGTGCTTGGCTGATGGGATGGAGCTTTGAGGTGAGAGGGGACTTTCGACAAGGTCGAAAAGGTCTAGAAGACCTGGACAGGGTCAGGGGCATGGGGCTGAGGAAAGGAGCTAAGGCAGAAGAAATAGTTGGTGTCCAGTGTGGTGTGTTTGGGAAAAAGGACAAGGCTGAGTGAGCAAGGTGAAGGGGGAAGATGGCAGCAGAGGTCAGCAGCAGCTAGATGAGCAGTGGGGATTTCATTCTGATGCAAGAAAGCCTCCAGAGGGGTTTAAGCAGCGCAGTGACATGATCTGATTTCCATGTAAAAGGATGATCCTGCCTGCTGGGTGCAGAAGGGACTGCAGGATGGCCAGGAGCAACAGGGCAATGAGATGGGGGAGCATGGGACAGCCTGGGAGCCCAGATGTGACAGCAGTGTGACCTGAGGAGGAGGCGGCAGGATACCCAAAGATATCCAAGGCTGACCTGGCTTTCAGGGAAGTTCACAGTGCAGAAGCCAGCCTGTGGCAGTTTCTGGTCCCCTAATGCACACGCACACAAGCCAGAAGACACACAGCACGGCCTCCTGCCACTGACCAGGGCCTCCTGGAGACCAGCATCACTCTCTCTGACCCTTTTCCACCAGACTTTTGTTATAGTTGCTTCAGAAGTCAAATGTGTGGCTCAAAACTCTGTGTGTATGTATGTGTCTGCACGCACCATTCCCATAAAACAGTTGCAAAGTCAAAAGCCCACAGGAGTCAAGCGGATCATGTCACAGGAATGCACAGGACGGGCAGCAGTAGGGAGTGGTGGGGACTGCGGCAGTGAATGGGTTGCCCATTCACTGCTGCAACTAAAGGGAGTTGTGTTCTCAGTTTAAGGTCTTTGCAACCACATGGGCACACATGTAAATTAAAAGTAGATCTGCCAACTTTTCAAAAGAAACCAGAAATTCCTATATTTTAGGTGAAACAACAAATTTTAAAATTTGGGCTTCAATTCAAAACACAACACCAGCACTGTATCAGAGGTTAACATTTGGGTCACTGGTTGCTGGTTTGCACCTCTGTCAATAAATGATTGAGGGGGTATGGATTCAACCAGAGACCTGACCCTCACTGAGAGTCCTGAATGCAAGTCAATGCACCTGCAGGACCCCATACTGAGGGATATTCTAGCAGGGGCAGGTGAGGGAGTTCCAGAGGGCACCTGAGGGTATTCTGGTGTCCCTAGAGCCTGTAAGACTCTGCGGGGGTGTTTGGGTGAGCACATACCCACTTTGAGCTCCTTCCCGAAGACTGTGCGCTCTCCCAGTGCAGAGCAGTTCCAGCGGCCATTGCGGAACTGAAACTGACACTCGTCCAGGCCCATTTGTGAGCCTTCTCCTATGACGATGATGGCGTCGGGCCGGCTCTGGCAGATCGCCCGCTGTCTGGGAGCCAGGCCTGGGATCTTGTTACAGATGATGCTTGCGCCCAGAGCTACCACTGAGGAGAAGCCACTGGAGGGAGAGACACAGAGAGATGGAGCATTAGGCCAGCAAGGGGGCATGGCCTGGGAACCCTTCGTAGGTGTCCAGCACTGGCCACCCCACTGCCCCCAGCAGTGGTCTCCCAACTTTGTTGATCCTGCACCCCTAACTCATGTCCATTCGAATAGAAACCCTATAATTTCTACATAGGCTCTTGAATCAATGCGTATACCCAATATCAGTGAAACACACACACACTTGATTTTTGTTTTAGAAACAAAAAAAGATGATGTATGTCACAAACATTACATGGAGTAAAAAAGGCAAGTTGCCTTTGAGTTTATGGTAGGATGCAATTGAGATGAAGTTCAAAAACATGCAAAAGAAGCTCTATATTGCTAGGGAATCATCTCTTTGGTAAAATTGTAAAGGCAAGCAAGGAAATGATGACTTCAAAGTTTCATGCAGCAGGTGCCTTTGAAGGAGTGATGGGTGCACAGATGTTCATTAAAAAAAATCTGTTTTTTAATGTATATGTAACATATACTCTCATGTATGTATATGTTTTATTGTTGGAAAAAAAACTTAAAAAGTAATTGTAAGTAGAAGTCCTGGCATTTTCTTCCTGCTGTCAATGGAGTACATGTATCCCACTCCGGGCATGACTGGCCTAGAGGATGTGTGCGACTATTATGAGGAGGAGGACTATCTTCCTCAACTATTCACTGATATATATCGGATACCCATCATGTGCCACGTACCACGCTAGGAGACAGCTGTGCACCTGACAGGCAATGCCCTGCCCTCAAGGAACTAGGGAGGGTGACAACACAGATGTCACAAATGAATAAAACAGGCCATCTCGACAGTGATATGTACTATGAAGAAAGTAAAGGAAGATGCTGGGATGGCAACTGGGGTGTGGGGGTGGTGAGGAAAGTGAGGGCCACTTTAGCTGCGGTGATCAAGAGGACTTCCTTGAGGAGTTGACATTAGAAGAGAACAGAGATCTGAATTGCCAGGAGGCATCTGTGGGAAGATCTGGAGAAGGGTATTCTATGCAGAGGGAACAGAAAATGCAAAGTTCTAGGAGACAAGTTCGGGGTTTTCAAGGAATAGAAAGAACCCATGGAAACTGCTACAAAGCCAGGGCTTGAGATGCAGGGAGATCCTGGGAAGAGGAGATGGCTGAGGGCTGGCATTTTCTCAGGTGCATCAGGCAGCACCAGGAAGCACTGAAGGGTGTAAGCAGGACACTGACATGACCTGGTGGTCCCCGCTCCATGTAGGAAAGACCTGTGGGGTGCCAGAGCAGGAGCAGAGGGACTAGGCAGGTTAGGGTTGGTGGTGGCTTGGCTTGGTGGCAGTGGTAGGGCTGCAGGTAGAGCCACTGGGCAAGTGCCTCGTCCTGGGGCTCAGCTGTGGGCAGTTTTCTGGAGTTGCAATTTGTTAGAGTGAGGTTCTCCTGTACCAATAACTCAAGGACGTGACATGGACCCATGCCCTCCAAGCGCACAACTGATCACTCCTGCCGTTTCCCTAGGCTCCTGCCACGTGCCAGCCTTCTCCCTGCAGTAGGCACTCTGTCCTTGCTGGCTCCTCTCCCTGGAAGCGCTCTCACCCCTGATCTTCACAAGCTTGGCTTCTTGCCATTATTCACATGACCTCAAGGGTCACCTCCCTGACCAGCCCAGCTAAGGGCTCCTCCCTCCCCTCCCTACCCCTAATAAATTCCCATCACAATCTCTGTTTTGTTTACTGGATAGTCTTGATTACTCATGGTCTACTGAAATGTTTTCATGTCTGTGTTTTTAATTTGCATGCTCACTCGATCACTTGTCTTCCTCCTGAGAGGATGAGCTCCCTGAGGGCAGGGAGGCTGTCTGCTGGTTCACTAAATGACTGCTGAATAAATGGATTGTGGCACTTCAAAGATGTGGCTCCGGGTGAGTACCTATTACATGGCAGGTGCCCCCAAATATGCATCAAATGCATCAGTAAACTTGGGCAGTGTCCCTACTATGTGCCAAGGCAGTATGGTGGGTGCTGCCACAAACAGCAGCTCATGTGACCTTTCCACACAGCCCTGTGGGGCAAGAATCATCACATCCGTTTCACATATTTGAAAATTGAGGCTCACAGAGGTTGGGACCTGGAGGAAGGTTCTCAGCTAGCAGGTGTTGGAGGTGGGACAGCCTGGCTTTGCACCTGCATCTCAGCGCTAAACCCGAGTCTAACACACACTAGAATGCTGGGAATGTCTGAGGAAGAAGCAGCATGAGAAGATTAAGTGGAGACGTTTTGGCATCATTTGTCAGGAGGACCCTCTGAGCACCTAGCTGGCCACCGGGAAATTTCTACACCAGCAGAGAGTGGATAGGTTGGCATACTGGGGCCAAAAATTCATAGGTGCAATAGACTAGCCCCTAAGGGTCTGGCCTAGGTTCTCATCCAAGCTTCCTTCACTTATTAGTTGTGCGATCTTAGGCAAGTTTCCTTCCCTCTGCACTTCAGTTTCTCCATGGCTAAATTAGGGTATTGATAACTAGTCCCCACCTCATTGGCTGCTGTGAAAATCAAATGTGCTAGAACATGGAAAGTGCTTAGAAGGTGCCAGGCACATAGTGAGTGCCCCATAAATGTGGTGTTGTTGTTGTAATTATCATTATTATTATCGGATCTGATTGTTGCAATAGGCTAGTGCGGAGTCACCTGAACTATCCGAGCAAAATAAGAATACCGCAGATGCCCCACCATCAGCCAGAAGCGGGTAGAGCCGTCACGTCTGGGGAAATGGAAAAACCTTTTAGGGACGTTGAGACTTCACTCCTCATGCCCACTATACAGATGAGTAGCCCGAGGCGCAGGGAGCAGCAGGGCCTGGCCCGAAGTCACCTGCAACTCCCACCTCCCCGACCTGGACCTCTCCCTACCCCAGAGGGCAGCTTGGGGCGGAAAGCCAGCGCCCTGCAGGACTCCCTCCCTCCCTCCCTGCCGGGCAGCTGGGCCCCCGCAGGGCCAATCCGGGGAGGCCGCGGCGCCGGCGGGAGGGCGGCCCGCGGGCGGGCGGGGCGGCCAGGGGAGGTTATTTTCTGCTGTTTTCCCTTTCTGTCTCCCCCGCCACCCGGGTCCCTCCTCCCCGTTTCTAATTAAAAAGGAGATAAAGCCGCACGCGGCCCGAGTCAATCGGCTCGAGCCCATCGGCCCTACTGGCTTCCTGGATGCTGAATGTGCGCGGGGCGGCGGGGCGCGGGCCAAGATGAAGATTAAAGCAGGGGAAAAAAAGGAAAGCCACCCAGACGCGGGCGAATCAATAACACTTAAAACACACCGGCAGGCTGGCGGTACTGGCGCGAGCCCCGCAGCCGCCTCTCCGCCGCTGGTCGGGCTGGCGGCCCCTGGTCGGCTCTGCACGCACCTGCTAGCGGCCGCGGCCGGACAACTTGCGAAATCCCCGCTCCAGAGACGTGGACTGGGGAAGTGACGGGGTAGGGGGGTAGTAGTGACAAAACACAAAGGGTCTGCCACGCACATCCCCTCGCCGCAGCCCCTGCGGTCCACCCCTCCTCAAAAGGGATGGTAATGGGTTCACTGCTGGGGGCTGGAGGGGCAGGGTGTGTGAGACCTACCAAGCGGGCCCTTCAGCGCCAGAACCTCTATCCATGCCCAGACCCCCCCGCCCCCACACCGCTCCGAGCCTCACACGCGTTGTCTTAAGTACAAAGGGTGACCGGCTTTGCACAAGCAGCTCCAGGACGCGTCCCGAGCTGCCCCCTCCCACCTTCCAGCCAGAGCGCCCCCGAGCCCCACCTCCACAGAAACGCTAGGTGAAGCCGGAGGGCTGCTCGCGCGCCCGGCCGCCTCTGCTGCCCAGTTCCAGGGGGCGGGGTGTCCCGCCTCTCTCTAGCGCTTGTCTCCCTCTGTGTCTCAGGCCGCCTCTCGTCCCACCTTTGTGTGTGTTTGTTGGGGGTGGGACGTGCTGTCCCCTTGGCCCGGGAAGGGGCTCTGTGAGTCTAAGGGCCCCTGGAAATTGGGTGGTGCCAAGGCTCCGAGCGGCGGTTTATGTTTTTGCCAGCGAATGTCCTTCCTCCTGGGTACCTGTTCCCTGTTTGCACGGACCGGCCCCGCCAGCCACCTGGGGACTGCCCAGTCTCTAGGAGCGGCTGTGCCGCGCCTCCTGAGAGAGTTCGTCTCGGGCTCCGGGGACTGAACTCCCCGAGATTGGCTGTGGTCCTGGCTTAATGTTCCTGCTAGACCTGCTGTCCCTATGCCCGGGTCCGAAGGGTCCCCGGGATGGGCTGAACCTTTGCAGCAGCTAGCCCTCCCCCAGAGTCCCTCAGGCTGGAGCGTCCCTACCGGCTGTCTCTGGTCCTGGGGGATTCCAGACTCAGACGTCCTCAGGATGGCCAGTCCCCCTGCCTATATCTCCTGGGGTGTCCTGCGGGGGGCCTTTGTGCGTCCACCGCTCCCACACCGCACCCACCCGGCCTCTCAGAGAAGCTGTGGAAGTTGGCCGGCAGAGGCTCGCAGGCGGCACACCTCCCTCCCCGGGCCGTGCCAACTTTGTCGAGACACGCGCGGAAAGGGCGCAGGCAGCCCTTACCCGATCCGGAGGTAGACCATGCCCAGGCTGAGAAAGAGGTGGCCCAGGCAGCGCCGCGCTTTCCGGTTCATAGTCCCGATTGGCCGCCGGGGCCGCGGGCCGGGCTGTGCTGATCCCGCGGGCCGGCCCCGGCGGGGCAATCAACATAGCCCGCCCGGGAGGCGCGAGCCGAGGCGTCCCCGGGGCCGTCTGTCGGTGCGCCCGTCCGCGCGCTCCGCGCCTGAGCCTCGCCAGGAGCGCGGGAGCCACGGAGCGGGAGGAGGGAGGGAGGAGCGAGCGCGGCGTGGGGCGACGCCGGGCTGCGCGCGAGCGACCGGTGCAAGTGTGCGAGACGCGGGGAGTGCGGGGGCGCTGCTGCCTCCCGCCCCCGCCCCTCCCTCCTTTCCCCCGTCCCTCCCCCGCCCCCTCCCCCGACCGCCTCCCCGGAGCGCCCGCCCAGCGCCCCTGCGCCCGCGGGACAGGGCCGCCTGCACAAGGCGCGCGCTCGCGCCTTTCCCTGCGCGCTCCCGGGGGACCCCTCCCTGCTCCGGGGTGCAGGTGGCAGGCTGGGGAGCACAGCCCGGTTGGAGGCGGTAGGAGCCCGCTCGCCCCCCACCCGTCACTAACTTGCAGATTGCAGGGCGAGTGGGCGTCCAGAGGCTGCCCTCGGGTGGAGTGGACCAGACTCGGCCGAGAGGCCTAGTGCCTTGGTCTGCTGCCCTGCTCCCTCCAGCCCGGAACAGGGAGCTGGGGCTGACAGGGCACACCCCAGTTCCCCAACCCCAGCTTCAGGGGAGGGCGCCCCCTTTCGCGGAGCGACGGGCTGACTGGCTCAGCGTATTTCTTCCCTACCCCCACCTATTCGAGAGTGGCGGCAGGGGGTGCCCAGGTTGGGCAGCCTCCTCTGGGATCCTGCTGTTAGCCGACAGACTGAGTCGGGCTGAGGCCCAGTTGCCCCGCGCGGAACAGCAGTGGGGCGCCTGAGCCGCGGGAGCGTGAGGGGCGCAGCTGGCCGCTCAGAGCGCGCTCGCGGCGACACCAGGCGGACGCGGCGGGTGGTGCACCTCGGCCTCGCTCCCGGGAACAGAATGCTTTGAGTGCCCTGGCCGACCCGAGGGGGCTAACCCCCTTCTTTGGTGTACACCTCATCCAGTGAGCTAGGGGGAGTCTAACCGTCCCTGGAAATTGGATGGTGCCAAGACTCCGAGCGGCAGTTTATGTTTTTGCCAGCGAATGTCCATCCTCCGGGTACCTGTTCCCTGTTTGCACGGACCGGTCCCGCCTGCCACCTGGGGGTTGCCCAGTCTCTAGGAGCGGCTGTGCCTGCGCCTCCGGAAAGTGTTCCTCTCGGGCTCCAGGGACTGAGCTCCCTGGGAGTGGCTGTGGTCCTGGCTTGGTGTTCCTGCTGGACCTGCTGTCCCTATGCCCGGGTCTGGCAAATCTGAACTCAGGTTTCAGCTGAAGACACTGAGGCTCAAGGAGGTGAAGATGTTTGCCCAGAGTCACCAGCTAGCGAGTGGCACAACCATATGGGAAACAAAGTATGCCCAACTGTAGTAACCTCCTGCACCCAGTCCTGACTATCCTTCAAGATTGCCTTTCTAAATTACACACACACACACACACACACACACCCGAAAGCCACCATTCAGGTATTCATTCATATTCCATATTCTGTGCCAACCACGATAGTGGGCACCGTGGACACAAGGAAGAAGAAAGGCAACAGTCTTTCTTCTTGGGGCCAGGAAGGAGACGGATGATAAGTGAACAAGAACAGAGTTGCAGATAGTAGACCATTAAGCAGGGTGATGGGAGAGGGAATACTGGGTGTTGGAGGGTTAATTTTAGGTCTGAGGAGGTGGCATTTGAGGTGAGGCCTGAAGGACACAGCATCAGGGGTCCAGCACTGCAGGAAGGGGACCAGCAGGTGCAAAAGCTCAGAGGTGGGCATGAGCCCCAGGGAGGAGATGGTGGGCTGCAATAGAGAGAGAGAGAAGGCCTGAGCTTGAAGGGAGATGGGGCTACACAGATCCACAAAGCTGTGTGGGCACGTCAAGGAGCTTGGATTTCAGTGGTGTGTTCAGCTGGAGACATTGGAGGGATGAAGAAGGGGGTGACTGATCTAATTTGTGTGTTCAAAAGCTCCCCGTGGCTGTCCTAAGGGAACACACTGTGGGAATGGGGACAGGTGAGTAAAGTGCGCCATCAAGCAGACCAGAAAGGAGATGACAGTAGGGGTCCAGGTGAGACATTGGTAGTTTGGGTTAGGGTGGTGCTCTTAGAACATGACCACAAAATTATTTGACACTCCTCCCATGAAGAAGTGGGTTCTCTGTGCTCTGCCTGTGTGAATCTGGGTGGGCTTGTGATGGCTTCCACCAATAAGATGTAGCAGAAGTGATGCTCAAAAATTACAAGTCTTCACGATAAAAGACAATGCAGTCTTTGTTTTGTTGGCTGGCGCACCAGTGCTGGGGCCCTGAGCCACCATGCAAGAGGCCTAGAGGCCACCATGCTGTGGGGAAGCCCAGGCATAGGCAGAGGCCACCTGTGCTTGCTCCAGTCCACAGTCCCAGGTGAGTTCAGCACTGGAGTCACCTTGCCCAGGTGCCAGAAATGTGGGTGAAGGTACCTCCACCATTGTGTCATGCTGGCTTTGTGTCTGCCAAGCTAAAGCATGGTGGACAGTGGCCATGTAGTATCCCCAGTGTACCCTGCCCAACTTCCTGAGCCCTATAACTTGTGAATATAATGATTATTTTACCAATAAGTTTGGAGGGGATGCTTGTTACACAGCAGTTGTAACTAGGACAATAAGGGTAGAAGTGGGGTGCAGAGAGGAGAAAAGGACCCAGGATACGGGGCCTGTGTCTTGCACAGACAGGACTTGAAAGGATTCGGTGGGGGTGGGTAGAGAAAGAGAAAGAGGAATGATAGGTGACCCCGATGTTGGCTGGAGTATTTGGGTGAATGGAGGTGGCTTGTAATGATCTGGAGATGGTTGGAGGAGCTAAGAGTTTGGTAAAGGAAATCACAAGGTCTGTCCTGGCCATGTTCTTCCCTCCTGCATTGTTCCTCCTCCTCTTCCTCCTCTTCCACCCTCAGATGAAGTCAGCACAAGCCCTGAGCAGTCTACCTCCAAAGAATCTCCAAATATGACCTTTATTTTCTGCATTCACCATCATTCCTAGACCAAAGTTTCACTCATGTCATGAATGCTGGGGTGTACTTGTGACCGGATGTCAGGCCAGGTGCTAGGCACATACCAACAGCTCCATGCAGGTGCTGGGTACATCGGAAGATGAGAGAGGAGGAGGAGGAAGAAGAGGAGGAACACAGGAGGGAAGAATATGGCCAAGACAGATCAGTATATCAAATAAATCCAGTCTCTGCCCCTCCTGGAGCAACCCATCTGAGGACCGATTTCATGATCAAACACATAGGTAGCACTATTACATGCCAGGCACTGTCATTTACAGCCTCAGCATATCAACTCACTGAATCCCCTGAAAATGCCAAGGGGTAGGTACTCCACTTGTTGATATCATTATCACAGCCATCATTATTTGATAGAATGAGGAAAGTGAATCAGGGAGGGATTAAATAAAGCATCAAATTCCCACAGCCAGGCCATGGCTGAGCTGAGCTTCGAACCTAGAAAATACTGACTTCAGCATCTGCTCTTAACCCACCCCCCAGCCCCATTAGGCTGCCCATCTAATGGAGGAGGGGGAAGGACTTGGGACACTCCAATAGGAAAAAAGGTGTTAGGCACCAAGATGTGTGGTGCACAGTGGGCTGTTGGAACACAGAGGAGCTCCTCAGCCAGTCTCAGAGGATCAGGGAAGGCTTCCTAGAGGAAGTGTTCCTAAAATGGGATCCTGAAAGAGTGAGTCGGTATTAAGCAAGTGAGTTTCTGAAACCAGAGGAAACAGGGCCACGGAGGTTCAAGGTGCCTGGATATTGGGGCGTTAGAGGGAAGGAGATATGCAGGGAAGAGGCTCAATAGGGAGTCTAGGGACACAGGGCATATTAAGGGGGGCAGCAGTGTTACATGATTAGGTTTTTGTTTCAGAAGGTTCATGGTGGCTGTCATGGGAGCCAACAGAGGAGGGAGCAAGAGAGGAGGGCAAGTCAGGAGGTCTCAATAGTTACCTGTGGGAGAGAAGGCTTACCCTGGACAGATGGTGGGGAGAGAAGGGGGTGGATTTGAGACCGAGTTTGAAGGCAGGGTAGACAGGATGAGGAAGGCCTCCAGGACAGTGTCCTGTCCTGTGAGAGTGTGGCTGGTGAGAAAAATACAGACTGGGGACCCTGGGAGCAGGAGGTCTCAGGGAGTGAAACTTGGTTTTGGACATGCTGAGTCTGAAGTGTCTGTAGGTCACTGAAGGGTGACTGGTGCTCGGGGAGAGGCTTGGGGCTGTCACTTCTAGGTTGGATATCCCCAGCTAGAAGTGGGCAGACATTCAAATCAAGGCAAGGAGAGGACACCCTGGGAGACCAAGAAGGATGAGTGGGGAAGGCCCAGTGCAGAGCCCCAGGAATTCAGCATGATTTAAAGAACCAGCTGGGGAAATGGAGGGACTAAAGGTAACAAAGACAAGCCTGAGAGGCAGGGAGTTCATCAGACAGTGAGAGAAGGAAAAGGAATTTGTAGTGTTTGGCTTCACAGGGAAGGAAGGAGAGGCAGAACTAAAAAGGGTTCCATCTTACCAGCCTAACATCCAGAGATCTTTATGGTCTAGCTCAAAATTACCTTTACAGCCTCCACTTTCCCCAAACACTTGTGCACATATCACAACAAATTAGTGGGTTGCCACTAGCATTTACAAAAAGAAATAGATCAGAAAATAACAGAGGGCATTATGCATAAGGTTCCAACTGTGTGTGTGTGCGTGTGTGTGTGTGTGTGTGTGTGTGTATTGGATGTGTATGTGTATACATTTTGGGTTAGGATTTTTTAAAAAGTTGAGAGACTACTACTGCAGCCTGTTTTCCTTTGCATATGTCTAGAATGCCTTTAGCTCTTTTCTACCTGGTAAACTTCTAACTTATCCTCCAAATCCCACCCAAATGTCAACTCATCTGAAAAGCCTTCCTTGATCTACATTACTCCTATCCTAGGCACTTGGTGTCTTCCTCATTCATTCAGTCATCAAACATTCGTTGAGGATTAAACTGTGCTGGGCCCTGGGCTGGGTTCACTGCTGGGGTACAGCAGTAAACACAATAGATATGATCTTCAAAGGGACCACCTTTTAATGCATCTCTTCCTCTGTGCTCTCACCCTTCTTGTGCTGATCTTGGCAGAGCCCTTCCCACCCCAAATGTTGTATGGCCTCACTCCCCTCCCTCCTCCATCAGAACATAATCTCCTTGTGGGAAAAACGCTGTATCCTTCATCTCTGTCTCCAGCACCCAGGACAGGGCTTTCATCAACATGAGGACCATGGTTTGGTAAAAAGAGTTCAGACTTTTGGGTCAGATAGGTCTGAGTTTGAATCCCAACTCTGAGACCTACTAGCTTCGTGATCCAGAACGGTTTATTTTTAACTTGTTTGGATTTCTGTGGGCCTAATAATGTTCAGGTAATTTAATCCTTCACCTGACTGGGAGCTCCTCCAAGGATTCATTCCAAAACCTGGAACCTAGTGTGAATAACGGTTTCATGACTGTTTCAATGGGACCCATTGCAGAAAGTTCTTCTTTGGCAGAGTCATGCTAGCCCAGAATTTTCCTCCCCATTTAGCTCCCTCTGCCTGGATTAAGAAGTGAGAAGGATACCTCTTCAGCAGGTACTGTTCCTCTTTAAGCCAAATCAACCATACCTGGGGCAGGTGCACAGTCGGCCAGGTGCTTTGTCGCCCCCTGCTGGATACAGAAGGAGATCAGCTTAGATCTCGGCCACAGCAATAATCTCTAAGGGATATGGAGTCCTGCTGTATACCAGACACTGCTGTCAGTGAGGGCTCTAGAGGTGTCCACATCCTGGCTCCACCGTTTATTATCTTTGTGACCTTGGAAAAGTTACTTAAATCCCTCGTTGCCTCAGTTTATCTGTAAACTGGGAACAGTAATGGTTTCTACCTCCTTGGGTAGTTTTGAGGTTTGAGATACTACAAGTAAAGTGCTTAGCACATTGCCAGGAACATAGCCAGTGCTGTGTACACGCTTGTAAATTAAATTAAGAGAGAGGCCACCGCCACCATTGTGCTGCCACGGATCAAGAAAGGGTGTTTGTGTTTAAGGTGGTCTCTAATGGCGGGTCCCCCAGGGTGAGATTATAGAGACTTTCCACCTGTGTTTGGTCCCTCCGTTTTCTTCATTGATGCTTAGAAGAAAACTTCAGCAGCATAAACCATAGCCAAAGCTTTCAGTAAGTGTTTGGAGCTGCTGGGAGCCCTGTACTGGGAGCATTTTTTTTTTTCTTTTCTTTTGAGACAGAGAGTCTCGCTCTGTCGCCCAGGCTGGAGTGCAGTGGCTCGATCTCAGCTCACTGCAAGCTCCTCCTGGGTTCACGCCATTCTCCTGCCTCAGCCTCCCGAGTAGCTGGGACTACAGGTGCCCGCCACCATGCCCAGCTAATTTTTTGTATTTTTAGTAGAGACGGGCTTTCACCGTGTTAGCCAGGATGGTCTCCATCTCCTGACCTTGTGATCCGCCCATCTCGGCCTCCCAAAGTGCTGGGATTACAGGCGTGAGCCACTGCACCCAGCGGGAGCATCATTTTTGTTGAATGAATTGATGAAGGAAAGAAATACTCTCATGTGGGAAAGTTCTCAGAAGAAAATGAAATTCAGAGCTGTGACACAGAACAGCTCCGTGGGGAACCTCAGGTAGTGTGACCAGAGAAGGCTCTGAAGAGCTGAGAACTGAACAATGAAAAACACCCTTGAAGCTTCATTTTGCCTCCTCCAGAAGCCATCCCTGGCCAACTCCTCCAACAGGATATTGACCTCCACAGCCTCTGTGCTAGCCCCTGTTCAAGCAGCCACCATAAACACCACAAACACCACAGCCTCATCTGTGTGTTTGTTTGCTCCCCATCCCCTGACATGGGCACCTCCAGAGGGCACCCAGAGCTGCACACCCAGTGATGATCACCAGACCCCGGGTAATCAGCCCGTGGAGAGCAGAGGAGCTGGAAAGAAGGAGAGGTGGGAAGGAGGTGGCAGAAGCCATTAGGGTGTCAATTGTAAAGGCCTGTAGCCTTCATCCTGTAGATGGGAAGGCACCCACATTGTCAGAGCAGGGCTGTTATCCAGTCCCATGTGGGTTTTCACCAGTGAGATCAGCCTCTATTATTTTGTGGCTATCCAGCATTCAACTCCTGTGACTGGCACCATGGTGTCTGCTTGGGGAGCCCCCCTCTGTGCGCCAGGCTGGTAGGAGGTTGTGCTGCCTCCGATGGAATCTCTTCTTCCTCCTTCTGCCTTGGAGCTGTTGGCCCCCAGGTCCTCTCTCCCAGGATTAGAGCAGGCAGGGCAAAAAGCTGGGGTCTGAAGACTACATTCCTACAGCTGGGGAGCAGCAGGAACACAGAGACCATCCATCTGCTCAAATAAGGAAACAGCCTCTCTCTTTGCACTGTGATAGCATGCACAATTTACTGAGGACCTAGTATGTGCCAGGCTGTCTGATGGATGCCTTATGTTTCTTTGCTGCTGGCAGCACTTTTCCCAGATGGCTGTATGGTTCACCCATTACTTCATTCAAGCAGAATATCACCTCCCACATCGCTGCCCCATGGGGGTGACCCCTGAGTACCCTGCGCTTTCATGGCACTCTCTAGACCACCTCTTACTCTGGCTTTATTTATATGCCTAGAATGTATCAGCACCCCCCAACTTTACATTGTGTATTTGTTGACTTTTGTTTGTCTATCTTCCTCATTGCACTGTCTGCCCCACAAGTAGGAATATTTGTTACTTAACAGCTGCATTTCATAGAATGATGCCTGGAACATGGGCAGCCCTTGATGAATAATTGTTAGACACATGAATAATTGGATGATTCTCATGCACTCCTCATAAAAAACTCATTTTCCGGAAGAGAAAATTGAGATGTTGAGGGGTTAAGTTGCTTACCCAGCATCTAGCTGAGCGTCTAGCTGAGTGTCTGGCACTTATGTTAACACATGTCTCCATTCCCTTTTTGTCTTCTCCCACATCTCCTCACTCCTGCTAATAATAGGCTCCTTTGCACTGATTTCGCCTACATAGATTTCATCTCCATCCCAGCATTCCTAATACCCACTGCTATGCACGAGGTAGGCCTCACCCAGGCCAGTGATTCAGTGTTATCAAGGGGGCAGGAGTTGGGGGCAGAATGGGTAGGACCAGAGCATCCTGACTGGGAGGAGCTGGAACATGGGCCTTGGGGCTGGAAAATTGATGTCTCCCTCCCCCTGCTGCCAAAGTCCTATTGACTCCCTTGCTGAACCATCAATCTGTTTGTGAATCTGGGGGCCAAGATTGTGGAAGAGGCTGCAAAGAGACAATCCATCCTACAGGTGGGGAGACTGAGCCCCATTGCAGGCCCGAGGGGCTCCAAAGGCACATAGCCAGCTAGGGGCAGAGTTGGATATGAAATACTGCTAGGGCACTGGGGCAACACACCCAGCTTTGAGTCTCGGCTCAGCCTCTTGCTGTGTGACCTTAGGAAAATGGTGAACCTCCCTTAGCCTATTTCCGTATCTGTATGGAGATGATGATAATAATAATGCCATCTCATAGGTTACAGCAATCATATATATAACACATTCACATTTCGCAGAGCAACTGGCACATAGCATGCACTCAACACATGATAGTTATTTGATGATGATGATTATGGCGATAAAGATGTGTATTGGAATCCAGCCCTCTAGGATCAGAGGAATCTTAAAGATGATCAGGGCCACTGTTTCTCAAACTACTATGTGCATCCAAATTACTTAGGTATGAAACTGATGCCCAGGTCCCCCTCAAGACCTCCCAAGTTGGACTTCCTGGCAGAGGTGGAGGGAAGTCTATCCCATCTCCACTGAGTAGTGGCCAACTGTGCTCAAACCTCTCTCAGGGAGAGCGGCTCACTCATCCTAGGGGAGCCCCTTGCATTTGGGTACAATGGTGACTGGGACACTTCTTCCTCATACCAGTGAGAAATCAGCTGATAGAGGTTAGAGGGATCAGAGAAGGGAACAGTGGGTCCCCACTGTTCTGTGGGCCTTGATTTCTCCAGCTCAGAAATGGAGTAAGGCATGCCAGCTCTAAGTCTCTGTCTCTTCAAAAGGGGTCTATGGACTCCCAGGTTTCCAGAGAGGAATGCTCAGGGCTCCAAGAATGAGAATTTCAAATGGTCTTTTTTTTTTTTTCATTTTAACATGAATCTAACATCCTCATATTTCAAACTATTAGGATGACCTCATTATAACTGAGAACTGTCCTCTAATTAACTTTGCTGTTTGAGTTTGCATTTTTGCTTATGGTCATAAGTTTCCCAGGAAAACCACTTTTGTGATTTGGAGCCCAGGAGAAGAAAGCAGTAATTCACTGAAGCCCCTGCCCTGTGTGAAGAAAGGGTTAGGAGGAGGTGGGCTAGAGGAAAGGGGTTGGGAGGTTTGATCCATCTCATGACAGAGGGTGATAGATGGTGCCAAATTTAATGGGCCCTACATGGTGACAATTGACACCATGATCAGGCTACAAGCTGCCACTTGGCTTCAGCAAAGTAACATTCTCTGGCATATGTCAATTATCATTCATTTAAAAGTTAGATTTTCTGGTGTTTATGTTAGTTTATGTTTCATCTGGAACTTGCAGATTTTAATAGCATAAGAGCCTATGCTTAGTTTTATGATAGTACATATCTAAGCAATGGTGTACTAAAAATTAGTTAAACCACCATTGAGTGTGTTTATTGGCCAGGGGGAGTAGTGTACAAGTTTCCCCTTTCAAGGAGCCCACATATCCCTCAAGCTTGAGAAACAAATCCCTGTTGATTTTGAAGGACCTCTGCATTCTCATGGTTTGTGAGCCCATGGATGGATCATCAGGTGGATGGGATTGTTTTAATTGAATTTGAGGTAAAGACCATTGTGAGGCCATTTTATACCAAATACCACCCGGTGAATGTGTGTGTGTGTGTGTGTGTGTGTGTGTGTGTGTGTGTGTGTGTGTATGTACTTTAGGTTCTGCTGGCACCAGAATCCCCTGCAGGAGGGCTTGTTAATGCTCAGAGGGATGCCCACTGCCCAGGTTCACATTCAGTCCATCTGGGACTGAATGAAATGCACCCCAAAATGTGCATTTCTAACAAGTTCCCAGGTGATGCTGATGGCCACCCTTAGAGATCCAGAAGATCATCATCTGTGGGCTGGGAGGCAGGACTCAGGTCCACTGGCCTCTGTCCAGCCTGCTCTGGAATCCTGGGTAAGCCCCTTGTTCTGGGTGAGCCTCTGGACTCCCTACTTCCCATTCCTGCAATAAGAAGCTGGGACAAGTCTAGTGCCGCATCCAGGAGCAAGCATAAGCTCTGACACCTGATTTGCCATTCGGAGTCTAAAGCCTGGTGTCTTATCAGTGAAGTTCCATGTCCACCCAGGAAGCCCCTGGAGCAGGAGGGCAGTGGCAGTCTTAGCTCCCTGCTTTGGGGAGACAAGCTGCGGAAACAGAAAGGCACACTCCCACTCCAAATCCCATCTCTGGCCCTGTGACCTTGTGCAAGTGACTGGTCTCCAGGGCTTCCCCTCATGTTGTAGGGTCACTGAGAAGTCCCTTCTGGAAAGCACCTGGATCTGGTGGGCCCTCTCAGACTCATCTGTGCGCTCCCAGCCACACTTTGCCTCACTGGCCGCTGGCCATCTGCCCGTGGGCTCCTGGTCACCTCGGGAGGAGAGCACTTATCACCATTCCACCCCCAAGGTCTTCCTCAGGATAATCTCCGGCCTGGGTGATTCATCTCATGGGCTGGGCCCTTCCTCTCGGGCCTGAAATATCTCCCTCCCCTCACCATTCCTGGGTCATGCCTGTGCCCCCAGCCATGTGACTTCCTCTGGGGACTGGCCCTGGGCCTCTGCCCTCCTGCCAGCCCTCCAGTCTCTAGCTAGCGACCCATTCTGGGCCTGCCATATCAGGCAGGGCTCAGCTGGGAGGGAGGAAGCCCACAGCTTGTTGTGCTGGGGAAAAAGTGCATCCCCACGTCCGGCCCCCACCCTGGCCCAGCCACACCTCTGCCTTTAGTGGGCTGGGCTTCCGGCACACATCCTGGCATGTCCTGGCCTGTTTATCACTTAGTTGCCACCTGGCGCTCTGCCCCTCATGCACACACATTCCCTGGGAGGCTTCTGGGGCTGGAGCAGAGTGGTTGGCCAGTATATCCCCCAGCTTTAGGGAGGCTGCCTTTCTCTGGAGCTAAGGATGGCTTTTTGGAGAAGATAGATCTGATCATATACCCCAGTTTCACTGTGGAATTGCTGTGTGACTTTAGGCAAGTGAGTCTGCATCTCTGGGTCTTAGTTTCTCTGATTTTTAAATAGAAAGATAAATACCTCCATCTCCAGTTGTTGTGTGGATTAAATAAGATAATTACAAACTGACTGATGCTTGAACCCTACCTCCAACCACTTAAATCAGAATCTCTGTGGAGCATATAAAAAGCTTTCAGGGAGGTTCTAAGACACAGCCATAGATGGAACCCACTAGTATGGAATAGTTAATGGCTGAAGCTCTGGACTAGACCAACATGGATTTGAATTCTGGATCTGTTACATAATTATGGAGCCTTGATAGATTATTAGCCTCTCAGAGCTTCTGTTTACTTGTGTGTAGGATGGGGATAATAGTAATTACTTCCTAGTACTGTTATGAACATTAAATGAAGTAATAGATACTAGGTACTTTGCACACAGTGACTATTCCCTAAGTAAGTCAGGTGAGGAGAGGACAAGCCCTTCGTTCACCAGTTTACACGAGGCAGCTGGCTCTGTGCCTGGTCCCTCGATGGCACTTCAAATGAATATCTGTAAATGACTAAGTGTAGCTGTTTTCATTATCGTAGACTAAAAAGTAGTGAAAAATCTCAATTATCCTGAAGATAAACTTTTTTCTGTCTTGTGACTGACTTTAGAAACTACATCTCCCAGCATCCTTTGCAGCTAGGGGCAGCCATGACTTTGTTCTGTTGAAAGAGATGTAGGTGGAAGCCCCTGGGCTTTCAGTTCCTTGAGTTTCCCCTTCCTCTGGCAGCCATCTTGAGAAGGACGGCCAAATGGAAAACAAGAAGGAACACGATGGCATGGTTGAGCTGCCATAGCAGCCCCGCAGCCTGCCTCTGGGCTTTTTTTTTTTAAGTGACAGAAAAATCTATTATTGTTTAGGCCTCTGGGTTGGGGGATTTTTGTTTCTAGTGGAAGAAAAACAGATGCATTGGGCCTCCTCATTGTCCTACTTTCTGTTCTTAGTCCTCCGTGTCCAAAAAAATCTAGAACCAGTCACCTGAATCACTAATTCCTTCTTTAGATCTCTAGGGCTGGGTTAGAGGCACTACAGGAAACCTGTCCAACCCTTAATCTGACCCCTTGAGGCAGAGTTAGCCCCGAGTCCTGTCCAGGCTCCTCTGGCAGCCCCAGAAAGTTCAAGAAGAGAGAGTGACTCCCTCCTTCCCTAGATGCCAATACCCAAGTCCAAAATCTCACAGCTGCCATGGGTCTCCTGAGCTCTCCCTCTGGAGAGGCAAATATTTGTCAGAATCTTGGCTCTGCACTGATTTGCCATGGGCAATGTGACTTTGAACAAGCCTTAATGTTCCTATCCATAAGGTGGGTCTATGGCAATCAAGAGATAAATCTAAATAAGAAATTCAGAAAGGGACACAGTGGCTCTTGCCTGTAATCCAGCACTTTGGAAGGCCGAGGAGGGCAGATCACTTGAGGCCAGGAGTTCAAGACCAGCCTGGCCAACATGGTGAAACCCCATCTCTACAAAAAAAAAAAAAAAATTAACCAGGTGTGGTGGTGCATGCCTGTAATCCCAGTTACTCAAGACGCTGTGGCACGAGAATCGCTTGAACCCAGGAGGCAGAGGTTGCAGTGAGCTGAGATCATGCCACTGGCACTCTGGCCTGGGTGACAGACCCAGACTCTGTCTCAAAAAAAAAAAAAAAAAGAAACTAGGAAAGGGAAAAGTCAAGGTATGACTAGAGGTGAGCAATGCTAACAAACCAACCCAGAACTACGATTAAATATTCAAGGGAAGGGAGGTGGCAGAATATTACAAGGTCTGTGAATATTACAGACCTTGGCATTATAAAATCAATAGCACTGCTGGGTGTGGCAGTGGCTTATGCCTGTAATCCCAGCACTTTGGAAGGGTGAGGCAGGCGGATCACTTGAGGTCACGAGTTCAATACCAGCCTGACCAACATGGTGAAATCCTATCTCTACTGAAAACACATACAAAAATTAGCTGGGCATTGTGGTGGGCTCCTATAATCCCAGCTACTCGGGAGGCTAAGGCAGGAGAATCGCTTGAACCTGGGAGGCGGAGGTTGCAATGAGTCGAGATTGTGCCACTGCACTCCAGCGTGGGAGACAGCAAGACTCTGTCTCCAAAAAATAATAAATAAATAAATAAATAAATAAATAAATAAATGGAATCAATAGCCCAACGGCGGTATGTTAGGTGTGAGCATGATAGAAAGTGTGAAGGACTTAATTTTCTCATTCTTCATAACAGGGAAAAATAAATGCTAGGATTTAAACATGTAATTTAGCGGGGAGATGGCCCCTAATCTCTTAATGTTCTCCACAAACCTGGAGTGATCTTGTAAAAAATACTCATTTTGCTAACAAATCGAATATGTAAAGTTAACAACTGCTTTTATTTCACTCAAATTTCCTTTCCTTTGGTTAAATTCATATGGAAATATGCTTCATGTATTTTATTTTTTAAATTGACATATACAGTATAATCTCATTTTAATAAAATTCCTTTCCTTCCTTCCTTGCACACTGCCTCTCTTCTTTCCTTCCTGTTACCCATCCTCCCTCTCTTACGTCTCCCATCCTTTCTTCCACTCCCACTCCACCTTCCAAATATATACCTAGACAAACATCTGGAATGATGTTGCCTAATATTAATTCTAGGGTTTGGGGAACTAGGGTTTGTAATGATTGCCCTCCTCTCCCCATTTTGGCAACATTTTGCTATATAGCTTGAATGGTTTATAAAAGCACTTATCATTTTAATAAAGACAATATAATACTTTTTTCCAAAAAATTATTCATATCCATTTTATGGGGTTCTCTTGAGCACTGAATGACATGACCAGGAAA
Source organism: Pan paniscus (assembly GCF_029289425.2). Lineage (NCBI taxonomy): Eukaryota > Metazoa > Chordata > Mammalia > Primates > Hominidae > Pan > Pan paniscus. Next base: position 13,870,278 of record NC_085926.1, read on the forward strand.
GCACCTGGCACACTGTGGCAAGCACAAGTCCAAGATGGCCCCGAGATTTCTTTCCAGTGATGTACATGCCCTGTACATGCTGGTCCTTCTACCTGGAATGTTCTTTCCTTCTCCCTTTAGCAAATTTCTACTCATCCTTCAGGACCTAGTTCAACGTGAAGAAGTTCCTGACACCTACACCCAGCCAATCAGACCCTCTCTCTGGAGACTTAACGGGGACAGCAGAAAGGGTTAGCGTGCATTCACATAGCAGCAGTGTCCAAGGGTAACTGTTCAGAGGTCTTTGGCACCAAGACTACCTGGCACAGCCCAACTCTTGCTTTATTGAACCTTGTCTTCAGGCTTCCTGTATTCCACCACCTCCCCGGTATCCTTCCAGCAAATTGTTTTTATTTAAAGTGGCCAAGTCAGTTTTTGCAGCTTGCAACTTAAGTACCCAAGTGTTGCCCTGTCTCCCCAACATTGAGTTCCAGGCCCTCAGAAGTTTGTGGAATGAATTGAAGTCATGTGGAGGGTCATTGTAACAGGCCATCCTTCCTGCGACCCAACCTCCTGAAGGATGGGGCAGGAGACAGATACTTGTGCTGCCTCTGTGAGATGTCTGGAGCTGGAGGGCAAGGCACACACGGACAGTTCTTGCTTGCCAAGGAGCTCTGCCCATCTTAGGGAGGGGAAACGGCTCCAGAGGCTAGACCACGTGCTCAACGCCACACAGCCAGCGGAAAAAGCAGAGGGCCAGGCGTTTTTGCAAACATGCTGGTTTAATCCTCTGTGTGCGCCTCCATACACAGGGTCCTGACCTCGCTGTCCGCTCACTCGGGTGTCCCTTGCGTCCACACTCCGCCTTACACACAAAGGGCTCTCAACAAGTGCTCACTGGCCCCTAATCCTCCCGCCGGGCCCGGGAGAGCAGAATTAGCAACAGCTGCATTTTGCAGATGGGGAGACTCAGATGTGCGAGGGCTACCCCAGGGCATCCAGGTGTGATGTGGGGGTCCCGAGACGCGTCGCCAAGTCAAGATATCCCGGAGCTCAGTTCGTTCCTCAGCCTGAGAGGTGCCCACGATGATGGAAGACTTTGCAAGACCCCTCCTGGGTCGTTTCGAACCGAGCTGCCCTAGAGCTGTCGGGTAGGTGAGGGGGAGACAGGTGCACGAGCTGACCTCGTAGGTGACCGAAGAAGGGGAGGGAAGCAGGCCCGATGGAGCCGACCTGTACCCGACGCAACCCGCTGTGGGCCGAAATGGGAGCTAAGCCAGATGGAACAAACGACCCCCAACCCGAGCCCGGCGGGGCGAACAGGACATCCCGCGTTGTTCCACCTGCCAAAGAGGGCGAGCGCGCGGGCCGATCGGAGCAGAGCTAGAGGGCGGGGCCAAGCGGAGCGGAAGGGGCCAAGTGGACGAGCCGAGGGAGTGGGGCGCAGCCGAAAGTAGCCGAGTGAAGCCGAACAGAGACGAGGCGCGGGTCGGGTGGTGCCAAGCGGAAATGAGTGGAGCCGAGCGGGGCAGGGTGGAGCCGAGCGGAGCCGGGTGGAGCCGAGCGGAGCCGGGCGGAGCCGAGCGAGTGAGAAGCCGGAGGCCGAGAGGGCCGGGCCGACTTGAAGAGGTGGGGATTGCTGAGGGCTGGTCTGTCGGCTCTGGAAATCCTGTCATACTGTCACTTTTGGATTCCGCCGTTTCCGTCCCAACGGAAAACTAGGGCTCCTGGATTCCCCTGACCCGAGTTGTAACCACCGACGAGAATCTTTTTCACTGGCGGCCTCGGCGTCGGCATTTTATAAAATGAGAGCGGGGAGGGCGGCCGAAGACGAGTGTGCGGAGCCTTAGGCCCCCCGCTCGGGTCCGCTTTTCGTATATTCGGGTAGGATCGGATGTGGTGTCTTCCGTTGAAGTCCCTCGGCTCCAGTTCACCTGGGAGCGGGTGGGGGTTCTGGGGAATGTCACTTTAAAGACTTTGCTTTTGGGGAACGGTCCTGGCGCCTCCTGTGTAGATGCTGTCACTTGAGGTCTAGAAAGGGTCAGTGCGTGACGCAGCGGACGCCGGGGAAGCCTGGTCTGGATCCCGAAGTCCAGCTCGTTTACCTGCAACAGGCTGGAGGTCCCTGCAGCCTGGCTGTGAAGGAATTTTACCCGGGGGGCTGCGCCTCTGCCCTTACCAGGGCAACCTCACTGAGCCCCACTGTTTATATCTGTAAGATGAGGAAAGCGATGCCTTCCTCTCAGGCTGCTGTGCAGCTGGATGGGGTGGGGGCTCTGTATTTTGACAGTGTTATCATGTAGTCATATATGGAAAAAATGTCCTTTTATTTTAAAATAAAAACATTTAGGTACCAGGCACTGTTCTAGGCAGTGGGGATATAGACGTGAACAAATCAACCAGTAATGCCTGCATACATTCTAGTAGGAGCTGCTGATCCAGTGGTTTGGCACAAGACTTCAGGCAGTGAACATGGGCATGAAGCACTGAGCCCTTAGGTATCTGAGCCGTTGTCACCCACCGTGCCTGTGTGCTTACTGCTGAATTGCTCTAAAACACAGATCTGATCATGTGGCTTAGTTGCCAGCGCCTGTGAGATAAAGACCGTCAGGAGCGGGCCCTAGCCTACTTTTCCAGTTGCATCTCCCCATCACTTCTGTAAATTTTCAGGAACACCTGGCCACTCACTCTTCCCAGTACATTCTTCTGCTGTGTATTTTCTAAGTGCTGAGCTCAATGTTAGACACGAGATGGCGCCAGAACTGTACTGAAGGCTTTCTCTAATGGCCGCGGAGTACTCCCCTACCTGTTAACTGGCTTGGTTATTGGAACCTTTAGAAAGCCCCTTAGCATTTTTTTTATAGACAGCCCATATATTTTTTAGTATAATTCTCAATGAATTTATGTATTGAATACATTTTCTAGATATAAAAAGGAAGGGGAATATTATGAAACTTACTGCCCCAAGGGTTTCGGTACCATCATCTACTCCTCAGAGAGCAAGCCAGGCCGTTTTACTCAGAAGCTCATTAAGGTTCCTAATTCACTCACAATCTCTTCCTACAGTGTTGTTGCCGGGATGCTTTAGGGAACTTGGCCAAGGTAGGGGAAATTCCCTTCTCTTGGTTGGGCTCTGATTTTTTAAACCAAGAATGATTTTTGTAAACCAAAAATTTGGGGAAATTTTCCCCAAAGTCCCATTTTCTCCCCAAGCTAGTATTAGGTAAAAATCAGATATTACCTGCCCTGGTTTCTCAGCAAAATTTATTTGAAATGTGTGAGATTGCAGGCACCTCCCCATCTGAGGAGAGGCCACGAAATGGAATTTCATCCAAAATTAAAACAGATGTGACCTGGTCTCTGCTGGCATCCTTTATAGATGAGTTTCCTACAAAGACAATCTGTTGGGGTGGGGAAAAATCTTAGAACGATAGAAGTAGTTAGTATTTCACCTCACTTTTTAAAATTTGTATTTGTGGCCGTGTAATGTAGTGTACACTATGAGTCAGTTGTATACATCAAACCTGTGTTTTTCCATGACGAAAAGATTGCTAGAGGACAAATGCCAAGAGCTTTGTTGGTTTTCCCAGGATCTTCTAGCCAAAGGGGAATCACTGGAACCTGAAGGGACCTCTCTAGGAATGTCTTCTGTAGGTTTTGTCTTTTCACATCTCAGCCTCAGTTTCTTCATCTATAAAATGGTACTCACAATGCCTTCTTCATGGAGTTGTGAGAACACAGTGAGATCTTGTGTGTAAAAAGGCTTTGAAAGCTGTGATGCCGGGGCAGGATAAACAGGGCTCCTGTTAGACCACACAGCCATCTTTGGGCATGGTGGAAATGGCACCCCTTTCTCCTGGTGGATCCAAACCCGTGACAGGGTACATGACTTGGTGAGTTGAGCCTTACCGGATTTCAGTCCCACTTGCCCATTTGACCAGGCACCCTAAGGCAAAGTCTGCACAGGGTTGTGACAACCCTGTGGATCAAGTCCAAGTTCATACAGAGGAGCCTACCCTGACTGCCTCTCCCCTTCCCACACCCTGTGTTTCTACCAAACTGAAGCCATCAGTGTTTTGAAAGCAAAAGATCATTTCACCCCTCTGTGCCCTTGCATGCACCTTCCCTTACTCTAGGTGCTCTTGGTGAACTCCCACTCAGTCGTTAAGACCCCACTTAAGCAAGTCTTCAAGTCTATCTCATTTGATAACTTCTCCTTTTATGTCCCTCCTCTTCTTCCATCTGAGTACACTCCTCTATCCTAGCCATGATGCAATTATCTTTTCTGTTCTGCTTCTTCTGCTAGTTTTGGACAAAGATGAAGAAACAAATCTAGAGACTGGATGACCTTGGATCTCAGGTAAGTCCATCTTCAGCATGTGAGCTTGTTAACACAGCAGTTTCTTGTGAAGAGCAGTCACTCTGGGAAGAAATTGCCAGACTGTGGAGCTGCTCAAGGCCAGACAGCATGATTTATTCACCTCTTGGTGCCTGGCTTGCACCATGCCCAGGGCCTGACTGTTGGGTGCTGGTAAGTAACTGTGGACTGATTTACTGACTGTGTCTCATAATTGCCTTCCTGCCCTAGCTGTGAACCAAAGCCGTGGAGATGAAGGAACTCTGGGAGTGAGTGACGGAAGAGCAGTTGGTATACAGACAGGGTGTTCCAGCTGCAAGAGGAGGGGAATGCAGGAATTGTCTTTTAAATTTGTTATCTGCACCTGAACTACACGTATTCTTTATCCTTGTGAAAAATAAAAATAATTGCAGATTAGGCTGAAATCCAGCCTTCACAGAGGTATCTGCTGTTCTAAGTGGATCAATGTCTGCATGTGGTTTATATGTCTATTAGTATACATGCTAGCTGCAGTGCCAGAAAAGCTTCCAAATCTCAGTTGCTTAACACAAAAAAGTTTATCTCTTGCTCAACACACAGTGTGATGTGGTCGGGAGGTGACTCTGGGCAGCTGTTCCAGAAGGTGTCTCAGAGTCTAGGCTCAAAGTAATGCTCATCCCTTGCTTCTAACCTGTGGCAGGAAGATTGAGTGGGACATTTTAGGGGCTCAGCTAGAGGTAGCATATACTGAGTGTTGCATATTCCAACAGCCAGGACTCAGTCACACTGTCTTAAAGTAACTGCAAAGGAGACTGGGAAATGTAGTATTCTTATGTGGGGAAGATTTGTGAGCATCAAGCAGATCTTGCCACAATAGTCATGCCTATCAATAGGTTATATATTGTATTACATGATGGCATGAGTAGGCAGTAGAATAAAAGTGGTTGAATTTTGGATATACATTATTTTGGCTGTAGAGTAGGCAGGGCTTACTGATGGATATACATGGGGGATAAGGGATAAAAGAAACCAAATCTGATTCCTGAGTTTTGGCATGTGCAACATGGGGGTTTATAACACTGGATTCTTGACAGAGAGGAAAAGAGACTTGGAGCAGGAAAAGTATTATTGGTGTTTTTTTTGTTTTGTTTTGTTTTGTTTTGGTGGGAGGAGTTCTATTTTTCCATTGTTAAGTTTGAATTGCCTATTAGATATTCATGTGGAGAGGTCTGCAAGCCACAGGAGAAGACAGGGAAGTAGATCTACATTTGGGAGGCATAGGCATGTGGACAATATTGAATGCCAGGAACAGGGTGTAGATAGAGAAGCATGGAGAGCCTTTCTGTGAGTCCTGGGGCACATCAATATCTAGAGATGGAGCAGAGGAGAAGTCTATGACAGAGACAGAAAAGAACATCCAGTTAGGTAGATGGAAAACGAGGTAAATGTAATGACATGGATATCTGAGAAGAGATGATTTCAAGAAGAAAGGTGGGGCCACCTTGCATTGAAGACCACTAAGAAAGTGAGCAGGAGAGTGACTAAGAGGGAACCATTAGATTTGGCACCATGAATGTTACTTGAGGCTCTCAGTGGAACCAGTGTCCTTTCCTTCAGATGCAGGAAACAGAAGCCAGTTGAATGTGTTCTGGGAAAATAGGAGTTGAGGAAATGGAGGCAACAACCATAGATAGATACTTTTTATGACTAAAGAGAATGAGATGAAAGGATACCCACCCAGGGTATTAACACTGGTGGGCTCTGAGATATGGGATCAGGCTCATTCAGGAAAGTCTGTATATTGTTCTCATTTGTGGCCACTGAACTCTTTGCTACCATGCAAATCAGCTGTGAATTGGAGATATATTTTTTTAAAGTATAGAACTAAGACTCTTGGACTGCTGAGGGGCACTGTGTGTGTGTGTGTGTGTGTGTGTGTGTGTGTGTGTGTCTAGGCATGCTCTCAACACTTGGAGACGCAGTTCATGACCCTGTCTTAGATTTTACTTCTGGCTCGTGCAGAGCTTCCTGGACAGCCTCAGGTGAGAACCTAGGGCCTTGTCATGTCTTTCCTAGCATACTTATAGTCCTGAGTATGCATGCTATTCCTATGCATGCTTAAAGCCCCCCATGGACACTTTGTTCCCTGGATTTTACTTTTTAAAAGCTTTTTTGGTTAGTTTGTTATTTGATCCACTCTTATCACTTCCTCAGGCAGCTGCAGTATTAAACACTTGCCATTGATGATTTTTGATGAATGCCTGTGGAGAAAAGGCCTTTCACACTGCAGGAAATCTGAGTGAGGTAAAATAAAGAGAAGACTTTTGAGTGGCGCTTTCTTAGGAAGCTCCAGACAGATTAAATAAGGACAGTTCTCTAGGATTGGGGTGTTGGATGTGTTTCAACCTGTTCTTCCTCTCCAGTAGCTGCTAGGTTGCAGATTTTAACTGTGATTACTGATTTTTGATTTTCAAAGGTGCTGTGCAGTTGGGATAAAGTGAGTAAGAATAGAGCAATTTATATGCCAAAAGAAATGCTGTCCTTACCAATATTCAGCCATTTTCTTGAATAAATGCTCTCTGGATTATTATAAGATTTTGGTTAATTTCTAGAGTTCTGAAAGACTTGATTTCAATAATTATTGCCTGTGTTTCCATTGCTTTTATGGAGTAGGGGAGTTTTGGAGGTCCTTATTCTGCCATTCCCTTCTGACATCACTCTAGCTGCTATTTCTAGTAACTCCGTTTCCTGTCCAGTCCTCTTTGTGCTTACTCTCTGTTCTATATACTTTCTCTTTCATCTTTTCATCTTCCTTCTGATTATTTTATTGGCTTTCTGCATAATGCAAGATCATATTTTAAATTACTCAAATGTTATCTTCCCTGAATCGTTTATTTCTGCACCAGTTGTCTTACAATGAGTACTTTTTCACCTAGGGAAGAGGTCATTTGCAATTGAGCTCTCAATAGTTCTAGAAGGTGAGACATGAAACATACAATAGGACAATTCTGAACAAGGGTATTCCTAAGTTGATTGAAAGAATATTCACAAGGAAAAGCTCTTTGTAAAATTTATTTCAAAAGGAGGGGAGGGAGACTTGAAGCTAGGTACATTCATCTTCAATAAAGAATTGACTGTGGAGAAAGGAAATGAATATAGTAAAATTGGAAGCCAGTTTTTATCTGAGCTCAAAGCTAATTCCTCCAAGGAAAGCAGCATCTCATAGTTATTTGAGGGCATTTGAAGTGTAATTTTGATACAGTTGAGAGAAACTGTGCTAGCAAGAAATATTATAAACATTAAAATGTGGGAAATTATTAGTTCAACCTATGCATGTGTAAAACTTTTTTTAATATAATAATGTGGGACAACTTTCAGTTATAACAAACTTCATAAGACATCAAGAGGTTCATAGTGTAGAGGTTCCTATAAGTGTAATAAATGTAGGAAGGCCTTCACTAGAAAATTCCACTTCATTGTGCATAGAGAAGTCATACTGGAGAGAATTTCTATGATTTTAATTAAAGTAAAAAGCCACAGTACCAGGGGTTAAAATTCTTTAGCCACCCAAAATTTGTAGAAATGATAATCCTAATCAATATAACAAATATGGCAAAGCTTTCTTCAGTGGATAATACTTTATTGTATATCAGAAGAATCACACAGGAGGGGAAATTAGATTCCTATAGCTGCCAAAACAGATAAGCACAAATTGGGTGGCTTAAAACAACAGAAGTTTATTCTCTCACAGCTTAAGAGGCCAGAAGTCAGAAATAAAGGGATTTGGGAAGTTTGTTCCTTCTGGAGGCTCTCAAGAAGAAACTGTTCTATGCCCTTCTCCTAGATTCTGCTGGTTGCCAGTAATTTTTGGCATTGCTTGATGTGTAGCTATATCACTCCAGTCTCCATCCTCACATGGCTTTCTTCTCTGTGTGTGTCTCTGTCTCTTCTACTCTTCTTGTAAGGAAACCAGTCATCATATTTAGGGCATATCCTAATTTCAGTATGACTTTATCTTCAATAATTACATCTGCAAAGACCCCATTCCAAATAAGGTTACATTCCAAGATTCTGGGTGGATGTGAATTTTGAGGGGGAGGTGGACACTATTCAACCCACTACAAACCCCGTGAATGTAGTAAATGTGAGAAACCTTGTACCTGTAGCTCAGTTTCTGTACAACAATAGTAAGAAGTCCTTTGAATGCTAGCAATGTGGGCAGTTCTTTAACTATAAATCATCCTTCATTAGTATTGGAGAATTCATACTGGAGAGAATACAGTATAAACTGTAATTAGTGTGGAAATACTTTTCAAAATAACTTCTCTTTTACTTATGTAAAAACTCCTAATACTCCTAAATCTCATTAATATAGTCAATGTATTAAATTCTTTAGATACCTCATTAACCACAGAGAATGCACATTGAAGAGAAACCTCATGATTATGTCACAGAGCCTTTAGCTATAAAGACCTCATTTAGAGAGCAAATAATTCACACTGGAGAAAACATTATCAATTTATTACATTCATCAGAATGTATAAGAGTTCATTAATTACTTGGCATGTAAAAACTCATGCACGTGGATAAACAACATGTGAGAACTCATACAGGTGAAAAGCCAGTTTGGGAAAATCACCTGGAAAAGAAACTTTGTAAATCACTAAATTCATCCTGAGTACATACTGAATTATTCTATTAATTTGGAAAATTTGGAATTCATGTAAACATATTCTAATAAATTGATATTATCAGATACCAAACTAAAAAGAAAAACTTATAAGCTTTAAGATTCTTCAGTATAGTGTTTATAATTTTTTGCATAATTTAAATTAATTCAGGTAGCAGAATAAAAATTCAAATACACTGGAAAGGAATAGGAATATGATAGGGTATGATTCAGAGTCCCTACTCTCGTAGTACCTTACTTTTATTTTTTAAACCAACAAGTTAGAAGGGAAACCTATTTATGAGGGTCATGTACCATGTTTTATCAAATCAAACTTGTAATGAATTGTGAGATATGCCATTATTTTGTGTACCACTAAGACTTAAAAAACCTCCTAGACTATGGTATTTCATTGATTATAAGATGCATCATGATTCAGAGGTGTTGAAATGTGGGGGTATAAGTGAACCCTACAATGGAGTCTCTAAGCCATATGATAATTCAGTAATATTTCATTAGGTAGAGGGAAAAGTGCATTGGATTTGAGCCCAAATTAACAAAATCTAATCTTTTCCTCTCTACCAAAAATCTTGTGCTGAAATAGTAATTGCACTTATTTCTGTAATATTTTGCTTTCTTTTCAGAAATCTTTTTTGGTATTTCAGCACCTGTGTGGATGGTATACTAAGAATTGATCACATTTGGTTGTTGAGGGGCCAGGATGGCTGATTGGAAGTAGCTGCAGTCTGTGGCACTCACAGAGAGGAATGAAAGGAGCAAGTGAATTCAGCACCTTCAATTGAGATATTCGGGTTCTCATATTGGGACTGACTAAGCAAATAGCTTGTCCCACAGAGAATGAAAAGAAGTGGGGTGGGGTGATGACCCACTTGGGAGCAGCACCAAGCCAAGGGAACCCCCACCCCCAGCCAAGGGAAGTGGTGAGTCAATGCGTGACCCTTCCCCAGAAATTACACTCATCCCATGGATCTCTGCAAGCTGTGGATCAGGAGATCCCCTCATGAGCCCACAATACCAGGGTCTTGGGCTCGATACATGGCCTGTGTGGAGTCTTGGCAGAGTGGCCACTCAGGCACACACAGACACCCAGGAGTTTTGCATACTCCAGCCCCAGGATCTGTGGCAAGGCAGAAGATTCATCTGTGCATGTCCCTAGGAAGGGGGCTGAGTCTGGGGAGCCAAGTGGCATCATTCTGCAGGCCCCATTTCCATGGCATCTCACAGGTTGAGACCCAATGGCTTGGAATTCCAGCCAGCCGGCAGCAGTAGGCTGGAGTCTGCCTGAGTCTGGACCAAGTTCCCAGGGGTAGGGGTGGCTGCCATCTCTGTGGTTTGGTAGACTCAGTTGTTTCAGCCTGCCAGCTTTGAAAAATACAGGTGGTCTGAACAAGGACGGGATCCCCACAGGACAGCACAGCTGCCTTGCCAGATCTTGGCCAGACTGCTTTTTTAAGCAGGACCCTGAACCATTTCTTCTCACTGGGTGAGACCTCCCTGCAGGGGCTTCAGCCACTCCAGCAAGTGTTCTATAGACAGAGCTCTGATCTCTTCCCCCAGGGAGAGCTTTGTCCCACAAAGCTCCAGGGGGAGGGGTGGCTACCATCTCTGCAGTTTGGTAGACTCAGCTGTTCCAGCCTGCTGGCTTTGGAGAATACAAATGGTCCAGATGAGGAATGGTCCTCCCCAACTCAGCTTACCTGTTCTACCAAAGGGCAGTCAGACTGCTTCTTTAGGTAGGTCCCTGATCCTGTTCTTTCCCACTGGGTGAGACCTCCTAGCAGGGGTCTTCAACCACCTCCTGCAGCCACATTCAGGCTGGCAACAAGTGAGTGGCCCCGGAGTTGGAGTTTCTGGAGGAAGGAGCAGGCTTCCCTCTTTGCTGTTTTGCAGACATCACTTGTGATACCTCCAGGTATGGGAAAAACCGAGGCAACTAGGGTCTGGAGTGGAACCCCAGCAAACCACAACAGCTTTACTGAAGAGTGGCCTGTTAAAACAAACAGAAAATAACAACATCCACAAAGATCTCATAAAAGTCAGCAACCTCAAAGATTGAAGGTAGATAACCCCACAAAGATGAGAAAAAATCAACACAAAAACACTGAAAACTCAAAAAGCCAGTGTGTCTTCTCCTCCAAATGACCACAACACCTATCCAGCAAGGGCACAGAACTGGGCTGAAGCTGAGATGGCTGAATTGACAGAAGTAGACTTTAGAAGGTGGGTAATAATGAACTTCACAGAGCTAAAGGAGCATGTTATAACCCAATGCAAAGAAGCTAGGAATCATGATAAGACAATACAGGTGCTGACAACCAGAATAGCCAGTTATGTTTCTCTCCTTTAGAGAGATTTAGAAGTCCTGGCCACAGCTATGAGCCTGCAAGATAAAGAAATCAAGAGTATTCTAGTAGGAAGAGAGGAAGTCATATTGTCTTTGTTTACAGATGACATGATCCTATATCTAGAAAACTCCATTGTCTTGGCCCAAAAGCTTCTAAGCTGATAAGCAACTTCAGCAAAGTCTCAGGATATAAAATCAATGTGTAAAAATTGCTAGCATTTCTATACACCAACAACAAGCAAGCAGAGAGCCAAATTATGAATGAACTCCCATTCACAATTGCTACAGAAAGAAAAAAATATCTAGGAATACAGCTAACAAGGGAAGTGAAGGACCTCTTCAAGGAGAACTACAAACGGCTGCTCAAGGAAATCAGAGAGGACACAAACAAATGGAAAAACATTCCATGGTCATGGATAGGAAGAATCAATACAGTGAAAATGGCCATACTGCCCAAAGTAATTTGTGGAATCAATGCTATTCCCATTAAACTACCATTGACACTCTTCACAGAATTACAAAAAACTATTCTAAAATTTGTATGGAACTAAAAGAGAGCTTGAAAAGCCAAATCATCCTAAGCAAAAAGAACAAAGCTGGAGGTATCATGCTACCTGACTTCAGATTATACTACAAGGCTACAGTAAGCAAAACAGCATGGTACTGGTACAAGAGCAGACACATAGACCAATGAAACAGAATAGAGAACTCAGAAATAAGACCACACACCTACAGTGATTTGATCCTCAACAAACCTGACAAAAACAAGCAATGGGGGAAGATTTTTTATTTTATAAGTGATGCTGGGAGAACTGGCTTTCCAAATGCGGAAAGTTGAAACTGGAACCCTTCCTTACACCATATGCAGAAATTAACTCAAGTTGGATTAAAGACTTGATGTAAAACACAAAAGTATAAAAACCCTAGAAGAAAATCTAGGCAATACCATTCAGGACATAGGCACAGACAAAGATTTCATGATGAAAATGCCAAAAGCAATAGCAGCAAAAGCAAAAATCGACAAATGGGATCTAATTAAACCAAAGAACTTCTGCACAGCTGAAGAAACAATCATCAGAGTGAATAGACAACCTACAGAATGGGAGAAAATTTTTGCAATCTATCCATCTGACAAAGTCCTAATATCCAGAGTCTACAAGGAACTTAAATTTATAAGAAAGAAAAAACCCCATTAAAAAGTGGGCAAAGACATGAAGAGACACTTATCAAAAGAAGACATACACATGGCCAACAAGCATATGAAAAAGAAGCTGAACATCACTGATCGTTAGGGAAATGCACATAAAAACCACAATGAGATACCATCTCATGCTAGTCAGAATGGCTATTACTAAAAAGCCAAAAAACAACAGATGTTGCAAGGTTGCAGAGAAAAAGGAATGCCTTTACACTGTTAGTAGGAGTGTAAATTAGTTCAACTGTGGGGATTCTTCAAAGATCTAGAGGCGGAAATACCATTTGACTTAGCAACCCTATTATTAGGTTTATCCCCAAAGGAATATAAATCATTTAATTGTAAAGATACATGCACGTGTATGTTCATTACGGAACTATTCACAATAGCAAAGACATGGAATCAACGTAAATGCCCATCAACAATAGACTGGATAAAGAAAATATGATACATATACACCATGGAACACTATGCAGCCATGAAAAGGATCAGGACATAGATGAAATTGGAAGCCATTATCCTCAGCAAACTAACACAGGAATAGAAAACCAAATGTTGCATGTTCTCACTTACAAGTGTAAGCTGAATTATGAGAATACATGGACACATGGGGTGTGGGGAACAACACACACTGGGGACACGTGGGGACTGTCGTGGGGACAGGGGGAAGGAGAGCATCAGGAAAAATAGCTAACGGATGCTGGGCTTAATACCTAGGTGATGGAATGATCTGTGCAGCAAACCACCATGGCACACATTTACCTATGTAACAAACCTGCACATCTGGAACATGTCCCTTTGAACTTGAAGAAAAAGAATTGATCACAGTTTCCTGGTTTCTCATATATTGAGTATTTTGAATTATAGTTAGACTTTGTGATTTGTCCTCAGTCCTGGCACATAAATCTTGAGATACCCTGTGTACTATGATTAATTATTTTGAATACACTGCACTAACTCATCTTGTAACATATTTTTAGTTTCAGTTTTTTTATATATATATACTATGTATCCATAATAGTTACAGTTTATATAAGGTACATGAGATATTTTGATACAGGTGTGCAATACATAATAATCACACCAGGGTGAATGTAGTATCACTCACCTCAAGCATTTATCTCTGTGTTACAAACAATCCTATTAAAAATCAGAAATGAGATATTCCAACAGATGCCTCAGAAATAAAAATATTATAATTGACTATTATGAAGAATTATATACTAACTAATTGGATAACCTAGAAGGAATGGATAAATTCCTGGAAACATGCAACCTACCAAAACCAAATCAAGAACAAATAGATATCCTGAACAGACCAGTAACAAACAAGATTAAATTAGCAACGAAAAACTTCCCAACAAAGAAAAGCCCAGGGCCAGATGGCTTCACAGCTGAATTTTAACAAACATTCAGAAAGGAATTAATGCCAATGCTTCTGAAACTCTTTCAAAAAATAAAGCAGGAACCTTTCAAACTCATTTTATGAGGCCACCATTGCCCTGATACCACAGCCAAAGACATCACAAGAAAAAACTCACAAGCCAATATCCATGATTTATGTGGATGCAAAAATCCTCAATGAAATACTAGCAAACAGTTTCAACAGAACATGAAAAGTATTATACATCAAAGGCGAAGATGGTGGGTAGGAGACAGGGCTAATGGGCAGCTACCAAATGGATGGACGGAACAGCATGTGGAGACTTACACTGTGATCTTTTGCTCAAGAACCATTGTAGGAACATATCAGGAAAACCATAAGAATTCACAGATCCTTTGAAAGAAGTGACATGCCACTGCAAATTCTGTGCAACAAGTGAAAACCTATAGGTTCCCAAAGTGTGAGAGGGGAAAACCTCCCTCTGAACACACATCCCCATTGGGGAATCTGAAAATCTAGATCATGAGAGAAGGATTTAACTTCTTGTACACTGTCAGTGGTTATATAAATTAGTACAATCATTATGAAGAACAGTTTGGAGGTTCCTTAAAAAACTAACAATAGAGCTACTATATGATCCAGCAATCCCACTGCTAGGTATATGCATAAAATAAAGGAAATCAGTATTTTGAAGAGATATCTGCGCTCCCATGTTTGTTGCAGCACCATCACAATAACCAAGATTTGGAAGCAGCCAAGCCCAGGGAAGCCATCCCTGACTATATCTCACAGGGACCCTTGGGGAAGGCAGACAGTGGAATTGGGGAGGGGTTGTGGGGCAAAAGAAGTTCTCAACTTAAATTGGTAGTGATTTCGACTGGGCACAAGTTTTCTTGAACAGAGTCTGGGGGATGAGCAGGAGCTGCTGTGGGTATGAATGCGTGCAGGAACACAGGAGCTGCTGCCAACAGAGTGGGCAGACAGAGAGGGGTGAGGTCCGAAAGTTGTGCGTGCTTTCTCAGCAGGGTAGCTCATGGCCTGGGGCAAGGTCTGAGTGGGGCACTGTGGGCGTGACACCAGCCTCACCAACTGCATGGGAGCTGGGTCAGGCCTCTTGCTACCGGCTATCCCCAACTTCCCTGGTGAACTGTATGACACAGCAGAGGCAGCCAAGATCCCCTCAGGAACATACCCCATTGGCCTGATAACCACTCCCAACCCCATTATCTACAGTGGTTGTGGCAAGCCCTGCCCAAGGAGAGTCTGAGCCCAGACCTGCCTAACCCTGCCCCTACCTGCCTTGGTAGCCGAACACAAAACACAGAAACTCTTGGGAGTTTCATGGCCCCACCCATCACCTGAGAAACCTGGTATCCATGGCTAGGAGACCTGAATACAGATCACATCACAGGACTCTGCAGACATCTCCCAGCACCAGCCTGGAGCCTGGTAGCCCCCCTGGGTGGCTAGACCCAGAAGAGAAATAATAATCACTGCAGTTCAGCTATCAGGAAGCCCCATTCCTAGGGAAGGGGGAGAGTACCACATCAAGAGAACACGCAAAGGGACAAGGGAATCTGAACAGAAGGCCTTGAGTTTCAAACCTCTCTGCTGAAATAGCCTACCCAAATGAGAAGGAACCAGAAAAGTAATTCTGGTAATATGACAAAACAGAGTTCTATAACACTCTCCAAAAATCACACCAGCTACCCAGTAATGGATACAAACCAAGAAGAAATCTCTGAATTTCCAGATAAAGAATTCAGAAGGTTGATTATTAAACTACTCAAGGAGATACCAAAAAAAAAAGTGAAAATCAACTTAAATAAATTTAAAAAAATATAGGATATGGTTGAAAAAATCACCAGAGAAAGAGATATCATAGAGAAAAAACAATCACAACTTCTGAAAATGAAAGACACACTTAGAGATATAAAAATGCAGTGGGAAGTTTCAATAATAGACTAGAGCAAGTAGAAGAAAAATCTTTAGAGCTCAAAGACAAAGCTTTGAAATTAATCCAATCAGACAAAGACAAAAAGAAAAAAAAATTGAAAAAAATGAACACAGCCTTCCAGAAATTTGGGATTATGTTAAATGGCCAAACCTAAGAATAATTCTTGTTCTTGAGGAAGAAGAGAAAAGTTTGGAAAACTTACTTGAGGGAATAATTGAGGATAACTTCTCTGCCCTTGCTAGAGATCTAGACATCCAAATACAAGAAGCTCAAAGAACACCTGGGAAGTTCTTCACAAAAAGATCATTACCTAGGCACATAGTCATCAGGTTAGCTAAAGTCAAGATGAAGGAAAGAATCTTAAAAACTATGAGACAAAAACATCGGATAACCTGTAAAGGAAAACTTATCAGGTTAACAGCAGACTTCTCAGCAGAAACATTACAAGCCAGAAGGGATTGGGGTCTCATCTTTAGCCTCCTGAAACAAAATAATTGTCAGCCAAGAATTTTGAATCCAGTGAAACTTAAGCTTCATAGACAAAGGAAAGGCAGTCTTTTTCAAACAAATTCTGAGAGAATTCGTCACTACTAAGCCAGCACTACAAGAAATGCTAAAAGAAGCTCTAAATCTAGAACAAAAACCTCAAAGTACACCAAAATAGAACCTCCTTAAAGCATAAATCTCACAGGGCCTATAAGACAATAATACAATAAAAAAAAAAACAAGGTTTTAAGGCAACAACATGATGAATAGAACAGTACCTCACATCTCAATACTAATGTTGAATGTAAATTGTCTAAATGCTCCACTTAAAAGATATAGAATGGCAGAAGGGATAAACATCCATCAACCAAGTATCTGCTGCCTTAAAGAGTCTCACCTAACACATAAGGATTTACATAAACTTAAGGTAAAGGTGTGAGAAAAGATATTCCATGCAAATGGAAACCAAAAAGCAGGATTATCTATTCTTATGTCAGACAAAAGAGACTTTAAAGCAGCAACAGTAAAACAAGACAAAAAGGGACATGATATAATGATAAAAAGAATAGTCCAGCAGGAACATATCACCATCCTAAATATATTATGCACCTAACACTGGCACTCACAAATTTATAAAGCAATTACTACTAGACCTAAGAAATGAGACAGACATCAACACAGTAATAGTGGGGGACTTCAATACTCCACTGACAGCACTAGACATGAATCAAGACAGAAAGTCAACAAAGAAACAATGGACTTAAACTTTACCTTAGTACAAATGGATTTACTAGATATTTACAGAACATTCTACCCAACAACTGCGGAATGTAGATTCTTTTCTTCAGGTCATGGAACATTCTCAAGATAGACCATATGATGGGTCACAAAGCAAGTTTCAATAAATTTAAGAAAATTGAAATTATATCAAGTATCCTCTCATACCACAGTGGAATAAAACAGGAAATTAATTCCAAAAGGAACCCTCAAAACTATACAAATACATGGAAATTAAATAAAATGCTTTTGAATGATCTTTGAGTAAACAATAGAATCAAGATGGAAATTAAGAAATTTCTTGAGCTGAACAATAATAGTGACATCAAAACCTCTGGGTTATAGCAAAAGTGGTGTTAAGAGGAAAGTTCATAGCATTAAATGCTTACATTAAAAAGTCCGAAAAGAGTAAAAATAGACAATCTAAGGTCATACCTCAAGGAACTATAGAAACAAGAACAAACCAAACCCAAATCCAGCCGAAGAAAATAGCAAAGAATAGAAAGAAATTGCAAAGAATAAAAAAGAAATAACAAAGGTTAGAGCAGAACTAAATAACAACAAAAAATACAAAAGATAAATAAAACAAGAAGCTAGTGCTTTGAAAAGATAAACAAAATTGATAGATCATTAACGAGATTAACCAAGAAAAGAAGAATAACTAAATAAGCTCAGTTAGAAATGAAATGGGAGACTGGGCACGGTGGCTCACATCTGTAATCCCAGCACTTTGGGAGGCTGAGGCAGGCGGATCATTTGAGGTCAGGAGTTCAAGACCAGCCTGACCAACATGGTGAAACCCCCCCTCTACTAAAAATACAAAAAAAATGAGCCAGGCATAGTGGCACATGCCAGCTACTCAGGAGGCTGAGGCAGGAGAATCACTTGAACCCAGGAGGTGGAGGTTGCAGTGAGCTGAGATCGTGCCATTGCACTCCAGCCTGTGCGACAGAGTGAGACTCCATCTCAAAAGAAGAAAAGAAATGAAATGGGAGATATTACAACCAATACCACAGAAATACTAAAGATCATTCAAGGCTACTATGAACACCTTTATGCACACAAACTAGTAAATGTAGAGGAGATGGGTAAATTTCTGGAAATATACAATCCTTCCAGATTAAATCAAGAAGAAATAGGAACTCTGAACCAAATGATAACAAGTAGCAAAATTGAAACAGTAATAAATTTCCAACAAAAAAAGTCCAGGACCAAATGGATTCACAGCGGAATTCCATCAGATATTCAAAGAAGAGTTGGTACCAATCTTACTGAAATTATTCCAAAAGATAAAGAGGGAATCCTCCTTAAATCATTCTGTGAAGTCAGTATCACCCTAATTCCAAAACCAGGAAAGGACATAACAAGAAAAAAAACCTAAAGATAATAACCCTGATAAGCATAGATGCCAAAAATCCTTAACAAAATACTAGCTAACCAAATCCAACAGCATATAAAAAAGATAATACACCATGATCAAGTGGGTTCCATACCAGGGATGCAGGGATGGTTTAACATATACAAGTAAATAAATGTGATACATCACAAAAAACAGAAGTAAAAACAAAAATTATATGATCATCTCAATAGATGAAGAAAAAGGATTTGACAAAATCTAGCATCACTTTATGATTAACGCTCTCAGCAAAATTGGCATAGAAGGGACATACCTCAAGGTAATAGGAGCTATCTATGTCAGACTCACAGCCAACATTATACTGAATGGGGAAAAGTTGAAAGCATTCCCCTTCAGAACTGGAACAAGACAAGGATGCCCACTTTCACTTCTATTCAACATAGTACAGGAAGTCCTAGCCAGAGCAATCAGACAAGAGAAAGAAATAAAGGGCATCAAAATTGGTAAAGAGGAACTCAAAGTATCTCTGTAGATGAAATGATCCTATACCTAGAAAACCCTAAAGACTCATCCAAAACCCCCCTAGATCTGACAAATGAATTCGGTAAAGCTTCAGGATACAAAATAAATGTACACAAGTCAGTAGCACTGCTATGCACCAACAGTGACCAAGCTAAGAAACAAATCAAGAACTCAATCCCTTTTACAAAACAAATTTAGGAATATATCTAACCAATGATGTGAAAGATTTCTACAAGGAAAACTACAAAAAAACTGCTGAAAGAAGTCATTGATGACACAAACAAATGGAAACACATCCCATGTTCATGGATTGGAAGAATCAATATTGTGAAAATGGCCATACTATCCAAAGCAATCTACAAATCCAAGCAATTCCCATCAAAATACCAACATCATTTTTCACAGAATTAGAAAAAAAATCCAAAAATTCATATGAAACCAAAAAAGAGCCTAAATACTCAAAGCAATCCTAAGCAAAAAGAACAAATCTGGGGGAATCACATTACCTGATTTCAACCTATACTACAAGGCTATAGTTTCCAAAACAGCATGGTCCTGGTATAAAAATAGGCATGTAAACCAATGGAACAGAATAGAGAACCCAGAAATAAAGTGAAATACTTGCAACCAACTGATCTTCTAAAAAGCAAACAAAACATAAAGTGGGGAAAGGACACCTTATACAACAAATGATGCTTGGATAATTGGCAAGCCACATGTAGAATAATGAAACTGGATTCTCATCTCTCACCTTATACAAAAATCTACTCAAGATTAAACAAGGACTTAAATCTAAGACCTGAAATCATAAAAATTCTAGAAGATAACATTGGAAAAACTCTTCTAGACATTGGATTAGGCAGAGTTCATGACCAAGAACCCAAAAGCAAATGTAACGAACACAAATAGATGGGACCTAATTAAACTAAAAAGCTTCTGCACAGCAAAAGAAATAATCAGCAAACAGACAATCAAAGTGGGAGAAAATATTCACAAACGATGCATCTGACAAAGATTCAGAATCCACAAAATCTGACAAATATTCAGAATCCACAAGGAACTAAAAAAAAATCAGCAAGAAAAAGAAATAATCCCATCAAAAAGTGGGCAAAGGACATGAATAGACAATTCTCAAAAGAAGATATACAAATGGCTAACAGACATATGAAAAAAAATACTCTCAACATCACTAATTATCAGGGAAATGCAAATGAAAATCACAATGAGATACAACCTTACTCCTGCAAGAATGGCCATAATTTAAAAATAAAAAAAAAATAGTTGTTTGTGTGGATGTGGTGAAAAGGAACCCTTTTTTTTTTTTTTTTTTTTTTGAGACAGAGTCTTACTCTGTCACCAGGCTGGAGTGCAGTGGCACAATTTTGGCTCACTGCAACCTCCACCTCCCAGGTTCAAACGATTCTCCTGCCTCAGCCTCCCCAGTAGCTGGGACTACAGGCGTGCGCCACCACACCCAGCTAATTTTTGTATTTTTAGTAGAGATGCGGTTTCACCATGTTGGCCAGGATGGTCTTGATCTCTTGACCTCGTGATCCACCTGCCTCAGCCTCCCAAAGTACTGGGAATACAGGTGTGAGCCACTGCGCCTGGCCAAGGGAACACTTTTACACTGCTGGTGGAAATGTAAAATAGTACAAACCACTATAGGAAACAGTACAAAGATTCTTTAAAGAACTAAAAGTAGAATTATCATTTGATCCGGCAATCCCACTGCTGGGTATCTACCAGAGGAAAAGCAGTCATTATATGAAAAAGACACTTGTCCACACATATTTATAGCAGCACAATTCACAATTGCAAACAAAATGGAACCGGCCTGAGTGCACATCAACCAATGAGTAGATAAATAAATATGGTATATATACACCATGGAATACTACTCAGCTGTAAAAAGGAATGAAGTAACGGCATTCGCAGAAAACTGGATGGAGTTGGAGAACGTTATTCTAAGTGAAGTAACTCAGGAATGGAAAACCAAATATCATATTCTCACCTGTAAGTGGGAGCTAAGCTATGAGGATGTAAAGGCATAAGAATGATATAATGGACTTGGGAGACTTGGGGGAAGGGTGGAAGGTGGGTGAGGGATAAAAGACTACACATTGGGTACAATATACACTGCTAGGGTGGCAGGTGGACCAAAATCTCAGAAATCACCACTAAAGTAAGCAAAAAACCACCTGTTCCCCAAAAACTATTGAAATAAATAAATTAATACATAAAACTCTAATTAGACTGATTAGGGGAAAAAAAGGAAAAGCACAGATCACCAATCAGTAACAAGAGAGGAGACATCCTATAATCATTAAGAGATGATTAAGGATATCCAATATGTGTAACATATAATTAATTTGGAGAAAAAATCTTTTTAATAAATAGTGCTGAAACAATAGGATATTCACATGCAACAGAATAAAGTTGAACTCTTTCATCATACCATAAGCAAAATGAATTCAAAATAGATCATTAATTGATATGTTAAATCTAAAAGCACAAACCTTCTAGCAGAAACTATTGAAGTAAACCTTCATGGCTTTGGGCTAGAAAAAGCCTTCTAAGATACAATATAAAATGTATAAACAACAAAAGAATAATAGATAAATTGAACTTCATAAAAATCGAAAGCTTTGTGCTTTAAAGAACATTATTTTAAAAAGTGAAAAGACAACCAAAGATATAACTGAAAATATGTGCACACCATATATCTGATAAGGGACTTGTATCCAAGGTGTACAAAGAGCTCTTACAAGTCAATAATAAAAAGACAAATAACCTAGTTTTTAAAAATAGGCAAAGGACCTCATCTTAATCTGTTTGGGATGCTATAGCAGAATGCAATAAACTAGGTGGCTTATAAACAACAGAAATCTACTTCTCATAGTTGTGGAGGCTGTGAAGTTCAAGATCAAGGCACCAGTAGATTCAGGGACAGGTGAAGGTCTACTTCCTGGTCCCTTTCTTCTCACTGTGTCTTCACATAGTGGAAGGGGTGAGGAAGCTGTCTAGGAATTCTTTACTAAGGACACTAATCCCATTCATGAGGGCTCCACTCTCATGACCTAATCACCTACTAAAGGTGCCACTTCCTAATACGATCACAGGAGAGGTTAGGATATCAACATATAAAATTTGGTGGGACACAAACATTCAATCTATAATGTATCTGAGTAGACATTTCTCCAAAAAATATATACAAATGGCCCAAAAAAAGATGCTTAATATCATTAGCCATTAGAAAATTTCAAATCAAAACCATGAGATACCACTTCATAACCACTAGGTGACTATAATAAAAATAAATGGAAGATAACAAGTGTTGGCAAGGATGTGAACAAATTGGAACTTTCATATATGAGGATGTACAATGCAACTGCTGTGGAAAACATTCTTGAGATTTCCCCAAAAGTGTTAAATAGTTACTATATGTCCCAACAATTTCACACGTAGCATATACTCATGAAAACTGAAAACAGTTGTTCAAAAAAAAGTGTACATGAATGTTCACAGTGGCATTATTTATAGTAGTCAAAAGTGAAACCAACCCAAATAAGTAATAATTGATGAATACGGAAATAAAATGTGGCATATCTATCTGAATCATTATTTTTCAGTAATAAAAATGAATGAAGTACATGCTACAACATAGATAGACCTGCAAACATAACGTTATGAGAAAGAAGTCAGCCACAAAAGTCCATTTATTGTATAATATCATTTATATGAAATGTCCCATATAAGAAAATCTATAAACATGTAAAATTGATTAGTAGTTGGAGGCCTAGAGGGTTGAGGGGAACTGGGGAATGGTTGCTGAATGATATGTGGTTTCTTTTTAAGGTTATCAAAATGTTCTAAAATTGATTGTGGTGATGGTTGTACAACTCTGTGAATATTTTAGGATACTGAACCCACCAATATATAAAAATACACATCACACCTTCTTAAAATGGCATCAAAGAAACATGTACTACTTAGGGGCAATTTAACAAAACATGTAAGATATTTAGATTGAAAACTGCCAAATTTACTGAGAGATACTTTATTTTCAACTTTTATTTTAGAATCAGAGGGTACATGTGCAAGTTTGCTACAAAGGTATATTGTGTGATGCTTAGGTTTGGGGTATGACTGAACCTGTAACCCAGCTAGAAAGCATAGTACCCAAAAGGTAGTTTTTCAGCCCTTGCCTTCTCCCTCACTACCTCCTCTAGTAGCCCCAGTGTCTATTGTTCCCATCTTTATGTCCATATGTATTCAATATTTATCTCCCACCTATAAGTGAGAGTATGTGGTATTTGGTTTTCTGTTTCTGCATTAGTTTGCTTAGAGTAATGGCCTCTGGCTGCACCCATGTTGATGCAAAGGATATGATTTCATTCTTGTTATGGCTGTGTAATATTCCATGGTGTATTTGTCCCGTATTTTCTTTTTCCAGTCCACCATTGATGGTCACCTGGGTTGATTCTGTGCTTTGTCAAATGGTAGTTCAGCTCTTATTTCTTTGAGAAATCTCCAAATTGCTCTCCACAGTGGCTGGTCTTAAAATTACACTCCCACCAACAGGGTATAAATGTCCCTTTTTCTCTGCAGCCTTGCCAACATCTGTTATTATTATTTTTTTACTTTTTAATAAAACCATTCTGGTGTGAGATGATATCTCATTGTGGTTTTGATTTGCATTTCTCTGATTAGAGATGATGAGCATTTTTCATATGTTTGGGGGCCATTTCTATGACTTCTTTTGAAAAGTGTCTGTTCATGTCCTTTGCCCAATTTTTAATGGGATTATTTGCTTTTTTGCTTGTTGATTTGTTAAAGTTCCTACTCATCTGACAAAGGGCTAATATCCAGAATCTACAATGAACTCAAACAAATTTACAAGAAAAAAACAAACAACCCCATCAAAAAGTGGGCGAAGGACATGAACAGGCACTTCTCAAAAGACGACATTTATGCAGCCAAAAAACACATGAAAAAATGCTCACCATCACTGGCCATCAGAGAAATGCAAATCAAAACCACAATGAGATACCATATCACAACAGTTAGAATGGCAATCATTAAAAAGTCAGGAAACAACAGGTGCTGGAGAGGATGTGGAGAAATAGGAACACTTTCACACTGTTGGTGGGACTGTAAACTGGTTCAACCATTGTGGAAGTCAGTGTGGTGATTCCTCAGGGATCTAGAACTAGAAATACCATTTGACCCAGCCATCCCATTACTGGGTATATACCCAAAGGACTATAAATCATGCTGCTATAAAGACACATGCACACGTATGTTTATTGCAGCACTATTCACAATAGCAAAGACTTGGAACCAACCCAAATGTCCAACAATGATAGACTGGATTAAGAAAATGTGGCACATATACACCATGGAATACTATGCAGCCATAAGAAATGATGAGTTCATGTCCTTTGCAGGGACATGGATGAAACTGGAAACCATCATTCTCAGCAAACTATCGCAAGGACAAAAAACCAAACACTGCATGTTCTCACTCATTGGTAGGAATTGAACAATGAGAACACATGGACACAGGAAGGGAAACATCACACTCTGGGGACTGTTGTGGGGTGGGGGGAGTGGGGAGGGATAGCATTAGGAGATATACCTAATGCTAAATGACAAGTTAATGGGTGCAGCACACCAGCATGGGACATGTATACATATGTAACTAACCTGCACATTGTGCACATGTACCCTAAAACTTAAAGTATAATAATAAAAAAATAAAATAAAATAAATAAAATAAAGTTCCTTATAGATTCTGGATATTAGGCTTTTGTCAGATGCACATTTTATGAATATTTTCTCCCATTTGGTATGTTGTCTGTTTACTCTGTTGATGGATCTTTTATTTTTCTGCAGAAGCTCTTTATTTTAATTAGGTTCCATTTGTCAATTTGTTTTTGTTGCAATTGCTTTTGGGGATTTAGCTGTACATCCTTTGCTAAAGCTGATATCAACAAGGATATTTAGGGTACTTCCTAGGTTTTCTTCTAGGATTTTTATAGTTCGAGGTCATAAATTTAAGTCTTTAATCCATCTTGAGTTGATTTTTCTATGTAATAGGTAGGGGTCCAGTTTCATTCTTCTACATATGAATAGCCAGTTATCCTAGCACCATTTATTGAATAAGGAGTCCTTTCACCATTGCTTATTTTTGTTGAGTTTGTCAAGGATCAGATGGTTGTAGGTGTGCAGCTTTATTTCTGGGTTCTTTATTCTGTTCCATTAGTCTATGTATCTGTTTTCATACTAGTACGATGCTCTTTTGGTTACTGTAGCCTTACAGTATAGTTTGAAGTCGGGTAATGTGAGGCCTCCAACTTTGCTCTTTTTGCTTAAGATTTCTTTGGCTATTCAGGCTATATTTTGGTTCCATATGAATTTTAAAATAGTTTTTTTCTAGTTCTGTCAAGAATAACATTGGTAGTTTGATAGAAATACTGTTGTCTATAGATTGCTTTGGGCAGTATGGCCATTTTAACAATGTGGATTCTTCCAATCCATGAGCATAGAATATTTTTCCATCTATTTATGTCATCTCTGATTTCTTTCAGCAGTGTTTTGTAGTTCTCCTTGTAGAGACCTTTCACCTCCTTGGTTAGCTGTGCTCCTAGGTATTTTTTTGTGGCTATTGAAAATAGGATTGTGTTCTTGATTTGGCTCACAGCTAGAATGTTACTGGTATATGGAAATGCTACTGATTTTTGTAGATTGATTTTGTATCCCAAAACTTTACTGAAGTAGTTTATTGGTTCTAGGGGGCCTTTTGGTGGAGTCTTTGGGGTTTTCTGGGTATGGAATCACATCATCAGCAAAGAGAGATAGTTTGATGCTGTTCCTGCTTGGATGCCTTTTATTTATTTCTCTTGCCTGATTGCTCTGACATAGTACTTCCAGACCTATGGTTAAATAGAAGTGGTGATAATGGGTATCCTTGTCTTATTGCAGGTCTCAAGGAAAAAAGTTCCAGCTTCTGCCCATTCTGTATATTGGCTGTGGGTTTGTCATAGATGGCTCTTATTATTTTGAGGTATTTTTCCATTGATGCTTAGTTTGTTGATGGTTTTTATCATGAAGGGATGTTTGATTTTACCAAAAGCTTTTCCTGTGTCTATTGAGATGATCATATGATTTTTGTTTATAATTTTGTATATGTGGTAAATCACATTTATTGATTTGCATATGTTGAACCAACCTTGCATCCCACGAATAAAGCCTACTTCATCATAGTGAATCAACTTTGTGATGTGGTCTTGGATTCAGTTTGCTAATATTTTGTTGAAGATTTTTGCATCTATGTTCATCAGGGATATTGGCCTGAAGTTTTCTTTTTTCTTTCTGTCTCTGCTAGATTTTGGTGTCAGGATGATGCTGGCTTTGTAGAATGAGTTAAGAGGTCCCTTCTCTGTGATTTTTTGGAATAGTTTTAGTAAAATTGGTTCCAGTTCTTCTGAGAGATCTTTTTAAAGACCTAAATAAATAGTGAAGTATCCCATGTTCATATATAGAAAGGTGTCATATTTCTGGAATTGCATTTCTCCCATATCAGTTTAAACATTCATTGCAAACCCAATCATAATCTCAGCAGAATTTTCTATAGAATTTGATAACCTTAATATAAAATGTATTGGAAATGCAAATGATTTCATTATACAAACAATCTTGAAGAAGAATCAATCTGGAGGACTTAAACCACCTTACTTCCAGTCTTGTTACACAGTGGCTCTAATTGCAACAGTGTGGTATTGTCAGGACAGACACATATATTAATGGAATCAAATAGATACCAAAGAAATATACCCCTGTGTGTACAGTCAATTGACTTCTGACAAAGGTACTAACGAATCCCATGAAAAGGAAAGTTTTTCAACAAATGATGTTGAAATAACAGGATTGATATGAGAAAAATGAACCTTGACTAGCACCTCACAGTATACACAAAGTTTAACTCAAGACAATTAATAAATTTAGTGGCAGAAGCCAAGAATATAAAGATTTTAGCAGAAAATATAGGAGGATATCTTTACAATTTGCATAGGCAGAGATTTCTTAAGACAGTGGTACCAACATTTTTGGCACCAGGGACCAGATGCGTGGAAGAGTTTTTCCAAGAACAGTGGTATGGGGGATGCAGGGATGGTTTGGGGATGATTCAAGCGCATTACATTTATTGTGCACTTTATTTCAATTACTATTACTTACTATGATGACTAATATTGAGTGTCAACTTGATTGGATTGAAGGATGCAAACTGTTGTTCCTGGGTATGTCTGTGAGGGTGTTGCCAAAAGAGATTAACATTTAAGTCAGCGGACTGGGAGAGGCAGACCCACCCTCAATCTGGGTGAGCACCATTAATCAGCTGCCAGTGCGGCTAGGATAAAAGCAGGCAGAGGAACATGGAGGGACTAAACTGGTTAAGTCTTCTGGCCTTCATCTTTCTCCTGTGCTGGATCTTTCTGCCCTCAAACATCAGACTCCAAATTCTTCAGCTTTTGGACTCTTGGACTTATACCAGTGGTTTGCCACAGGCTCTCGGGCCTTCAGCCACAGACTGAAGGCTGCATTATCGGCTTCCCTACTTTTGAGGTTTTGGGACTTGGACTAACTTCCTGGCTCCTCAGCTTGCACATAGCCTATTGTGGGACTTCATCTTGTGATCATGTCAGTCATTCTAATAAACTCCCCTTCATATATTCACCTATCCTATTAGTTCTGTCCTTTTAGAGAACTCTGACTAATACACATATTCACCATAATGTAGAATCATTGGGAACCCTGAGCTTGTTTTCCTGCAATGGTCCCATCTAGGGGTGATGGGAGACAATGACAGATTATCAGGCATTAGATTCTCATAAGGAGCACATAGCCTACATTCCTTTCCTGTGTAGTTCACAATAGGGTTCGCGTTCCTCTGAGAATCTAATGCCACCGCTGATCTGACAGAAGGCAGAGCTCAGCTTTGCTGGCTTACCTGCCACTCACCTCTGGCTGTGTGGCCTGGTTCCTAACAGGCCACAAACCATGGCCCAGGGGTTGGGAACCCCTGTCTTAAGACACAAAAGCAATAGCCATAACAGAAAAAAAAAAAAAAAAAGAGAAATTAGGTTTTATAAAAACCACATTTAATCATCAAAAGTCACAATTAAAAGTATTAATAAGAGGCATATGCTGAGAGAAAATATTCAGAAAGGATTCACCTGCTTTAGACTTGTATCTACATTGTAAAAAGAACCTCTTAAACTCAACTATAAAAAGATATACCCGGGCATGGTGGCTAACGCCTCTAATCCCAGCACTTTGGTAGGCTGAAGCGGGTGGATCATTTGAGGTCAGGAGTTCAAGACCAGCCTGGCCAACATGGTGAAACCCTGTCTCTACTAAAAATACAAAAATTAGCTGGGCATGGTGGCACCCCCTTGTAATCCCACCTACTTGGGAGGCCGAGGCAGGGGAATTGCCTGAACCTGGGAGGCAGAGGTTGCAGTGAGCAGAGATCGCACCACTGCACTCCAGCCTGGGTGACAGAGCAAGACTCTGTCTCAGGAAAAAAAAAAAAAAAAGAAAGAAAGAAAGAACAACATGCCCTAATTTAGACTGACACTATTGATTTTCTGATGACAAATCTGTGAAAATA
The DNA here is from genome assembly GCF_029289425.2 of Pan paniscus. NCBI lineage: Eukaryota > Metazoa > Chordata > Mammalia > Primates > Hominidae > Pan > Pan paniscus. Next base: position 13,898,981 of record NC_085926.1, read on the forward strand.
TGTGACTGAACCAATTATGCAATGTTATGTACCTCACATTTATAAATAAGTAGATAGCTGTATTAATCATGTGAAATATTCCACAACTAGCTCTTAACAAATTTCTTAGTAGAATTTTAACACTTGGACCCCATAACTGGGAAAATATCCTTGCTGACTTAAAGAAGACATGAAAGGTTGAACTCCTATGGAGAACCACCTTTTATGGTAGAAGTGGAGCGACGTCTTCTAATTATATCTGAAGAAAAATTATTCTAATCTATTTAAATTATGAATATATTTACCACTATTTTCATGTGCCTAAGAATGAAGAGAGAAGAAATTTTGGAATGTGGTCCTGCTAATAATTGATGACTCTACTCACTTAGACTAGGTTTTTCTGGCATGAGTTCCAACTATATAAATATCTTCAGGGATTCAGAGAAAAAGTTTTAAATTCCATCAATGTCCTAAGAACAGAGATTGTTGAAAGTCTACTATTTTGGCATTCATTTCTCATTGGTCTTTTAGGCATGAACAAATCTGAAAATTTATTAAAATAACGGCATTCTCTCAATCACATGTATGAGGAATTATATAATAATAAAAATAATGGTTGCAATTTCAGTGGAGATTATTATTTGTCAGGAACTATCTATATTTGATACGTTTACCTAATTTTTTTGCACGCATACCATGATATGGTTTGGCTCTGTGTCCCTACCCAAATCTCAGCTTGAATTGTAGTTGCCATAATCCCCACGTGTCATGGGAGTGACCTGGTGGGAGGTAATTTAATCATGGGGGCAGTTACCTAATGCTGTTCTCAAGATAGTGAGTGAGTCATCATGAGATTTGATGGTTTTATAAGGGGCTTTTAGCCCTTTTGCTCAGCACTTCTCTTTGCTGCCACCATGTGAAGAAGGACGTGTTTACTTCCTCTTCTGCCATTATTGTTAAGTTTCCTGAGGTCTCCCCAGCCCTGTGGAACTGTGAGTCAATTAAACCTCTTTCCTTTATAAATTACCCAGTCTTGGGCAGTTCTTTATAGCAGTGTGAGAATGGACTAACACAGTAAATCTGTACCAGGTAGTGGAGTGCTGCTGTAAAGATACCCAAAAATGTAGAAGCAACTTTGGAAATGGATAACAGGCAGAGGCTGGAACAGTTTGGAGGGCTCAGAAGAAGACAGGAAGATGTGGGAAAGTTTGGAACTTCCTAGAGACTTACTGAATGGCTTTGACCAAAATGTTGATAGTGACATAGACAATGAAGTCCAGGCTGAAGTGGTCTCAGATGGAGATGAGAAACTCGTTGGGAACTGGAGTAAAGGTGACTCTTGCTACATTTTAGCAAAGAGACTGGCAGCATTTTGCCCCTGTTCTAGAGATCTGTGGAAGTTTGAATGTGAAAGAGATGATTTAGGACATCTGGTGGAAGAATTTTCAAAGCAGCAAAGTGTTTGAGAGGTGACTTGGTGCTGTTAAAAGCATTCACTTTTATGTATTCACAAAGATATGGTTTGGAATTGGAACTTATATTTAAAAGGGAAGCAGAGCATAAAAGTTTGGAAAATTTGTAGCCAGATGATACAATATAAAAGAAAAACCCATTTTCTGAGGAGAAATTCAAGCCAGCTGCAAAAATTCTCGTAAGTAATGCGGAGTGAAATGTTAATTGCCAAGACAATGGGGAAAATGCCTCCAGTGCATGTCAGAGGTCTTCACAGCAGCCCCTCCCATCACAGACCCAGAAGCCTAGCCGGAAATAATGGCTTCATGGGCCTGGCCCAGGGCTTGCTGCTTTGTGCAGTCTCAGGAGTTGGTGCCCGGCATCCCAGCCATGGCTAAAAGGGGCCAACACACAGCTCAGGCCATTGCTTCAGAGGGTGCAAGCCCCAAGCTTTGGTGGCTTACACATGGTGTTGGGACTGCACATGCACATAAGTCTAGAATTGAGGTTTCAGAACCTCCATGTATATTTCAGGGGATGTACGGAAATGCCTGGATGTCAAGTCAGAAGTTTGCTGCAGGGGTGGAGCCCACATGGAGAACCTCTGCTAGGGCAATGGGAAAGGAAAATGTGGGGTTGGAGCCCCCAGACAGAGTCCCCACTGGGGCACTGCCTCATGGAGCTGTGAGAAGAGGGCCACCATCCTCCAGACCCCAGAATGGTAGATCCACTAACAGCTTGTGCTATGCACCTGGAAAAGCTGCAGACACTCAACACCAGCCCGTGAAAGCAGGTGGGAGGGGAGCTTTACCCTGCAAAGCTACAGGAGTTGAGCTGCCCAAGGCCATGGGAGCCTATCTCTTACATCAGCATGCCCTGGATATGAGACATGGAGTCAAAGGAGATCATTTCAGAGCTTTAAGATTTGGCTGCCCTGCTGGATTTCAGACTTACTTGGGGCCTTGGCCCTTTGGTTTTGGCCAATTTCTCCCATTTGGAATGGGTGTATTTACCCAATTCCTGTACCTGCATTGTATCTAGAAAGTAACTAACTTGCTTTTGATTTTAAAGGCTCATAGGTGGAAGGGACTTGCCTCATCTCAGATGAGACTTTGGACTTGGACTTTTGGGTTAATGCTAGAATGAGTTAAGGCTTGCTGGGACTGTTGGAAGGGCATGATTGTGTTTTGAAATGTGAGGACATGAGATTTTGGAGGGGCCAGGGGCAGAATGGTATGAGTTGGCTCTGTGTCCCCACCCAAATCTCACCTTGAATTGTAGTTCCCATAATCCCCATGTGTCATGGGAGGGACCCAGTTGGAGGTAATTTAATCATGGGGGCAGTTACCCACACGCTGTTCTTGAGATAGTGAGTGAATTCTTATGAGATCTGATGGTTTTATAAGGGGCTTTTCACCCTTTTGCTCAGCACTTCTCCTTGATGCCGCTGTGTGAAAAAGGAAGTGTTTGCTTCTCTTTCTGACATGACTGTAAGTTTTCTGAGGCATCCCTAGCCCTGCAGAACTGTGAGTCAATTAAACCTCTTTCTTTTATAAATTACCCAGTCTCAGGCAGTTCTTTATAGCAGTATGAGAACAGACCAATACATAACATCTCTAGAAGTAAGTAACATGGTCCTTTGTATTTATAGGTGAGATAATCAGGGTTTAGATGTATAGGTGACAATTGTAGATCACACATTTAGTAAATGTCAGTTTGGGGTTTTAGTTCAAGGCATTTGACTTCAGAGTCCACACTTACCAACATCTAATCTCTTATGATTAAGAGTATTTAATCATACTCAGATACTCAGGAGGCTGATGTGGAATGATTACCTGAGCCCAGAAGGAGAAGGTTGCAGGTTGCGATGAGACTTGATCACATACAACACTGCACTCTAGCCTGGGCAACAGAGTTAGTGAGACCCTGTCTCAAAAAAAAAAAAAGTATTTGCCTGGCAATAAAGAAACCAAAATAAAGATAGCACTGAGATAATATAACTGTATACATGGCTATACCATTGATACTCATTGTATGAGGGGGTCTCATTTCCATGTCTGTGAAATTCTCCTGAATTGAATTCAGCAAAAATAGTAGAGCTCTTACTGTGTACTGTACCTGGAACTTTACCAGGTTTCTGCAAATACAAATGGAAACAACTCATTGCTCCTGCCTATGAAGAAGTAGAACTATGGTAAAAATAAGAAAATGGCTTCCCAATAATAGGGAGTTATACTATGGAAGTAATGTGGAAGCCCAGCAATGGGAATCATAGTCCAGCCATGATGGCATAGTCATGGGAGAAGAGACAGGGTGGGGATGGCTTCCAGGAGGGTGTGAAGAGGGGGTCCAGTACTGAAGGGGGAAAAGTTGGATCAGGATTAATTCATGTATTTTGATGATGGCAATAATGTTGGTTGAGATTGAAAGAAGTGGTAATATTTGTAATAAAGAATTTTTCTTTTCTTCTTAGACATTCACTATGTGCTTATTTTCCCCATAAGATGAATAAAAACAACAAACTTTCCAGTTTCATAGCCATAAGAAATGCTGCTTTCTCTGAAGTCGGCATTGGGATCTCTGCCAATGCCATGCTCCTTCTCTTCCACATCCTCACGTGCCTTCTCAAGCACAGGACCAAGCCCGCTGACCTGATCGTTGGTCATGTGGCTCTAATCCATATCATATTGCTGCTACCCACAGAGTTCATAGCTACAGATATTTTTGGGTCTCAGGATTCAGGGGATGACATCAAACATAAGTCAGTTATCTACAGGTACAGGTTGATGAGAGGCCTCTCCATTTCCACCACCTGCCTGCTAAGTATCCTCCCGGCCATCACCTGCAGCCCCAGAAGCTCCTGTTTGGCAGTGTTCAAAGATTCTCACATCACCAGCCACGTTGCTTTCTCTTCCTATGGGTCTTCCACATATCCATTAGTGACAGCTTCTTAGTCTCCACTCTTCCCATCAAAAATCTGGCCTCAAATAGCCTTACATTTGTCACTCAATCCTGCTCTGCTGGGATCCTGAGTTGCTTCCTTGAGCAGACAATTTTCACACTGATGACATTTCAGGATGTCTCCCTTGCAGGGCTCACGGCCCCCCTCCAGTGGATACATGGTGATTCTCTTGTCCAGGCATAACAGGCAGTCCCACCATTTTCACAGCACCAACCTTTCTCCAAAAGCACCCCCAGAAAAAATGGCCACGCAGACCATTCTTCTGCTCGTGAGTTGCTTTGTGATTGTGTATGTTTTGGACTGTGTTGTCGCCTCCTGCTCAGGACTGGTGTGGAACAGTGATCCAGTCCGTCATCAAGTCCAGATGCTGGTGGACAATGGCTATGCCACCATCAGTCCTTCAGTGCTAGTCAGTACTGAAAAATGAATGATCAAAGTCTGAACATCCATGTGGGAGAAGGACAATAAATCCCTAATTATTCAGTAATGCATAATGTCTCTTAAGATGAGCATATCCTTTTTAAAATGATTAATCCCATCATAGGGGATATGCTTTCTAGGTTCATTTAATCATATGGGGTTATGCTTTTTCTGTTAAGCCTATTTACTTTGAAACATGTTACTAAGAAGTATACAATAGACAATTTAACCCTATAACTACTGAGATAACACAAGGATCTAATTCAAACCATATACATAAAACTGGAGCTTTGAGTTTCAAACTCCAAATGACAAAACAGAGATGAGTGAGTGTCTGAAGATGGACCTTGGAGCCATGAAGATGCAGGGAGCTGGGATAATAAAAAGGCACAGGGAGGCTTTGGGGTGGCTGTGGTTTCTGCCTCACATGTGGTCCACATGCTGATATTTATCAATGTGTGTGCTTTTAGTATGTATACTTTAATTTTGTCACTTATAAACCAACAAAGCTGTTAATAAAATAGAAAGTCTGAATAGAAATACAACAAATAAAGAGATGCGTTTGGTAATCAAAAAACTTCCCACAAAGAAAACCCCAAACCAGAAGGATTCATCACTGATAAACTGTGTCAAATATTTAATGAAGAATTAACACCAATGCTTCACAGAGTCTCCATCCTCCTCCGCCCTCCACAACAACAAATGACTACCTCTCCCCATGACTCAGATCTCTCCAGGGTTCACAGGGCAAAGTCCCCCAGAAAAAAACACCTTTCAGAGTCCCAAGACCCTGTCACTCTGCACTAAATCCCACCAGCGCCCACGGCCAGAAGGAAAACTTTCAAAATATGAGTTAGAATATCATTAAAAAGTCAGAAAACAACAGATGCTGGAGAGGATGTGGAGAAATAGGCACGCTCTTACACTATTGGTGGGAGTGTAAATTAGTTCAACCATTGTGGAAGACAGTGTGGCAATTCCTCGAGGATCTAGAACCAGAAACACCATTTGACCCAGCAATCCCATTACTGGGTATATACCCAAAGGATTATAAATCATTCTACTATAAAGACAACGCACACATATGTTTATTTTGGCACTATTCACAATAGCAAAGACTTGGAACCAACCCAGATGCTCATCAATGATAGAATGGATAAAGAAAATGTGGCACATATGGAATACTATGCAGCCATAAAAAAGGATGAGTTCATGTCCTTTGCAGGGACATGGATAAAACTGGAAACCATCATTCTCAGCAAACTAACACAAGAGCAGAAAACCAAACACTGCAGGTTCTCGCTCATAAGTGGGAGTTAAACAATGAGAACACATGTACACAGGAAGAGGAACATCATACACCAGGGCCTGTCGTGGGGTGGGGGGTTAGGGGAGGGAGAGCAGTAGGAGAAATACCTAATGTAGGTGACAGGTTCATGGGTGCAGCAAACCACCATGGCACGTGTGTACCTATGTAACAAACCTGCACATTCTGCACATGTACCACAGAACTTAAAAGTGTAATTTAAAAATAAATTAATTTTTTTAAAAAAGAATCTGTCCCTCACCTGCTTTACCTGCTCTACGGCTCTGCATTGTTAGGAGAATAAAATCCAAAGTCCTTGTACTGTCCGTCCCTCTGAGTTCACCTCAACGTTGCCCTTCATCCAATGTGTATAACATCTCAGCCTTGCCTTTCTCTTGGAATGGTGGTGAGACTGGGGGATGTCCTTTGGGAGATGTGACTCCCCTTGTTGCCTGTATAGTGCCACACCCAGGAGGGGTTGGTGAAGAGGCTCTCAACCAGGCCTGCCCTCAGAAGGGTTAATGTGGCCTCTTCATCCCTTGGTTGCCATGGGGATAGTTCTTGTCCTTCAGGAAGCAGGGAGAGCAGTTCCCTATTTTGAAGAAGGCTTGAGGGGTTTTCCTCCAATCCACGTGCCCAGAGAGGGGCAGGAAGCCTAGGGCCAGCTGCCCCTGCTGCTGGGTGTGTGACAGAGCTGTGCCCACACCCCACCAGCCAGGAGGGGCTGTTTTGAAATGCACCCTTGGGAAAAAGCCAAACAAGCCAGGGCAAGGAAAAAAAATGGCTGCCTGGAAGAAGAAGGTGGCCACTTCCTCCACAGACCTTGAATCCCACCCAGTGATAAAAATCCCACCCAGTGATAAAAACTCTGAGCTGACCCTGCCCAGCCTCCATATGTCATGAGATGTATGGAAAGGGTGGAGCACAGAACAGGTGCTCCCCAGGCATCCACTGTCAGCATTTATTACTGTCATTGCTATGACTGCCTGTTATTAGTGCCACTACCTGCCTCCTCACCTGGCTGATGCACTGGATGTCCAGGTTCCTTTGATCCCAACTTCTGGGATCAAAGCTGGGCATGGGCACAGCTCTGTCACATACCCAGCAGGCTCTGTGGTGGACACCTGGCTGGTCCTTGGATGGTGATGGTCCCCTTGACCCCCAATTCCAACACTCCTGCTGGGTTTTCACCACAAGGTTGCTGGCAGCTGCTGGCCTTCTGATCATCCAAAGTAGATAGAGGGCAGGATGGAAAGAGCAAAAAGAAAGGGGGAGAGAGGGAAAGCCTGCTCAGATGTTAACACTGCTGGCATCTGCCTTAGAAGTTCCTGTCCTCCACCTTCCAGGCTCCTCCAGAAAAGTGCAGAGAGGCTCTTGCCCCCAAAAGGCAAAGCCATGGACTGCAAGCATTCACAGAGTAGTAAATGGGTGAATGGGATGTGAGTCCTGGCTGGGCTATAAGGGCAAGTCACTTCCCCTCTCTAGGCCTCGGGTTTTTCCATCTGTGAAATGGGTATATAATAACTCCTTTATACAATTCTTGGGATGAATATATATGTTAAAGGCTCAAGAAAGTAGCGATGATGGTCATCACCCCCACACATCATGTCTTTTGTGGGTATTTACAGTTACTCCCCCTGAATTCAGTCAGTGGCTGTGGCTCAGTCCCATAAATACAACCATCAGTATTGGCAGTGGGTGTTTGTAAAGCCAACAGTCTCTCCCATCCATTTTCTCTTATTAGGCACAGCAAACAAAGGAATAAGCATTTCAACTTCACAGCCCATCACTCCACACTATTGTATGGCTTCAGCTACACAAGCTCAGACCTGTCATTTTCCCAGCTGGCCTTGGTGCTATGATCTTTTTAAGTAGACTTTGCTTAGCATCAAAGCCCAAATTCAACAGTAGTGGAAAGGACTTAGCAAGCCTTGTCCCTGTTGTCCTCCCTTCTCCTTTGCAAGGGCCGACAGCGAAGAGTAACACTGGTGGTGAATTGAATTATCTGAGTCTCCCTCACCTGCTCCCACCCTGGGGGCTCTAGGATATTTTGCTTTTATTGCTAATCTCAGAAACAAGCTCAAGTTTTAAAAACATGCTTTCTTTTTCCATCAAACATTGAAGCAATTTATCTACTCACTCATTTGTACCCACATTTAAACACAGATATACCTGCTCCATGACCTCCGTCACCTCCCTTGACTCCATTACCTACACTACCTCCATCAACTCAATCCTTTCCACCACCTCCCTTGACTCCATCACCTATACTACCTCCATCAACTTAATCCACTCCATCGCTTGTCCCACCTCCATCACTCGACTGCCTCTATCACCTCCACCACCTCCCTCAACTCCACCACCTCCCTCAACTCCACCATCTCTACCACCTCCATCACCTCCCTTGGCTCTGTCATCTATACCACCTCCATCAACTCAATCCACTCCATCACCTGTTCCATGTCCACCATCTCCTTCGCCTCTTCCAGTTCCACCATGTCTACATCATCTATCAATTCTACCACTTCCAGTTCTTCCACCGAATATATTATGTCCTCCAGCTGCACCACAACTTCCACAACTACGTCAATTACCCTTTTGACCTCCACCACCACCACCTCGACCTCTCCACCACCACTAGTTTCTACTACCACCTCTGCCTCCTTCACCTCCAACACCACCTCCACCACCTGTTTCTGCTACTGCCACCTTCGCCACCTCTACCACCTCCACCATCACCTCCATCTCCATCCCTGCCACACCTCCATGCATGGACCCATAAAATATATCAAGAGCCTGTCTAAGTAACACCAAATTCAGCCACAGATTTTCTATTCGAGTCACAAGTATTTCTCCACAAAAGACTGGAGGATTAAGGGATCTGTGGTGGCTTAGAAATGGAAAGGTCTTTGAAAGGATCAAATTCAGTTCCTAATTTTACAGCTGGAGAAATCAGATCTGCCTCCAGCACCACCTCTGCCAAGCCAAAGCCCTGGACACTCCTCCAGCAGGCCAGGCCTTCTCCCACCTCGGTGAAGTCTTTGCCCCAGCAATTCCTCCTACTGGGAAGGCCTCTCCTCTGGTTGAACCCTCCGCACTGGGGTGGTCCTCTGAGCTCCCACAGGCGCCTGTGTGTTCCCATCCCAGGACAAGCCTCAGGGTAGCAGAACTATCTGCCTGTGTCTGTGTGGACAAGCAGACTGGGAACTCCTGGGAGGTGGAGGCTTGGTCTGAGTCATCTATGTCGCCGAGCACCAGGCAGATACCTGTGAGGGGCTACACGGTGTGTACTGAGTGGATCAGGAAAGGCTCCTCATTAACTGGGTCTCCCTTACCAATGTCACCTCCTCAGGGAGGCCTTCCTTGACCACCCATTCTCTATTCCAGTGGTTCTCAAACCTGGAGGGTTTGATAAAACACGGGGTTTCTGATTCAGGGAGGCTAGGGAGGGCCCCAAGAATGCGTGGCGCCCTCTGAGAGCCACCGCTCAGCTCCATTGCCCTGGTTTCCCTCCCTCGCTTTGAAATGGTGTCTCCAGCGACTTCCTCCCGTCTAAGCTCCATGAGGGCAAGAATTTGGGGCTGTCTTGTTCTGTGCTCAGCGCAGAGGCTGGCTTGGCACTGAACGAATGTCCAGAGTTAAAAATAAAGGGATAGATGGTCCGCTGGGTGAAGGAGCCAGGAACATCCCAGAAGCCCAACTCACTTGAGTTCTGGTCCCTCAAACCTCACGAGCCTCCTTCCGTGCCCATGGCCACGGCCCCTTTAAATGTGCGCAGGGACGCCCCGACCCTCGGCTTCCTGGATCCCTGACCCAGCAGGAAAACAAAAACAAAAACAAAATCTTTCCTCTTGTGGAGCGGAGGAAATGTCTAGGAGAGAACGGAGGTGCGGCTGCGGCGCAGGCAGAGGCGCAGGCGAAGGCGCGGCGGCCAGAACGCAGGATTCCGGCGCGGAGCCCTGAGTCCGGAGCGGAAGCGAAGCCGCGCGCTGCCCCGGGCGCCGCCCACGCGACTTCCGGCGGCGCCGAGGCACGCGCGCCGTAAGTTGGAGCTCCCGGGGCGCCCGGGACGAGCTTCCCAGGATTCCCCGACCTTCCCGTGCTGCTCGGCCTTGGCCGAAGCATGCCCGGCTCCGGGGTCCCCTCGCCGAGAATCGGGGTCCCCCCCACCGTCCAAATCGCCCCGCCTCAGGGACCCGCCTCCGCCTTGGCGAGGCCGCGCCCTGGCCGTGTGAGCCCGTATCCCACTCTCACGGCGGTCCCCAGAGTGAGGGTCCCTTCCACAACGGAGAAAGACGTCCCTTTCGCAAAAGCGACTTGGTCGGGTCCCCAAACCCTTGCCCTCCACTCCCAGACGTCACAGACAGGCCTCGCTCCCTTCTCAGGGGCCCCACCTGGCTGAGGCTTGGCTGGACACAATCCTGAAGCATGCAGATTCCAGACATGACCCCCAGCAGAAGCACACATCACTGTTTCAAACCTTTGGTGTGTCATTCGTGAAGGGATGAGATGGCAGCTATTCAGTCATAGTACTCCAAGGGTCCCTGGCTCTACCCTCCAGTTATTCTAACTCAACGGTGAGTTCTCAGCAGAGGCTGTCTTCTCTTGACCCTAGGAGACCCTGCCGTCTGCAGTGCTAGGCGTGTAGCTAGTGAGTACCCAATGGAGTAGCTGTAGAAGGGGGGATGTAAGCTCCATGAGGGCAGCAGGGAGGGTGACAGCAAGTTCAGCCTTTTCCCATGGTTGCTGGGTCATAGAAAGTGTTTATCAGTAGCTGCTGGATGAATGAATGCACTGACCTGGACACTTCATTTGAGGAGCACAGGATTTCATTTGGTTGATTTTCGTTAGTTGGGCTGCGTGTAGAAGAAAGGTCTGTTCACTTTGTTTACAGAATGAATCATTAGTGGAAAATCAAGGGGTTTTAAAGATTCTGGTGGAGGGCATAAGCCTAAGACAAAGCACGGGAGGTGGGCTTCACATGGACGGACGGAACCATCTGCAGCGTCCCCTGCAAGTGGTGTGTAGGAGACTCCGAATGGAAATAAAGTTAATCGTACTTTTTCTCCTTTTCTTTATTTTTGTCCTCTAGATTTGCCAAAACCACCTGTCGCTCCCAAGCCAAAGACTACCAGTCCACTGACGCCAGTGACCGCGCCCAAATTCCCTTCCTCAGCCAGGCTCGAGAGTCTTCACAGTCCAAACTCCATGTTCACGGGTCTGAAGCCCCCCCATTGCCCCCAAGCCCAGGCTGACTGCCCCAAACAAGTGGAGAGCCAGTGTGTACCTGAATGACAGCTTGAACAAATGCAGCAACGGACGGCTGCTCTGTGTAGACAGGGGGTTTGATGAGGGGCCCTGGTCCGTCCCAAAGTGCTCTGAGTCAGAGACCGACGAGGATTACATCGTGGTCCTCAGGGCTCCGCTGAGGGAGGACAAACCCAAGGACGGGGGCAGTGTGGGGAATGCAGCCCTGGTGTCTCCCGAGGCCTCTGCAGAAGAGGAAGAGGAGCGTGAGGAGGGAGGCGAGGCATGTGGCCTGGAGAGGACAGGAGCTGGTAAGGACTCGGCGGCTATTGCTGCCCCAGCTGCAGTATTGCTGAGCAGGGAGGGTGAAGAAGGCACAGACCTCACTCCTGAGGACCAAGGAGAGGGCTGCGGATGAGCCAGGGACAGAAGAGCAGGTATCCAGAAGTGAGGAGGAAGAGAAGCTGGTGCAGCCACACAGGGACTGCAGCCTGGACAACGGCAGGCCTTGGGCTGGAGAGGTGGTCTTCCAGAGCGACCTCCTCCTGCCTCACATCCATGGAGAGGACCACAAGCCCCCCCGACAACCCTGGGGAGGCAGAGGAGGATGATGAGGAAGGCTGTGCCAGGACAGACCCAGCGGGGCACATGAGGGCTCGGATCCTGACAGGCCTACTGAGGACATGGGAGAGGATGCTGAGGAAGCCAGCGAGGAGCCCCCTGAGAAGGAGGAGCTGGCTGGGGTCCAGGAGGCAGAGATGGCCATGAACAGCCCTGAGGTTCTTGAGGAGGGATGTGAAGAGGCCACAGGTGTCATAGGTGGGGAGCAGGTTGACCTTGGTGAACTACCTGACCATGAGGAGAAAAGCAACCAGAAAGTGGCAGCTGCCACCCTGGAGGACTGCACACAGGATGAGCCTGCTGAGGAGAGCTGCCAGATCGTCCTTTTCCAGAACAACTGCATGGACAACTTTGTGACTTCCCTCAGAGGAAGCCCCTACGAGTTCTTCCCAACCAAGAGCACCTCTTTTTGCAGGGAGAGCTGTTCTCCTTTTTCTGAGTCAGTGAAAAGCTTAGAATCAGAGCAGGCACCAAAGTTGGGGCTGTGTGCGGAGGAGGACACCGTGGTTGGGGCTTTGTGTGGCCAGCATGGACCCCTGCAAGATGGAGCGGCGGAGGGTCCCACAGCCCCTGATGTGGTGGTCCTGCCGAAGGCGGAGGAGGAGGAAGTGGGGGAGGAGGAGAAGGAGGAGGTCATTGTGGATGACACACTGGCCAACCCCTATGTGATGGGAGTGGGCCTGCCAGGAAGAGGAGGGGAGGAGGAGGAGGAGGTCGTGGATGACACGCTGGCCAGCCTCTATGTGATGGGAGTGGGCCTGCTGGGAGGAGGAGGAGGCTGTGGATGACACACTGGCCAACCCCTATGTGATGGGAGTGGGACTGCCAGGAGGAGGAGGAGAGGAGGAGAAGGAGGAGGAGGCCATGGATGACATGCTGGCCAGCCTCTATGTGATGGGAGTGAGCCTCCCGTGAGGAGGAGGGGGAAGAGGAGGAGGAGGTTGTTGATGACACACTGGCCAACCCCTATGTGATGGGAGTGGGCCTGCCGGTCTGGCAGCCCCTCGAGAAGGAGGGCAGGCTGCATTGGATGCCCTGGGTGGTTATGGCTCAGAAGAAGAAATGAACTGTGAAGGAGAGGGCAGCCTGGTCTCCGTGGACAGGAAGAACATCGACACAAGGGCCTGGCCCCACTCTGGGAAGGTGGCCAGAAACCGTCCCAGAAACTGCCCCCAAAGAAACCAGATCTGAGGCAGGTTCCTCAGCCCCTGGCATCGGAGGTGCCGCAGAGGAGGCAGGAAAGAGCTGTTGTCACTGAAGGGAGGCCCCTGGAAGCCAGCAGGGCCTTGCCAGCAAAGCCCAGGGCCTTCACTTTATACCCTCGGTCGTTCTCCGTGGAAGGCCAAGAGATTCCTGTTTCCATCTCTGTGTACTGGGAGCCAGAAGGGTCGGGGTTAGATGACCACAGGATAAAGAGGAAAGAGGAACATCTCTCTGTCGTGACTGGGAGTTTCTCCCAGAGAAACCACCTTCCATCCAGCGGCACCTCCACGCCTTCTTCCATGGTCGACATCCCACCTCCTTTCGACCTGGCCTGCATCACCAAGAAGCCCATCACAAAGAGCTCTCCCTCACTCCTGATCCACAGCGACTCCCCGGACAAGTACAAGAAGAAGAAGTCATCCTTTAAGCGGTTCCTGGCACTGACGTTTAACAAGATGGAGAGGCCAGGCGCGGTGGCTCATGCCCGTCATCCCAGCACTTTGGGAAGCTGAGGCGAGCAGATCACCGAAGGTCAGGAGTTCGAGAGCAGCCTGGTCAACATAGTGAAACCCCGTCTCTACTAAAAATACAAAAATTAGCCAGGCATGGTGGTGTGCACCTGTAATCCCAGCTACTTGGGAGGCTGAAACAGGAGAATTGCTTGAACCTGGGAGGCAGAGGTTGCAGTGAGCCGAGATTGTGCCATTGCACTCCAGCCTGGGCAACAAGAGTGAGACTCCATCTCAAAAAAAAAAAAAAAAGAAGACGGAGAGTAAATTGCATGTGAAGCTGTCTTCCTCCAGGTCCCTCTTCAGAATCCAGCTGCCACAGGCCTTCCAGGAAAGTCAACCAGAGAAGCCTCAATAACTCCCCTCAGCTTAAGTCTCAAACTGGGAAGCTCCAGGCTTCTGAATACCCCTCATCCCACATCGTTTATAGAGATGGCAAGAGGAAAGGTGTCTCCTTCAGCAGGATGGTGTCCAGGGTGGAGTCTTTCAAAGACCGCCCCTGACCACCCTTTCTGCCCTTGCCACTGGCCAAGCCACTATCTATCTCCTTCCCCAGCGCTGACCATTCAGACTATGAGGACATTCCAACCATGAACTCGGACTATGAGAATATCCAGATTCTGCCCTGGAGGCCTGCAGGGCTGGTGTGTTCAGGAAGCTGTTTGAAGATCAGAGCAGAGCCCTGTCCACAGCAAACTAAAATGATGGCTATGTGGACATGAGCAGCTTCAACACCTTTAAGAACAATCAGCAGAGCACAGACCAGGACGCAGAAAGGTACCTGACATTCTATTTCCTTTCTTTTTGGTAGCTGTAACTATTCAAAAGGCAGCGTGGGTGTGGGGGACAGATGGACTTGCTTTCCAGCCTCAGGCTCTGTTTCCCACTAGCTGCACTGACTTGGGGTGAGTGGCTTTACATCTCTGAGCCCTAGTTACTTCATCCATGAAATAGGACTCATGCTACCTCACAGCAGATATTTAAGAATATCAGAGTAGATATTCTATGTGAAAGTAGTGTATAAAATGCAAAATATGGTACACGTAAGAGCATTTTTTTTTTTTTTTGAGACAGAGTCTCACTCTGTCGCCCAGGCTGGAGTGCAGCGGCACCATGTCAGCTCACTGCAAACTCCGTCTCCTGGGTTCAAGCAATTCTTCTGCCTCAGCCTCCCGAGTAGCTTGGATTACAGGCACCCACCATCATGCCCAGCTAATTTTTATATTTTTAGTAGAGACGGGGTTTCACCATGTTGGCCAGGCTGGTCTCGAACTCCTGACCTCAGGTGATCTGCCCACCTCAGCCTCCTAAAGACAGGCATTTTTATTTACATTATTTGGGGGACAGTTGTATCTCCTAGGTAGATGGCTTTGTGACTCCCCTCTGAGAGTGTCACCAAGAGAGAAAGTTTTGGAATCTTGCCAAACTAAATCTCTTTTTTTTTTTTTTTTTGAGATGGAGTCTCACTCTGTTGCCCAGGCTGGAGTGCAGTGGAGTGATATTGGCTCCCTGCAACCTCTGCCACCCGGGTTCAAGTGATTCTCCTGCCTCAGCCTCCCAAGTAGTGGGGATTACAGGTGTCTGCCATCGCACCCGGCTAATTTTTGTATTTTTTTTTAGTAGAGACAGGGTTTCACCACGTTGGCCAGGCTGGTCTTGAACTCCTTACCTCATGATCTACCTGCCTCGGCCTCCCAAAGTGCTGAGATTACAGGCATAAGCCACCATGCCTGGCCCCAAACTAAATATCTTTCACCATCAGGAAAATAGCCTAAATTGAGATTGATACTTTTTATTGAGTAAATATACACTGTATTCAATAAGGAACTAGAAAATAAATTTTATTTGAATTGTTTAAGGAGCTAATGGTGTGGCTCACACCTGAAATCCCATCACTTTGGGAGGCTGAGGCAGGTGGATCACTTGAGTTCAGGAGTTCGAGACTAGCCTGGCCAACATGGTGAAACCCTGTCTCTACTAAAAATGTAAAAATTAGCCAGGTGTGGTGGCAGGCACCTGTAATCCCAGCTACTCAGGAGGCTGAGGCACGAGAATCGCTTGAACTCTGGAGGTGGAGTTTGCAGTGAGCCGAGACTGCGCCACTGCCCTCCAGCCTGGGTGACAGAGGAAAACTCAGTTTCAAAAAAAAAAAAAAAAAGAGCTAATGGTGCTGTTACAGGAAAGGGGTCCCAATCCAGACCCCAAGAGACGGTTCTTGGATCTTAAGCAAGAAAGAATTTACGGTGAGTCTCTACAGTGCCAAGTAAAAACAACTTTATTAAGAAACTAAAGTAGTGAAAGCACAGCTACTCCATAGAAAGAGTAGGGCATTCCTGAAAGCGGAGGAATGTGTCCACCGTAGGTACAATGCTTGTGTGTGTGTGTGTGTGTGTGTGTGTGTGTGTGTGTACACAAGCATTGTATATATTTTATATATACATATAAAATATATATACATAAAAAAATATTTTATCCTATATATATGATTAAAAAGATTCTCGGGAGATGTGCTCTGCTACAAGGGTTTGTGATAAAGGATTAATTCTCTTAACTAGTATATTTTGCAAGAATTAATATTATTTTTAAAGCAAAATTAGGAATGCCTTTGTTCTCCAGATATCAGAATATCTGGACTCTCCCAAGTCTGGTCTGTTTAGTAAACGTTATTAATTTGTTCCCTTAGCTGTAAACATCTGGAGGCTAGGAATGTCTAACCTTTTGGGAACGCAGTCCAGCAAGTCTCAGCCTCATTTTCCTAGGCCTCACTCGAAATGGAGTTGCTCTGGTTTGAATGCCTCTGACATATCTCCCCCCTCCCTTTACAAAAGGACCCTTAATCCTGGGGGTTGCAGAGGGATGAAGATCTGTCTTCTGTAACTTTTTCAGGCTGAATAGGGGCGATGATATTCCTGCCTAAATTAGGGTCTCTTGCATTCAGGGTAGGGAGAAGCTCAGTTAAAGAGCGTTGGTATGGTTAATGTTGTTTGTAACTCCCGAGTTCCGACAAAAGGTGATGTCTGGAAGATTAATAAGTGTTTAAGAAAGCATTGAGTGAGCTTGTCTTGCATTTCTACACAAAGAGTACAACTGCAATATATTCCACAACAGCAAAGCAAAATAGGTAAAATTATTCCAAGTAAACTAAACAGGGGCAGGAATATCATCGCCCCTATTCAGCCTGGGTCCTGGCCCAAGAACTGGGCAGTTGTTGGAACCAAGCTGATAAAGGGTTGACTGATAGCGCATTCATGGCAGAGATATGAGTGTCTAAAGCTTTTTTTTTTTTTTTCTTGAGATGGAGTCTCCCTCTGTCACCGAGGCTGGAGTTCAGTGGCACGGTCTCTGCTCACTACAAGCTCCGCCTCCCGGGTTCACGCCATTCTCCTGCCTCAGCCTCCCAAGTAGCTGGGACTACAGGCTCCCGCCACCATACCCGGCTAATTTTTTGTATTTTTAGTAGAGACGGGGTTTCACCGTGTTAGCCAGGATGGTCTCAATCTCCTGACCTCGTGATCCACCCGCCTCGGCCTCCCAAAGTGCTGGGATTATAGGCGTGAGCCACCGCATCCGGCCGTCTAAAGCCTTTATAGTCTGGGTAATATTATGCGAATAGTCTGGAACATACACACAACATTCGGTTTTGATTAAAGCACAAGTTCCCTCCTTGGGCTGCTGTTAAAATGTCCAAAGCCATATGGTTTTGTAAGACTACCTGCCTAATCGGAGAAGTTTCCTCAGGAGGGTAAGGGCCTGGGGTGTATTATTGAAAACTGCAGCCATGTGCTTCAGTAACAAGGCTTCAACTTGTAACTCGATACTGATTGTAGCTACCTGCGGGGAAAATACAGCCATTGAATAGAACCATTTTGTTGCCTATGGTGAGCTTTCACAATTTCCCAGTTAGATGGGAGAGAGTCCAATTTGGTGAGATTAGATCTCCGGAGGTAAGGATGACCACATGTACGTACACCTTTTATTCCAGTTACAAGCTAAGTATGGCCAGCCATGAGTTCTGCAAGCCCATTACCAACCCAAGGAGAAGGGTAGGCACTTACTTTTGGTAAGTTATCTTGCCATCCCATCCACGTTTGGTCTGTTAAAAGAAGGGTCTGATTACATTGTTGAGGTGACAGCCATCCCACATTATGGTTCCAGTTTGGTGGTGACTGTTGTGCCTTTTAAAACATAGAGGTGCTTTGCCTGATACCTGCACTCAAACAGCTGTCATTTGCCCAAGTTCATTATGTATAGCATAACCTAAAGTTGGGGTGGAGTTTAGCTGTTTTTTAATTAGATTAAAAAGGTGCTGTTTTGTTTCTTCGTAGGAGTGGAAGGGGCTAAGTCCTGTGTGGCTATGATACATGGGAAAAGAGGGGCTATGTTTATAATGTTTCGTTTTCCAATCATAATAAAATCCCCATAAACTTAGGTTGGCCAGTTGAATATGCCAGGGCCACCCGGAAGTGGAGAAAAGGAGCAATTTTCCACATACCCGACAGTTTGATTTTGTAGAGAGGCCAAAGTCTGTGCCCACTCAGTAAATAAAATACTCTCTGTGTGATTCCAACTTATACCCAAAAGTAGAATGCCAATCCATGTCTTTATGTTACCCATCTCTTGTATTTTTTTTGAACAGGAGTTGGAGGTCACTGATTGGCTTACAGGAATAAACGTGATTAGTCTTTCATGTTCCGTCGGCCTGTGGGACTTTTTATAAGAGACAGGTTTAATTTGAGATAGGTGGACCCCGCTGTTTATTTTCAGAAGTTTAACTGCAGTTGGGGTACTTAGGATAACTTGATAAGGTCCCTTACATTTTGGGAAAACTTGGTCTGCTGGGGATCTTTTCTTTCATGTTTTCAATAGGACCCAGTCTCCTGGCTGGTTGTAACAAAATTCTCTTTCTTAGTGAAGGAAGGGAGTCTTTGATTTCCATATTTAAGGAGTGCTTTTTGCACTTATCCTAAGTTGATTACATAATTTTGTAGCTTGAAAGTATTTATGTTTATTAGGAGGTCTGTAGTTAAGAAAGGCCTTTCATACATTATTTTAAAAGGGCTGAGCTGCAGATTTCCCTTTGGGGTCACTTGAACTCGTAATAAGGCTACAGGTAGTAAATACAGCCAGGTTTCTGATGTTTCTTGTCATAGTTTAGCAAGAGTTCTTTATATTTTTACCTTTCCATAAGTTATTGGGGCACAGGTGGTATTTGATTACGTAAGTTCTTTGGTGGTGATTTGTGAGATTTTGGTGCACCCATCACCCGAGCAGTATACACTGCACCATATTTGTAATCTTTTATCCCCCGCCCCCTCCCACTCTTCCCCTCAAGTCTCCAAAGTCCATTGTATCATTCTTATGCCTTTGCATCCTCATAGCTTAGCTCCCACAAATCAGTGAGAACATATGATGTTTGGTTTTCCATTCCTGAGTTACTTCACTTAGCATAATAGTCTCTAGTCTCATCCAGGTCACTGCAAATGCTGTCAATTCATTTCTTTTTATGGCTGCATAGTATTCCATCATATGTATATAAAAAATAAACTGTGATATATATATAATAAACTGTGATATATATATATCACAGTTTGGTAATATGGTATTATTTGATATATACTATATATATATAAACTGTGATATATATAATAAACTGTGATATGTATATATCACAGTTTGGTAATATGGTGTTATTTGGTATATATATTATATATAATGAACTGTGATATATATCACAGTTTGGTAATATGGTATTATTTGGTATATATTTGGTGTGTGTGTGTATATATATATATACCTACATATACACACACACACATACATATATATACCAAATATATATATATCACAGTTTCTTTATCCACTCATTGATTGATGGGCATTTGGGTTGGTTCCACAATTTTGCAATGGTAAATTATGCTGCTATAAACATGTGTCTGCAAGTATCTTTTTTGAATAATGACTTCTTTTACTCTGGGTAGATACCTAGTAGTGGGATTGTTGGATCAAATGGTAGTTCTACTTAAGGAATCTCCACACTGTTTTCCATGGCAGCTGTACTAATTTACATTCCCACCAGCAGTGTAGAAGTGTTCCCTTTTCACTGTATCCACACCAACTTCTAATTTTTTTTTTTGTGGTGGGTTGTGGGGGGGTTGTTATGGCCATTCTTGCAGGAGTAAGGTGGTATCACATTGTGGTTTTGATTTGCATTTCCCTGATCATTAGTGATGTTGAACATTTCTTCATATATTTGTTGGCCATTTGTATATCTTCTTTTGAGAATTGTCTATTCATATCCTTAGCCCACTTTTTGATGGGATTATTTGGTTTTTCTTACTGATTTGTTTGAGTTCCTTGTAGATTCCAGATATTAGTTCTTTGTTGGATGTATAGATTGTGAAGATTTTCTCCCACACCGTGGGTTGTCTGTTTACTCTGCTGACTGTTCCTTTTGCCATGCAAAAGCTGTTTAGTTTAATTAGGTCCCAGCTATTTATCTTTGTTTTTATTGCATTTGCTTTTGGGTTCTTGGTCATGAAATCCTTACCTAAGCCAATGTCCAGAAAGCTTTTTCCAATGTTATCTTCTAGAATTTTTATAGTTTCAGGTCTTAGGTTTAAGTCCTTAATTTATCTTGAGTGGATTTTTTGTATAAGGTGAGAGATGAGGATCCAGTTTTGGTCTCCTACACGTGGCTAGCCAATTATCCCAGCACCATTTGTGGAAAAGGATGCCCTTTCCCCACTTCATGATTTTGTTTGCTTTGTTGAAGATCAGTTGGCTGTAAGTATTTGGGTTTATTTCTGGGTTCTCTATTCTGTTCCATTGACCTATGTGCCTATTTTTATAACAGTACCATGCTGTTTTGGTGACTATGGCTTTGTAGTATAGCTTGAAATCAGGTAATGTGATGCCCCCAGATTTGTTCTTTTTACTTAGTCTTGCTTTGGCTATGCAGGCTCTTTTTTGGTTCCTTATGAATTTTAGAATTGTTTTTTTCTAACCCTGTGAAGAATGATGGTGGTATTTTGATGGGGATTGCGTTAAATTTGTGGATTGCTTTTGGCAGTACGGTCATTTTCTCAATATTGATTCTACCCATCCACCAGCATGGGATATGTTTCCATTTGTTTGTGTCGTCTGTGATTTCTTTCAGCAGTGTTTTGCAGTTTTCCTTATAGAGGTCTTTCGACTCCTTTGTTAGGTATATTCTGAAGTATTTTATGTATTTATTTATTTTTGCAGCTACTGTAAAAGGGATTGAGTTCTTGATTTGATTCTCCACTTGGTTGCTGTTGGTGTATAGAAGAGCTACTGATTTGTGTACATTAATCTTGTATCTGGAAACTTTGCTGGATTCTTTTATCAGTTCTAGGAGCTTTCTGGAGGAATCCTTAGGGTTTTTAAGGTAAACAATCATATCATCCATAAACAGTGACAGTTTGACTTCCTTTTTGCCTATTTGAATGCCCTTTATTTCTTTCTCTGGTCTGATTGGTCTGGCTAGGACTTCCAGTACTGTAAAGAAGAGTGGTGAGAGTGGGCATCCTTGTCTTTTCCCATTCTCAGAGGGAATGCTTTCAACTTTTCTGTGTTCAGTATTATGTTGTCTGTGGGTTTGTCATAGATGGCTTTTATTACATTAAGGTATGTCCCTTGTATGCTGATTTTGCTGAGAGTTTTAATCATAAAGGGATGCTGGATTTTGTTGAATGCTTTTTCTGCATCGATTGAGATGATCATGTGATTTTTGTTTTTAATTCTGTTCATGTGCTGTATTACATTTATTGACTTGCATATGTTAAACCATCACTGCATCCCTGGTATGAAACCCACTTGATCATGGTAAATTATCTTTTTGATATGTTGTTGGATTTAGTTAGCTAGTATTTTAGCATCGATGTTCATCAAGGATATCGGTCTGTAGTTTCCTTTCTTGGTTGTGTCCTTTCCTGGTTTTGGTATTAGGGTGATACTGGCTTCATAGAATGAATTAGGGAGGGTTCCTTCTTTCTCTAAGTTGTGGAATAGTGTCAAAAAGATTGGTACCAATTCTTCTTTGAATGTCTGATAGAATTCTGCTGTGAATCCTTCTGGTCCTGGACCTTTTTTGTTGGTAATTTTTAAATTACCATTTCAATCTCACTGCTTGTTGTTGGTCTGTTCAGGGTATCTAATTCTTCCTGATTTAAGCTAGGAGGGTTGTATTTTTCCAGGAAGTTATCCATCTCTTCTAGGTTTTCTAGTTTATGTGCATAAAGGTGTTCATAGTAGCCTTGAATGATCTTTTGTATTTCAGTGGTGTCAGCTGTAATATTTCCTGTTTCATTTCTTAGGTTATTTGGATTTTATCTCTTCTTTCCTTAGTTAATCTTACTAATGGTCTATCAATTTTATTTATCTTTTCAAAGAACCAGCTTTCTGTTTCATTTATCTTTTGTACTTTTTTTGTTCCAATTTTATTTAGTTCTGCTCTGATCTTGGTTATTTCCTTTCTTCTGCTGGGTTTGGGTTTGGTTTGTTCTAGTTTCTCTATTTACTTGAGGTGTGACTTTAGATTGTCTGTGCTCTTTTAGACTTTTTGATGTAGGCATTTAGGGCTATGAACTTTCCTCTTAGCACCACCTTAGCTGTATCCCAGAGGTTTTGATAGGGTGTGTCATTATTGTCATTCAGTTTGAAGAATTTTTAAATTTCCATCTTGATTTCGTTTTTGGCCCAATGCTCATTCAGGAGCAGGTTATTTAATTTCCATATATTTGCATGGTTTTGAAGGTTCCTTTTGGAGTTGATTTCCAGGTTTTTTCCACTGTAGTCTGAGAGAGTGCTTGATACAATTTCAATTTTCTTAAATTTATTAAGGCTCATTTTATGGCCTATCACATGGTCTGTCTTGGAGAAAGTTTCGTGTGCTGTTGACTAGAATGTGTATTAGGCTGTTGTTGGATGAAATGTTCTGTATATTTGTTAAGTCCATTTGTTCTAAGGTATAGTTTAAATCCATTGTTTCTTTGTTGCCTTTCTCTCTTGATGACCTGTCTAGTGCTGTCAGTGGAGTATTTTAAAGTCCCCTACTATTATTGTGTTGCTGTCTATCTAATTTCTTAGGTCTATTAGTAATTGTTTTATAAATTTGGGAGCTCCAGTGTTAGGTGCATATATGTTTATGATTGTGATATTTTCCTGTTGGACAAGGCCTTTTACCATTATCTAATGCCCCTCTTTGTCTCTTTTAACCACTGTTGCTTTACAGTTTGTTTTGTCTGATGTAAGAATAGCTACCCCTGCTCGCTTTTGGTATCCATTTGCATTAAATGCCTTTTTCCACGCTTGTACTTTAAGTTTATGTGAGTCCTTGTGTGTTGGGTGAGTCTCCTGAAGGCAGTAGATAGTTGGTTGGTGAGTTCTTATCCATTCTGTGGTTCTGTATCTTTTAAGTGGAGCATTTTGATATTTACATTCAAATGTATTGAATGAAATATTGAAATGTGAGGTACCATTGCATTCATCTTGCTCTTTGTTGCCTGTGTAATTTGTTTTTGTTGTTGTAGTTTTGTTTTGTTTTTGTTTTTTAACTTGTATTTTTGTTTTATAGGTCCTGTGTGATTTATGCTTTAAAAAGGTTCTCTTTTGATGTGTTTTCAGGATTTGTTTCAAGATTTAGAGTTCCTTTTAGCAGTTCTTGTAGTGGAGGTTTGGTAATGGCAAATTCTCTTAGCATTTGTTTGTCGGAAAGTGACTGTATTTTTCCTTCATATATGATGCTTAGTTTTGCTGGATACAAAATTCTTGGCTGGTAATTGTTTTGTTTGACGAGACTGAAGATAGGGCCCTAATCCCTTCTAGCTTGTAGGCTTTCTGCTGATAAATCTGCTGTTAACCTGATAGATTTTCCTTTATGGGCTACCTGGTGCTTCTGTCTCACATCTCTTAAGGTTCTCTCCTTCGTCTTAACTTTGGGTAACCTGATGGCAATGTGCCTAGGTGAAGATCTTTTTGCTATGAATTTCCTGGGTTTTTTTTGTGCTTCTTATATTTGCAAGTCTAGGTCTCTAGCAAGGCCAGGGAAGTTTTCCTCGATTATTCCCCCAAATATGTTTTCCAAGCTTTTAGAATTGTCTTCTTCCTCTGGAACACCAATTATTCTTAGGTTTGGTCATTTAACATAATCACAGACTTCTTGGAGGCTTTGTTCATATTTTCTTATTCTTTTTTCTTTGTCTTTGTTGGATTGGGTTAATTTGAAGACCTTGTCTTCCAGCTGTGAATTTCTTTCTTCTACTTGTTCAATTCTATTGCTGAGACTTTCCAGAGCATTTCACATTATAAAAGTGTGTCCAAAATTTCCTTACTTTTTGATTGTTATTTCTTTAAGCTATCTATTTCCTTGAATATTTTTCCCTTCACTTCTTGTATCATTTTTAGGATTTCCTCACATTGGGCTTTGCTTTTCTCTGGTGTCTCCCTGATTAGCTTAATAACTAACCTCCTGAATTCTTTTTCAGGTAAATCAGGGATTTCCTCTCGGTTTGGGTCCATTGCTGGTGAACTAGTGTGATTTCTGGGGGGTGTTGAGCCTTATTTTGTCATATTACCAGGGTTGGTTTTCTGGTTCCTTCTCATTTGAGTAGGCTCTGTCAGAGGGAAGGTCTAGGTCTGAAGACTGTTGTTCAGACTTTTTTGTCCCATGCAGTATTCCCTTGATGTAGTAGTCTCCCCCTTTTTCTGTGGATGTGGCTTCCTGTGAGCTGAACTGCAGTGATTGTTATCTCTCTTCTGGGTCTAGCCACCCAGCAAGTCTACCCAGCTCTGGGCTGGTACTGGGGGTTGTCTACAAAGAGTCATGTGATGTGAACCATCTATGGGGCTCTCAGCCATGGATACTAGTGCCTGTTCTGGTGGAGGTTGCAGAGGATACAGTGGACTCCATGAGGGTCCTTAGCGTTGGTGGTTTAATGCTCTATTTTTGTGCTGGTTGGCCTCCTACCAGGAGGTGCTGCTTTCCTTAAATGACCTTTATCTTCTGCTACTACAGTGGATAGGGAAGGACCATCAGGTGTGGGTGGGGGTAGGAGTGTCTGAGTTCACACTGTCCTTGGGCAGGTCTTGCTATGGCTGCTGTGGGGGATGGAAGTGAGATTCCCAGGTCACTGGAGTTGTGTACCTAGGAGGATTATGGCTGCCTCTGCTGAGTCATGCAGGTTGTCAGGGAAGTGGGGGAAAGCCAGCAGTGACAGGCCTCACACAGCTCCCAAGCAAACAGAAGGGCCAGTCTCACTCCCACCGTGTGTCCCCCAACAGCCCGGAGTCGGTTTCCAAGCAGAGGGCCAAACAGGCTTGAAAACTTACCAGAGGCTTTCCACCTCCCAGCTGAGAGAGAAAGGGGTTTTAGTTCTTTCCCGTTCCTGTGAAGTCTGCCAGGTTCGCACCCTCCCCCGAGTTCTTGCCAGGAGGCTTCTTGCCCCGTTCAAATTGTTACAAAGCTCAGCTAGAGAATTCCTTCTCCCTGCGGAGTTTTACCGCCTGCCCCTCTGGCTACCCTTCTGCGGGATCCCTGTGGTGTCAGGCAGGAATGGGCTGTTTGGGGACCCAGTGAGCTCCCAGGACCTTTCTGCTGCTTCCTCTACCTCTGTATTTTGCTCGGCTCTCTAACTTGACTCAGCTGCAGGTAAAGTCGGAAAGTTCTCCCACAAACAGAACTTCAGCTTCTCCAGTGGGGGCGTGTGTTTGGGAGAGGAGAGTCTCCCTTTCCCACTTCTGTAGTTGGGGCACTCACAGTATTTGGGGGGTCTCCCAGGTCCTGCAGGAGCACTGCTTCCTTCAGAGGGACTGTGGGTCCTCTCAGGATTGCTGGTTTGTTCTTGCAGTGGATCTGGAGCTAAAATTCACAATGCAAGCCTGCATGCTGCTCTGTCCAGAGCTGCTATTTAGTCCTCAAGAGTTCCCTTTAGAGTTTGATTAGCTCTTTCTACTTTCCCTGAAGACTGTGGCCTCCACTCCAAGTGAAGGCAGTATTGAATTTCTAAGGCTGAAAATATGTTTTGGGTAATTGTTGCTGTGAAAGATGGACCATTATCACTCTGTAAGCTCTTAGGCAGCCCAAGTCTAGGAATTATTTCCTTTAGTAGGAGTTTAGAAACCTCAATTGACTTTTCAGACTGCATAGGAAAAGCCTCGATCCCACTGGTAAAAGTGTCAACAAATACTAATAAATATTTAAACCCTTTACATGGGGGCATTTGAGTATAATTTATTTGCCAGTCTTTACCAGCGTATGTTGCCCTATGCTGAACAGGCCTTACTAGAGGAGGAGATAAAGATTAGTTATTTGGGTTATTCTGGGCACAGAGTTCACAGGCCTGAGTTACCTGCTTTACTATTTTAAGTAAGCTTTTTCCTATAAAAAGCTGAGACATGAATTGAAACAGGGCATCTCTTCCCAAATGAGTAAAGTCATGCAAATGCTTAACTGTTTTCCACTGATTAGCACCTGGTATTAACAGTTTGTTGTTATTGATAGGCCAACCAAAAGGATCTTAAATTAAACCCTGACCTTTAGCCCATTGTCATTCCTCTTTGGTGTATGAGTTCTGTCATTACCGTGGCTGAGGGCACTAACATGCTGACAAGTTCAGCTGGCTCCTTTAACACTGCTGCCTTAGCAGCTGCATCTGCAAAAGAGTTTCCCTTAGCCTCACTGGAGTCTCCTTTTTGATGTCCTCTGCAATGGATTACAGCTACTTTCTTGGGCAGCAAAACAGCATTCAATAGATTCAGAATTTTTTAATGATATTTTATAGGGGAACCGTTAGCAGTTAGGAGTCCCCGTTCCTTCCAGATAGCAGCATGAACATGAAGTACCAGAAAGGCATACTTAGAATCAGTGTGTTAATTCTTAAGTCCTTTCCCAATTGCAGGGCTCTAATAAGAGCTATTAATTCTGCATTTTGAGCTGAGGTAGAAGCTGGTAAGGCCCGGGATTCAGTTACCTCATGTTGACTGACAACAGCATACCCAGCTTTCCTGTTTCCCTGGTGCACAAAGCTACTTCTATCTGTAAACCATTCTGCCTCAGGATTATCTAGAGGCTCATCTTTTAAATCCAGATGGCTGGAGTATACTTGCTCCATAACTTGTATACAAGAATGATCTAGGGTAGGTGGATTCAAATAGGTAGGTGGATTCAAAGTTTGACATACTTTAAGTGTTATATTAGGAGCACCTAGCAACAAAGCCTGATATTTTAATAAATGTCCCCCTGTCATCCACTGGTGTCCTTTAGCTTTTACACTCCTTGTACTTAGCGTGGGGCTAAAACATCCAGATGTTGTCCTAAAACCAGTTTATTGGCTTTATCTACTAAAAGAGCAGTTGCTACCACTTCCCTGAGGCATCCAGGCCATCCCAAAGGGAGATGGTTTAATTGCTTGGAAAAATATGCCACTGGTCAGGGAATATCTCCTAACTTCTGTACAAGGACACCTAGGGTGGTTCCTTGTTTTTCACCCACATAAAGGAAAAATGGCTTAACAAGATTAGGGATTCCTGGGCTGGAGCTGATTCCAGTTTCTCCTTAAGAGCATTAAAAGCCTGTTTACAGTTATTATCCTGTTCAAAAGGATTTACATCTGCTCCTTTTAGAGCCTCATATAAAGGCTTGGCTATATGCCCAAATCCAGGCACCCATAAACGGCAGAATTCTCTCATCCCTAGGAAAGCCCACAGCTGCTTTTTAGTTTGGAGTTCTGGAATGTCCAAGGTAGCTTCCCTTTGTTCTGGCGCTATTGCCCAGGTGCCAGGGGTTAGGACATATCCTAAGCGTTTAACCTCTTGAGTTGAAATCTGGGCTTTATGCGTCTAAACCTTATATCCATTAGCTCCCAGAAAATTTAGCAACATGGTGATATTTTCATTTGAGTTTCTTTTGGTTGGGCTAGAAATCAGCAGATTATCTACATATTGAATAATACTGCCCTTATTTAATTGTAACATCTTTAATTCTCTAGCCAGTGCATTTCCAAATGGATGAGGGCTGTCCCTAAACCCCTAAGGAAGAACTGTTCAAGTTAATTGAAAAACTAAATGACTATCAGAATCAGTCCACTTAATGAATTGTGAATCAGGGTGTACTGGAATGCAAAAAAAAAAAAAAAAAGGCATTCTTAAGATCTAAGATCGTAAACCAATTGGCATCCCCAAGGACCTCGGCTAATGGCAAGTAGGGATTGGGCACTATATTATGTATGGGAATGACAGCCTCATTGACAATTTGAAGATCTTGAACAAATTTATAGTCTCTATTTGGCTTTGGCTTTTTAACTGGTAAGACTGGCATATTACAAGGAGACTCACAGGGCCTTAGCAACCCAAATTGCAAAAACTTAGCTATTAATGGTTGGACCCCTCTTTGTGCCTCTGGCTTTAAGGGGTATTGTCTCTTCCAGGGGTATGGGCTTAAGTTGGATGTAAACTGGGGAAACATTTAACGTTTTGCCTGTAATCTTAGTGTCCCATACTATAGGATCTACTTGGGAGATTACTTCAATAGGTAAAGTAGATAAGTCCCCTATTGACTTTCCTCCCTTATCACAGGAAAGGAGGAGGAGTAGTTCCTCACCTGCCTTGTGATTTCCAAAAGATACCACTGTCTGCAGCTGAGTCAACAAATCCCCTCCCAACAAAGGGGTGGGGCACTCAGGCATGATAAGAAAGGCATGTGAGAAAACCAAAGTCTCTGAAGAACAGCTTAAAGGATAGGTCAAATGGCATCTATGGGCTTGTCCATCTACCCTGTGACCATACAGTTTTTGGGTGACAGAGGCCCATTATAATGGGCGAAAACAGAGTAAGCAGTCCAGAAGGAAGTTAATATTCTTACCTGCCACATCAAGGGTTACTGAGGCTTCTCCAGAGATATGGCTAGTTGTCTGATGGAAACTGTGGCAAAAGGCCTTGGGCCCCCATCACTCTTGGGTTTGTCTGGCTAATTGGCCATTATTGGTTCAGGTGCCAATGGCTCCCTCTTCCAATGACCACTTTTCTTACAGGGTGCACACTGATTTATGCACAAGGCACAGTGACTCAGACATCCAGCTTTGGCCTTCCCACCTTTCAGCTTCCCTTGTTCAGGCCAAAGGCCAGGAGGGCAACCCCATCAGCTCCAGCCCAGGAATCCCTAATCTGCAGCTTAAGGCTGCAGCCAAGAGCTGCACCTTGGGGGAGGTCCATCTTGTTCTTTCTGCTTCCTCTGCTCTGTCCCTGTTATTAAAAACTAAAAATTCCAAATCCAGAAGCTGTTCCATAGGAGTTTGGGGACCTGTAGCTGCTTTTTATAGTTTCCTACAGATATCAGGGGCAGACTGGGTTATAAAATGTACTCCCAAAAGGGTTTGTCCTTCCTTTGGGGCAGAATCAGTGTTAGTATATTTCCTGATTGCCTCAACTAAATTCTTTTGAAACAAAGCTGGATTCTCATCTTTACCCTGAGAAACTTCCTTAACCTTTGCATAGTTAACAGGCTTTTTCATATATTTCTTCATCCCTTCCAACAAACAAGTGACCATATGAGCTTTCCTTCCCAAGTCTTCACTGGCCCTTTGATACTTCCACTCTGGATCTTGATCTGGAACTGCTCTACATCCTGCCATATATATTATGGTTTGGGTTGTGAGCCAATGCCTTATCTGCATGAGCCCTAGCTGTCCCCAAAACACATTGTTTCTCTTCCACTATATAACACAGAAACAACAAAACATGAAGATCCTGCCAAGTTAAACCATAGGCTGAAGTTAATTTCTCAAACTCATCTATGAATTGTCCTGGATCTTCAGAGAAAAGACCAAACTTCTCTTTGCATAGAGCCAAATCAGATATAGAAAAGGGAACATGTACTCTCACAGTGCCTTCTTCCCCATTTGCCACCTCTTTAAGTGGACAAAGGTTTCCTGTTGGAGGTTGATATGAGGCTCCACTATGAGTGGTACTTGCTGGGCTAAGTTCTTCAGGGAGTGGTGGGTACAGAGTGGGACTAGACGGGAAAGAAGGAGGGGATGAAGGGTTCTCAATAGAGCTTTCAGGTGGACTAGAGGGAGAAATGACTGGTGCATCTGAACCTTCATAGCTGACAGAAGGAGGTTCTGGTCCACCCAAAAGTGCCCAATGAACCAGGCGAGGTTTGCATCAAAGGATCATCTAGTATGTCTAATTCTTTTTCTTCCTTTCTTCTCATCAAACATGATGCACATTATCCAAATAACAAATAAATTTATAACCGAGCCATGAATCTTAGATAAACCACAACATGGACTCCAACACAAAAAATGTTGAATAAGGCAAGGAAATGAGGAGGATTTAGATGGGAATAACCAGAACAAGCAGATTCTGGGCAATAGCAGAGGAGCAAAGCCAGTTTGCCCGAATCCAATAAAGGAAAGAAGTGTTTTGTTTTGTTTTTTTAGTGTGCAAAATGAAACAAAACAGCAAGGAGAAAAGTCCCCTGATTTTTCTATGCTAGTGCTTCTTGATCACACTTAGTTGGCATAGCAGCAACAAAACATAACCACATTTGCCAGGCATGGTCACTCACACATGTAATCCCAGCTCTTTGGGAGGCCAAGGTGGGTGGGTCACTTGAGGCCAGGGATTTGAGACCAGCCTGGCCAACATGGCAAAACCCCGTCTCTACTAAAATACAAAACTTAGCCAGGTGTGGCGGTGGGTACCTGTAATCCCAGCTACTTGGGAGGCTGAGGTAGGAGAATTGCTTGAACCTGGGAGTTGGAGGTTGAGTGAGCCGTGCCACTGCACTCCAGCCTGGGCAAAAAAGCAAGGCTTCATCTCAAAAACAAAACAAAACAAAACAAAAAGCATCTATCTAATCTTATTGCTCATAGCTATTAAATACCAAATCTCAATCAGCAATTTTAGAGACAGAGTGTTTAATGCTTTTTGTGCCCTTCTGTGGTCAAGAGAAATATGTTACAGGAAAGAGGTCTCAATCCAGACCCCAAGAGAGGGTTCTTGGATCTCAAGCAAGAAAGAATTCAAGGCAAGTCTGCAGTGTAAAGTAAAAGTAAGTTTATTAAGAAAGTAAAGTAATGAAAGTACAGCTACTTCATGGATAGAGTAGAGTGTTCCTGAATATAAGAGGAGAAATGCGTCCACCCTAGGTACAATGCTTGTATATATATATATAGGATTAAAAAAAGATTTTCAGGAGATGTGCTCTGCTACAAGGGTTTGTGATAAAGGATTAATTTTCTTAATTACTATATTTTGCAAGAATTATTATTATTATTTTCTTTTTTGAGACAGAGTCTTGCACTGTCACCCAGGCTGGAGTGCAGTGGCGCCATCTCGGCTCACTGCAAGCTCTGCCTCCCAGGTTCACGCCATTCTTCTGCCTCGGCCTCCCAAGTAGCTGGGACTACAGGCGCCCACCACCGCACCCGGCTAATTTTTTGTATTTTTAGTAGAGATGGGGTTTCACCGTGTTAGCCAGGATGGTCTTGATCACCTGACCTTGTGATCTGTCCGCCTCGACCTCCCAAAGTGCTGGGATTACAGGCGTGAAGAATTAATATTATTTTTAAAGCAAAATAATTTTTAAAGCAAAATTAGGAATGCTTTTGTTCTCCAGATATCAGAATATCTGGAAACTCCCAAGTCTGGGTCTGTTTAGTAAACATTATTAATTTGTTCCCTTAACTATAAACATCTAGAGGCTAGGAATGTCTAACTTTTTGGGAATGCAGCACAGCAAGTATCAGCCTCATTTTCCTAACCCTCACTCGAAATGGAGTTGCTCCAGTTTGAATGCCTCTGACAGTGCCCTGAGCTAAATTTCTGAATGGAAGTCTTTAAGAGCTACATCCAAGCTGGTTTTTAAAAAATTGATTCACGTTGGAAATGAGAGCAAAACACTGAAGTGTTTTGAACAACAGTGGGGGTGTTCTGACCCCACCTTCCCAAGACTGACTGAACGCCCCTCATTGATCATCCCAAGTGGATAATTGCCAAATCTTACCATTCCTCATGGAATTGTGGACACAACTTAAAGGTGATGTAGTTCACCCTGAACCATCTACACTGTTTGGGGGCACCTGATCTGAATTAATGAAAAAACAAATGGTTGTGATTTTAAAAGAACCCTTATGATTCTCTTCCTTCATGTGCAGAAACTTAAACCAGTCCTACACAGCTGTTGCTGCTAGGAATTCCTAGGGGACGCGCAGTCTTGCCTAGATAAGGATGATTTGCAATTAGCATTAGCTGTTGTTGGAGTAGAGCTGCTAGAAGTGTTTGCATGGATAATTCTCTTGAGTATTTTGCATGGTTCCCCATCCTAGTTCCATCTTCTCCTTACCCCGAGTCTGGGTGAGGCGATTAATTTATTAGTTCTTTCTAGGATGAAAAGATTTGTTTGTCAGAGCAAAGGTAAACACCTGCACGGCCCGAGGGACCGAGTTTAATTTGGAGAATGTGGACTTGTGTGAGCTGCAAGAGGGGTAGAGAGGCAGAGCTGACAAGTGTATTGCATTAATAACTATCCGCAGGAGTGGCCAACACCTGGCCCCAGCTGAGTGCCTCCTAGCACTGAGGAAAGCAGAACCAAGCTTTGCAACAATGAACTCTCCTTGCTGGAAGAGACCGCCCACCTCTAACAGGTGCTTACCCAGTGTACTTGAAATCCTCCAGCCACAGGGAACCCATCACTCCCAGAGCTGCCTCAACGGGTGCTGGGTACTCTGATCATGAGGAAGAGTTTCTTTCTGACTGAGGCATATACTGTTCCCCTCTAATACCCCTCCCCAACTCATGGGTCTTCTCTCTCAAGCCAGGTGAGGGAGCTTATTTCATCTTTTGTATGACAGCCCTTCACAAATTGAAATCTGCTTCTGTTGAATCACAGAATTTTATAGCTAGAGGAAACTTCAGACACAAGTCCTGTTACAGAAGAGGAAACTGGCACAGAGAGGAAATGGTGCTTGCATAAGGTCTCTGGGTAAGTTACTGGAGAAATCAGTGTGCAAACCCAGACTTCTTGACTTCTGGATCAGGAATTTGTAGTGAATTATGTGAGGGGATACCAGGTCTGGTTGTGCAGGCTGTGCATTGTACAATCACAAGAGCAAGTCCTTCACTTTTTGGTCTACGTATGGTGCCACCTGGGGTGTGCAGTGCACAGGCTGCTTGGCTATATGTGAAGGACCTGTTGCCTTGGTCTGTACTTTTTTTTTTAAATTTTTATTTCAATAGCTTTTGAGGTACAAGTGGTTTTTGTTTTTTGGGGGTTTTTTTGTTACATTGGTGAATTATATAGTGGTGAATTCTGAGATTTGAGTGCACTGGACACTTGGCTAGTGTACATTGTACCTAATGTGTAATTTTTTATTCCCAGCCTCTCTCCCTCCCTTCCTCCCTTCCTCCCTCCCTCCCTGCCCTTCCTCCCTCCCTCCCTGCCCTTCCTCCCTCCCTCCCGCTCCTTCCTCCCTCCCTCCCACTCCTTCCTCCCTCCCTCCCGCTCCTTCCTCCCTCCCTCCCGCTCCTTCCTCCCTCCCTCCCGCTCCTTCCTCCCTCCCTCCTTCCCCTTCCTCCCTTCCTCCCCTCTCCCTCCCCTTCCTCCCTCCCTCCCTTCCTCCCTCCCTCCCTTCCCCTTCCTCCCTCCCTCCCCTTCCCCCTCCCCTTCCTCTCCTTCCTCCTTCCCTCCCCTTCCTCCCCTTCCTCCTTCCCTCTCCTTCCTCCCCTTCCTCCTTCCCTCCCCTTCCTCCCTCCCTCCCCTTCCTCCCCTTCCTCCTTCCCTCCCTCCCCCTTCCTCCCTCCCTCCCCCTCCTCCTTCCCTCCCCTTCCTCCCCTTCCTCCTTCCCTCCCTCCCCCTTCCTCCCTCCCTCCCCTTCCTCCTTCCCTCCCTCCCCCTTCCACCCTCCCTTCCCTTCCTCCCTTCCTCCCTCCCTCCCCTTCCTCCCCTTCCTCCCCTTCCTTCCCTTCCTCCCTCCCTCCCTCCCCTTCCTCCCTCCTTCCTTGCCCTTCCTCCCTCCCTCAGTCCCTGCCCTTCCTCCCTCCCTCAGTCCCTGCCCTCCCTCCCTCCCTCACTCCCTGCCCTTCCTCCCTCTGTCCCTCACTCCCTCCCTCCGTCCCTCACTCCCTCCCTCCCTGCCCTTCCTCCCTCCCTCTCTCCCTGCCCTCCCTGCCCTTCCTCCCTTCCTCCCTCCCTGCCCTTCCTCCCTTCCTCCCTCCCTGCCCTTCCTCCCTCCCTCCCTCCCTGCCCTTCTTCCCTCCCTCCCACCCTGCCCTTCCTCCCTCCCTCCCTGTCCTTCCTCCCTCCCTCCCTCCCTGCCCTTCCTCCCTCCCTCCCTGCCCTTCCTCCCTCCCTCCCTGCCCTTCCTCCCTTCCTCCCTGCCCTCACTCCCTCCCTCCCTGCCCTTCCTCCCTCCCTCCCTGCCCTCCCTCCCACCCTGCCCTTTGTCCCTCCCTCCTACCCTGCCCTTTGTCCCTCCCTCCCTCCCTGCCTCCCACCCTGCCCTTCCTCCCTTCCTCCCACCCTGCCCTTCCTCCCTTCCTCCCACCCTGCTCTTCCTCCCTTCCTCCCACCCTGCCTTTCCTCCCTTCCTCCCTCCCTGCCTTCCTCCCTCCCTCCCTGCCCTTCCTCCCTCCCTCCCTGCCCTTCCTCCCTCCCTCCCTGCCCTTCCTCCCTCCCTCCCTGCCCTTCCTCCCTCCCTCCCTGCCCTTCCTCCCTCCCTCCCTGCCCTTCCTCCCTCCCTCCCACCCTGCCCTTCCTCCCTCCCTCCCACCCTGCCCTTCCTCCCTCCCTCCCACCCTGCCCTTCCTCCCTCCCTCCCTGCCCTCCCTCCCTGCCCTTCCTCCCTCCCTCCCTGCCCTTCCTCCCTCCCTCCCTGCCCTTCCTCCCTCCCTCCCTGCCCTGCCCTTCCTCCCTCCCTGCCCTGCCCTTCCTCCCTCCCTCCCTGCCCTGCCCTTCCTCCCTCCCTCCCCTGCCTTCCTCCCTCCCTCCCTTCCTCCCTCCCTCCCTGCCCTCCCTCCCTGCCCTTCCTCCCTCCCTCCCTGCCCTTCCTCCCTCCCTCCCTGCCCTTCCTCCCTCCCTCCCTGCCCTGCCCTTCCTCCCTCCCTGCCCTGCCCTTCCTCCCTCCCTCCCTGCCCTGCCCTTCCTCCCTCCCTCCCCTGCCTTCCTCCCTCCCTCCCTTCCTCCCTCCCTCTCTGCCCTTCCTCCCTCCCTCCCTGCCCTTCCTCCCTCCCTGCCCTTCCTCCCTCCCTCCCTGCCCTCCATCCCTCCCTCCCTCCCACCCTGCCCTCCATGCCTCTCTCCCTCCCACCCTGCCCTCCGTCCCTCTCTCCCTCCCACCCTGCCCTCCGTCCCTCTCTCCCTGCCCTCCCACTCTGCCCTCCCTCCCTCCCACCCCTCCTTTGCTCCCTCCCTCCCACCCCTCCTTCCCTCCCTCCCTCCCACCCCTCCTTCCCTCCCACCCCTCCTTCCCTCCCTCCCACCCCGTCCTCCCTCCCTCCCTTGCTGCCCACCCTGCTGAGTCTCTGAAGTCCATTGTATCACTCTGTGTGCCTTTATGTACTCATAGCTTATAAGTGAGAACAGATGGTTTTTGGTTTTCCAATCCTGAGTTACATCACTTTGCATAATTGCCTCCACCTCCATCCAGGTTGCTGCAAAAGACATTACTTCATTCCTTTTTATAGCTAAGGTAGTACTCCATGGTGTATAGTTATCACATTTTCTTTATTCACTCATTAGTTGATGGGCACTTAGGTTGGCTTCACATCTTTGCAATTGTGAATTGTGCTGCTGTAAACATATATGTGTGCAAGTGTCTTTTTCATATAATGATCTTTTTTCCTTTAAGTTAGATACCCAGTAGTGGGATTGCAGGATTGAATGATAGAGTTACTTTTTAGTTATTTAAGGAATCTTCATATTGTTTTCCATAGAGATTGTACTAATTTACATTCCCACCAGCAGTGTATAAGCATTCCCTTTTTACCACACCCATGCCAGCATCTATTGTTTTATAACTTTTTAATAATGGCCATTCTAACAGGAGTAAGGTGGTATCTCATTATGGTTTTAATTTGCATTTCCCTGATGATTAGTACTGTTGAGCATTTTTTTCATATGTTTGTTGGCTATTGTATATCTTCTTTTTAGAAATGTGTATTCATGTCCTTTGCCCACTGTTTGATGAGATTTTTTTTCTTGTTTGAGTTCCTTGTAGATTCTGGATACTAGTTCTTTGTCAGATGCCTAGTTTGCAAATATTTTTTCACATTCTGTGGGTTGTCTTTTTACTCTATTTCTTTTGTTGAGCGGAAGATTTTTAGTTTAATTAGGTCCCTTTTTTGTTTTTGTTGCATTTGCTTTTGGGGTCTTAGTCATGAATTCTTTCTTTGCCTAGGTCGATGCCTAGAAGAGTTTCTGCAATGCTGTCTTCTAGAATTTTTATCGTTTCAGGTCTTATATTTACATCTTTCATCCATCTGGAGTTGATTTTTGTATAAGGTAAGAGATAGGGATCCATTTTCATTCTTCTATATGTGGCTATCCAGTTTTCCCAGCCCCATTTATTAAACAGGG
The DNA here is from genome assembly GCF_029289425.2 of Pan paniscus. Lineage (NCBI taxonomy): Eukaryota > Metazoa > Chordata > Mammalia > Primates > Hominidae > Pan > Pan paniscus. The sequence goes on from NC_085926.1 coordinate 13,935,274, forward strand.
TGTCCATTTCCCAATTTATGTTTTTATATGCTTTGTCAAAGATCAGTTGGCTGTACATGTTTGGGTTTTTGTTTTTAATTTAAGTTCTAGGGTACATGTGCACAATGTGCAGGTTTGTTACATATGTATACATGTGCCATGTTGGTGTGCTACACCCATTAACTCATCATTTACATTAGGTATATCTCCTAATGCTATCCCTCCCCACTCCCCCCGCCCCATGACAGGCCCCGGTGTGTGATGTTCCCCACCCTGTGTCCAAGTGTTCTCATTGTTCAATTCCAACCTATGAGTGAGAACATGCGGTGTTTGGTTTTTTGTCCTTGCGATAGTTTGCTGAGAATGATGGTTTCCAGCTTCATCCATGTCCCTACAAAGGACATGAACTCATCATTTTTTATGGCTGCATAGTATTCCATGGTGTATATATGCCACATTTTCTTAATCCAGTCTATCATTGATGGACATTTGGGTTGGTTCCAAGTCTTTGCTATTGTGAATAGTGCCACAATAAACATACGTGTGCATGTGTCTTTAGAGCAGCATGATTTATAATCCTTTGGGTACATACCCAGTAATGGGATGGCTGGGTCAAATGGTATTTCTAGTTCTAGATCCTTGAGGAATCACCACACTGTCTTCCACAATGGTTGAACCAGTTTACAGTCCCACCAACAGTGTAAAAGTGTTCCAATTTCTCCACATCCTCTCCAGCATCTGTTGTTTCCTGACTTTTTAATGATTGCCATTCTAACTGTTGTGAGATGGTATCTCATTGTGGTTTTGATTTGCATTTCTCTGATGGCCAGTGATGATGAGCATTTTTTCATGTGTCTGTTGGCTGCATAAATGTCTTCTTTTGAGAAGTGTCTGTTCATATCCTTTGCCCACTTTTTGATGGGGTTGTTTGTTTTTTTATTATAAATTTGTTTAAGTTCTTTGTAGATTCTGGATATTAGCCCTTTGTCAGATGAGTAGAATGCAAAAATTTTCTCCCATTCTGTAGGTTGCCTGTTCACTCTGATGGTAGTTTCTTTTGCTGTGTAGAAGCTCTTTAGTTTAATTATATCCCATTTGTCAATTTTGGCTTTTGTTGCCATTGCTTTTGGTGTTTTAGACATGAAGTCCTTGCCCATGCCTATGTCCTGAATGGTATTGCCTAGGTTTTCTTCTAGGGTTTTTATGGTTTTAGGTCTAACATGTAAGTCTTTAATCCATCTTGAATTAATTTTTGTATAAGGTGTAAGGAAGGGATCCAGTTTCAGCTTTCTACATATGGATAGTCACTTTTCCCAGCACCATTTATTAAATAGGGAATCCTTTCCCCATTGCTTGTTTTTGTCAGGTTTGTCAAAGATCAGGTGGTTGTAGATATGCAGCATTATTTTTGAGGGCTCTGTTCTGTTCCATTGGTCTATATCTCTGTTTTGGTACCAGTACCATGCTGTTTTGGTTACTGTAGCCTTGTAGTATAGTTTGAAGTCAGGTAGCGTGATGCCTCCAGCTTTGTTCTTTTGGCTTAGGATTGACTTGGCAATGTGGGCTCTTTTTTGGTTCCATATGAACTTTAAAGTAGTTTTTTCCAATTCTGTGAAGAAAGTCATTGGTAGCTTAATGGGGATGGCACTGAATCTATAAATTACCTTGGGCAGTATGGCCATTTTCACGATATTGATTCTTCCTACCCAAGAGCATGGAATGTTCTTCCATTTGTTTGTATCCTCTTTTATTTCATTGAGCAGTGGTTTGTATTTCTCCTTGAAGGGGTCCTTCATGTCCCTTGTAAGTTGGATTCCTAGGTATTTTATTCCCTTTATAGTAATTGTGAATGGGAGTTCACTCATGATTTGGCTCTCTGTTTGTCTGTTATTGGTGTATAAGAATGCTTGTGATTTTTGTACATTGATTTTGTATCCTGAGACTTTGCTGAAGTTGCCTATCAGCTTAAGGAGATTTTGGGCTGAGGCAATGGGGTTTTCCACATATACAGTCATGTGATCTGCAAACAGGGACAATTTGACTTCCTCTTTTCCTAACTGAATACCCTTTATTTCCTTCTCCTGACTAATTGCCCTGGCCAGAACTCCCAACACTATGTTGAATAGGAGTGGTGAGAGAGGGCATCCCTGTCTTGTGCCAGTTTTCAAAGGGAATGCTTCCAGTTTTTGCCCATTCAGTATGATATTGGCTGTGGGTTTGTCATAAATAGCTCTTATTATTTTGAGGTACATCCTATCAATACCTAATTTATTGAGAGTTTTTAGCATGAAGGGTTGTTGAATTTTGTCAAAGGGCTTTTCTGCATCTATTGAGATAATCATGTGGTTTTCGTCTTTGGTTCTGTTTATATGCTGGATTACGTTTATTGATTTGCATATGTTGAACCAGCTTTGCATCCCAGGGATGAAGCCCACTTGATCATGGTGGATAGCCTTTTTGATGTGCTGCTGGATTCGGTTTGCCAGTATTTTATTGAGGATTTTTGCATCGATGTTCATCAGGGATATTGGTCTAAAATTCTCTTTTTTGGTGGTGTCTCTGCCAGGCTTTGGTATCAGGATGATGCTGGCCTCATAAAATGAGTTAGGGAGGATTCCCTCTTTTTCTATTGATTGGAATAGTTTCAGAAGGAATGGTACCAGCTCCTCCTTGTACCTCTGACAGAATTCGACTGTGAATCCGTCTGGTCCTGGACTTTTTTTGGTTGGTAGGCTATTAGTTATTGCCTCAATTTCAGAGCCTGTTATTGGTCTATTCAAGGATTCAGCTTCTTCCTGGTTTAGTCTTGGGAGTGTGTGTGTTTCCAGGAATTTATCCATTTCTTCTAGATTTTCTAGTTTATTTGCATAGAGGTGTTTATAGTATTCTCTGATGGTAGTTTGTATTTCTGTGGGATCAGTGGTGATATCCCCTTTATCATTTTTTATTGCGTCTATTTGATTCTTCTCTCTTTTCTTCTTTATTAGTCTTGCTAGCAGTCTATCAATTTTGTTGATCTTGTCAAACAACCAGCTCCTGGATTCATTGATATTTTTGAAGGGTTTTTTGTGTGTCTATCTCCTTCAGTTCTGCTCTGATCTTAGTTATTTCTTGCCTTCTGCTAGCTTTTGAATGTGTTTGCTCTGGCTTCTCTAGTTCTTTTAATTGTGATGTTAGGGTGTCAATTTTAGATCTGTTCTGCTTTCTCTTGTGGGCATTTAGTGCTATAAATTTCCCTCTACACACTGCTTTAAATGTGTCCCAGAGATTCTGGTGTGTTGTGTCTTTGTTCTCATTGGTTTCAAAGAACCATCTTTATTTCTGCCTTCATTTCGTTATATACCCAGTAGTCATTCAGGAGCAGGTTGTTCAGTTTCTATGGAGTTGAGCGGTTTTGAGTGAGTTTCTTAATCCTTATTTTTGGGTTCTCTATTCTGTTCCATTGGTCTATGTGCCTACTTTCTTTTGTTTTGTTTTTTGTTTTTGAGGTGGAGTTTCGCTTTTTTTGCCCAGGCTGGAATGCAATGGCACGATCTTGGCTCACCGCAATCTCCACCTCCCAGGTTCAAGCGATTCTCCTGCCTCAGCCTCCAGAGTAGCTGGGATTACAGTCATGTGCCACTGGGCCTGGCTAACTTTGTATTTTTAGTACAGACAGGGTTTCTCCATATTGGTCAGGCTGGTTGCGAATGCCTGACCTCAGGTGATCCACCCACCTCAGCCTCCCAAAGTGCTGGAATTACAGGCATGAGCCACTGCACCCAGCCTATGTGCCTGCATTCATATGAGTACCATGCTGTTTTGGTGACTACAGCCTTGTAGTATAATTTGAAGTTCAGTAATGTGATGCCTCCAGATTTGTTCTTTTTGCTTAGGATTGCTTTGGGTATTTCGGATTTTTTTTGGTTCCTTAAATTTTAGGATTGTTTTTTCTAATTCTGTGAAAAATAATGTTGGTATTTTGCTGAGAATTGTATTGAATCTGTAGATTGCTTTGGGGAGGTATCATTTTCACAATATTGATTCTTCCAATCCATGAACCATGGGATGTGTTTCCATTTGTTTGTGTCATCTATGATGTCTTTCAGCAGTGTTTTGTAGTTTGTAGAGATCTTTCACTTCCTTGTTAAGTATATTCCTAAATATTATAATTTTTTTTTGCTGCTGTTGTAAAAGGAATTGAGTTCTTGATTTGATTCTCAGCTTGGTCATTGTTGGTGTATAGCAGTGTTACTAATTTGTGTACATTGATTTTGTAACCCGAGACTTTACTGAATTCCTTCATCAAATCTAAGAGTCTTTTGGAGGAGTCTTTAGGATTTTCTAGGTATACAGTTATGTCATCTGCAAACACAGATATTTTGACTTTCTCTTTTCCAATTTGGATGCCCTTTATTTCTTTCTCTTGTCTGATTGTTCTGGCTAGGACTTCCAGAACTATGTTGGATAGTAGTGGTGAAAGTGGGCATTCTTGTCTTGTTCCTGTTCTCAGTGATGCTTTCAACTTTTCCCCATTCAGTATGATGTTGTCTATGATAGGTCTGTCATATATGGCTTTTATTATTTGGAGGTAAGTCTCTTCTATGCTTAGTTTGTTGAGAGTTTTTTTAATCATAAAGGGATGCTGGATTTTGTTGAATGCTTTTTCTGCATCTCTTGAGATGATCATATGGCTTTTGTTTTTAATTATGTTTATGTGATATCACATTTATTGACATGTATATGTTGAACCATCCCTGCATCCCTGGGATGAAACTCACTTGACTATGATGTATTATCTTTCTGATGTGCTGTTGGATTTGGTTAGCTGGTATTTTGTTAAGGATTATTGCATCTATGTTCATCAGGGACATTAGTCTGTAGTTTTCTTTTTTTGTCATGTCCTTTCCTGATTTTGCTGTCAAAGTGATACTGGCTTCTTAGAATGGTTTAGGGCAGATTCCTTCTTTCTCAATTTTTTGGAATAGTTTCAGTAGGATTGGTACCAATCCTTCTTTGAGTGTCTGGTAGAATTCAGCTTTGAATCCATCAGGTCCTGGTCTTTATTTTTTGGCAATTTTTAAATTACTATTTCAGTTTCACTTTTTGTTATTGGTCTGTTCAGAGTTTCTGTTTCTTCCTGATTTAATCTAGGAGGGTTTTGCGTTTCCAGGAATTTCCTCTAGGTTTTCTAGTTTGTGTGCATAAAGGTGTTCATAGCAGTCTCAAATGATCTTTTGTATTTCTGTGGTATATCGGTTGAGTATCTCAAGTTTCATTTCTAATTGAGCTTATTTGTATTTTCTTGGTTAATTTAGTTAATGGTCTATCAATTTTGTCTATCTTTTCAGAGAACCAGCCTTTTGTTTCATTGATATTTTGTATTTTGTGTTTAAATTTGTTCAAACTAAATTCAAGCAAAACCAGCCTTGTGTTTCATTGATATTTTGTTTTTGTTTGAATTTCATTTCATTATTCTCTAATCTTTATTTCTTTGCCATTGCTAGCTTTAGGGTTAGTGTGTTCTTGTTTCTCTAGTTCCTTAAGATGTGACATTAGATTGTCAATTTTTGCTCTTTTGGACTTTTTGATGTAAGAATTTAGCACTATAAACTTTCCTCTTAACACTGCTTTTACTGTTTCTGAGAGGTTTTGATAACGTGTCATTATCATTCAATTCAAAGGATTTTAAAATTTTCATCTTGATTTCAGTGTTAACCCAGAAATCATTCAGGAGCAGATTATTTAATTTCCATGTATTTGTATAGTTTTGAGGGCTCTTTTTTGGAATTGATTTCTAGATTTATTCCACTGTGGTCTAAGGAGATACTTGACATTACTTTGATCTTAAAAAATTTATTGAGACACGTTTGATAGTCTATTGTTAGAAATTAATTTTTGGTGCCACAAAAGAAATAGCACTTGAACATGAATTTTCTCAGCCAGGCAATTTTACTTCTATAGAAGTGTGTGTCTCTCAGATGGAGCAATGGCGAGAGCACACCTGAACAAGGGAGGGGAAGGGGTTCTTATCCCTGACACAGGTAGCCCCTACTGTATCATTCCCCTATTGGCTAGAGTTGGACCGCATTGTCTAAGCTAATTCCAATTGGCTATTTTAAAGAAAGCAGGGGTATAAACCAGAGTGGTGGGGTGAGCAGTTTCAGCGGGAAGGACAGTTATGGAACAGGTGACTAAAAGTGACTCAGGTCAGAGCAGGTGACCAGGGGTGACTCAGGATGGAGCAGGTGACCAGGGGAACAGATGTGAACTACTGGTAGAACTGGTGGAAAAGGTTGTTTACTGAAACTAGGAGCAAGGAGATGAGGAGAACAAGGAAGTTCAACTTTAAAATGGAGAACAAAGAACTGAACATACTGATTCTTTGAAGAGAAAGTTAGAACTCACTGTATTTAACAATTTCCCCCCTCTTGAATTTTACAGTTCTTACTCTTCAAACTTCCTTAACATGTCTTGGCTTAGTTGTTCTGCTTGATTCTCTAAATGAAGAAGCTTCTCTGAATAAGGTAGAGGAGAGTTAAGGGAGGTTTTAGTAAGTGCTGTCTCTATGAGTCTTTGCACCAGCCCACGGGTGCATGGTATGACACAACACCTGACAAGAATGAGTACACCTACTATGGCTGCGAGAGAAGTTAAGAATTGTGGCTGTGATTCCTTTCCATTTACCAAACCATTTTCCTAGCCATCCTGTGAAGGGGTCATTTACTCCTGAGCTTTTGGCTAACTCACTGGACAGAGCAGTTGGACCTTGCAATGCCTTTGTTATACTTCCATCAGGGGTGGTATTGTTTGGGATGAAGGTACAACATTGAGTTTTAATCATGATGCAAACTCCTCCTCTTTCTGCTAATATCATGTCTAAGGCTGTTCTATTTTCCCAAGCCATCTGGCTAGTAGCCCCTAATTGCTCAGCTATTCCTTTAGCAGTACCTCTAGTGTAGTTAATAAACTGCTGTTGGTTATAATAAATGTAATTTATCCAATCTACTTTTTTATTTTCACCCACCAAAATACTGACTCAAATCCTGTAGTTGTTTGATCTTGAGCTTTAACTTTATCTGGTTAAAGCTCATGGGACTCCAATTGCATCTAAATAAACATGAGAGTCGAAAGACCCATAAGGGGCTTCCCTTGTTTTACGATGTTGTATTTTCCCTCTCTCTAGTTGATGAAATGCCAGGGTGAAAGGAACAGCCAATTGTACTACAGCACAAGTTTCACTCCAGTTACCTGGCAGAGTGTCCAGTAAAGGTTGACCACTACCACCATACATCTGCTCGGGGATGAAAAAGGGCTGATTGATCAGTAAGCTCTTGAAAATTCTTAAGCTCACTGCATCCCTTCAGGTCTCCAAGGAACACTAAGTTTCCTCCTTGTCGTGAGAGACATGAAGCGAACTTAGTGTCGGGAGACAGAGACTGGATGGCCCTCAGGCTGACCTGCAGGGTGTCGAACTTCGGGATATAGCAGAGAGAGAGAGCTTGGCACGACTTGTTACCCCAGGCTGTGGAATCCTGGAAAAGAGCTACCATACGGTCCATGCCTGGTCGACTGGAGGACCATCCTGGTGTAAATGGGACAACCTGGGCCTCTGGCCTGCTGTGCGCACAAGCATAATGTTTGCTTTTGTTTAAAGTGCGGATGGAATATTTGATCCATTCCAACCAGGCATTCGTATCTTGTTATCCTGTCTCAATTGCCAAAGTTTGTTTTACATCTTTAACTTCTACAATAGCTACCTTGGTCTTGTCATTAGATGGGGGAGGAACAACCGTTGCGTTGTGAGAGGTTTTGGAAGAAGGCTTAGGGGAAGGTGTAGGTGGTGGCGGATCAATGAAACGTGTTTCAAAGGATCCGATAGAGTCTGTTCCTGAAACCTCAGCCCCCATAAAACCGGCTTAAAGAAGGGAACTGGCTTAGAGAAGGGGAAGAACTTTGAGGGTTTGGGATAATAACCTGTATTGGATTGCACTGGTTTAGCTGACAGTTAGGGGAAGCTGTTCCTTTAGTAAAATGACTTTATGATTTTAGGAAATTACAACTACTGGTTGGGGCAGTCCATCCTTGCTCTTTAGTGGTCCACAGAATGTTGGACCAACTATGGCATAAAAGCTCTGGATTGGGGTTGGGGGGAAAGACTCCCAGTTGACACTGGGGTCTTCATTGAAATCTTCCTAGACTAAATGATCCCAATTCACTAATGTCCAGTCTGAGGAGCACCTGGAAGGACAGAGGTACTTTTCTGAAGTGGAGAGCTATCTTTGACTTGGCCAGTCTCCACAGGGTATAACAAGGCAAGCATCAAATGTAATAGTTTGAGGCAAAATTGACTTGGTTACGTTAATAGCTAGGTGGTCAGTAATAGAGTGAGGAAATAAGGAGTAATGGAATAGATGAAAGAGAGTTAAATTTTTCTTAGCTTTAGTTTGGTAGGGGTTTCCCCTGGGACTATGGCCCATGACTCCAGGGTGGGGCAGCATTTTCTTGACTCAGGTGTGATGGGTCCATCCTCTCTCTGCTGTCCAGTCTGCAGTTTTTGTAGTTAGGAGCACTAGGCTAGGTCCTTCCCAGGCCAGCTCCAGCTTCTCCTCTTTCCAGCTTTTGATGAGGACGTGATCCCCAGGTTGATGTTTGATGCACTGGGAACTCCAGGGGTGGTGCCTGTGCTAAGAGAACTTTAGTTTTAAGAGAAGAGAAAGAAGAAGACAGGCCAAGTGTATAATTTTTAAGAAATTGATCTTTTGTTTCAGAGGTAGGATTGTCAGCAGTGGAGTGTAAATAAGGCAATCCGTAGAGCATCTCATAAGGAGAAAGACCAATATCTTTCCACAGGGCAGTTCAGATTCTCAGCAGGGCAATAGGAAGGCTCTTGGTCCATGGTAACCAAGTCTCCAGTACCAATTTTGTTAAGTGGTTCTTTAAAGTCTGATTTATTCTTTCTACTCTCCCTGATGAAGGTGGGTGCCAGGGAGTATGGTATTCCCATCTAATGTCTAATGTTTGGGACAGCTTTTTAATGATGTATGCAGTGAAATGAGTTCCATTGCCTGAGTCAATATTTTCTATTAGTTCAAACCTGGGCACTATATTTTCAATCGGGGCTTTGGCTACATTGTTGGCTGTTGCATTTGAAAAGGGGATAGCTTTGACCCAGTGAGTGAGGTGATCTGCTATCACTAGTAAGTATTTTAGACGACCTATTGGAGGCATTTCTGTGTAATCAACTTGGATACTTTGGAATGGCCTTAAGCCTGGACTCTTTCCCCCAAGGGGTAATCTTTTATAGTTTATTAGGTTCTTTTTTATCATACTGAGTAACTGTCTGTACCTGTTTGGCCAGGATATAAATTCCTATGCACCCATAAACTCTGAGAACTGCATCACACATGCCCTGGGGCCCCCAATAGGTCCCTCGATGTAGTTGGGACAAGATTTTCCTCATAAGGCGTTTGGATAACATTTCTGTCTGGTCTGGCAATATCTGTTTTCCTTCTGAATTCTTTAGCACCTATTTTTATTAGTTTTTAGACCAAAGAAAGCCAAACATCATTTTATATTTGACAATGCTTCCTGTATGATTTTATACCAGATAAGCTAAATTTCACCTTTATATCAGTGTGCTATTAATGTTAAACTCAATTTTAATAAAACCTGTAGACATATTTATCCAATTTTAATGTCTAACCATAAGGTAAGATTTTTATACACTCTTTTTAACCCTTTATAATTTTTGTTAAAGAACAGGTTAGTGCTTTAAGAAAAACCCATTGTGCTTTTATTTTAATGTCCAATTTACAGCAAAACTGGATGATACCCCTTTAACTTTAGCCAATATGTTCATACACAGAATTTCCTGTACAATTAATGTTTCAAAACTTGCATAAACCTTCAAAGCATTTTTTAACTTTTTAATGTCGGTAAAAATCCACATTCTTATGCCTCCTAGTAATACTCTTACCAAAAGTATATTTTACTTTCCTTATACATCTTGCACATAAACTGTTTCTTCAATAGTTTTACATTCAGGAGGCCTACTTACTTTTAAATTATACAACATTTCTTGCGTAGATTCCCTTTTATAACATTTTTTATGACTTTTACAGACAATCTTTGACATGCCTCAACTTTCTGACTTGTAAACATCCCTTTCAACAACCAGTTAATTTACTTTAGGACAAGAATTTACCATATAAGACTCTTTTTACATAAATTCTCCTTTTTTTAATGTCAAAGATGATAATCGTTCTTTCCCAAAGCAAACTTCCTTCATGTATGTGGACTAGACTGCCTAAGGCCACAAGATTAGAAGTTGCGATAATACATGCTGTACCATTAACTTTTAGCCAACTTTACTTGTGTTGAAAATCTTTTTCTTTTATTATTATTATACTTTAAGTTTTAGGGTACACGTGCACAATGTGCAGGTTAGTTACATATGTATAAATGTCCCATGCTGGTGTGCCGCACCCATTAACTCGTCATTTAGCATTAGGTATATCTCCTAATGCTATCCCTCCCCCCTCCCCCCACCCCACAACAGTCCCCAGAGTGTGATGTTCCCCTTCCTGTGTCCATGTGTTCTCATTGTTCAGTTCCCACCTATGAGTGAGAACATGTGGTGTTTGGTTTTTTGTCCTTGCGATAGTTTACTGAGAATGATGATTTCCAATTTCATCCATGTCCCTACAAAGGACATGAACTCATCTTTTTTATGGCTGCATAGTATTCCATGGTGTATATGTGCCACATTTTCTTAATCCAGTCTATCATTGTTGGACATTTGGGTTGGTTCCAAGTCTGTGCTATTGTGAATAGTGCCGCAGTAAACATACATGTGCATGTGTCTTTATAGCAGCATGATTTATAGTCCTTTGGGTATATACCCAGTAATGGGATGGCTGGGTCAAATGGTATTTCTAGTTCTAGATCCCTGAGGAATCGCCACACTGACTTCCACAATGTTTGAACTAGTTTACAGTCCCACCAACAGTGTAAAAGTGTTCCTATTTCTCCACATCCTCTCCAGCACCTGTTGTTTCCTGACTTTTTAATGATTGCCATTCTAACTGTTGTGAGATGGTATCTCATTGTGGTTTTGATTTGCATTTCTCTGATAGCCAGTGATGATGAGCATTTTTTCATGTGTCTTTTGGCTGCATAAATGTCTTCTTTTGAGAAGTGTCTGTTCATATCCTTTGCCCACTTTCTGATGGGGTTGTATGTTTTTTTCTTGTAAATTTGTTTGAGTTCATTGTAGATTCTGGATATTAGCCCTTTGTCAGATGAGTAGGTTGCCAAAATTTTCTCCCATTTTGTAGGTTGCCTGTTCACTCTGATGGTGGTTTCTTTTGTTGTGCAAAAGCTCTTTAGTTTAATTAGATCCCCTTAAGCTGATAAGCAACTTCAGCAAAGTCTCAGGATACAAAATCAATGTACAAAAATCACAAGCATTCTTATACACCAATAACAGACAAACAGAGAGCCAAATCATGAGTGAACTCCCATTCACAATTGCTTCAAAGAGAATACAATACTTAGGAATCCAACTTACAAGGGATGTGAAGGACCTCTTCAAGGAGAAATACAAACCACTGTTCAATGAAATAAAAGAGGATACAAACAAATGGAAGAACATTCCATGCTCTTGGGTAGGAAGAATCAATCGTGAAAATGGCCATACTGCCCAAGGTAATTTATAGATTCAATGCCATCCCCATCAAGCTACCAATGACTTTCTTCACAGAATTGGAAAAAACTACTTTAAAGTTCATATGGAACCAAAAAAGAGCCCACATCACCAAGTCAATCCTAAGCCAAAAGAACAAAGCTGGAGGCATCACGCTACCTGACTTCAAACTATACTACAAGGCTACAGTAACCAAAACAGCATGGTACTGGTACCAAAACAGAGATATAGATCAATGGAACAGAACAGAGCCCTCAGAAATAACGCCGCATATCTACAACTATCTGATCTTTGACAAATCTGACAAAAACAAGCAATGGGGAAAGGATTCCCTATTTAATAAATGGTGCTGGGAAAAGTGACTATCCATATGTAGAAAGCTGAAACTGGATCCCTTCCTTACACCTTATACAAAAATTAATTCAAGGTGGATTAAAGACTTAAACGTTAGACCTAAAACCATAAAAACCCTAGAAGAAAACCTAGGCATTACCATTCAGGACATAGGCATGGGCAAGGACTTCATGTCTAAAACACCAAAAGCAATGGCAACAAAAGCCAAAATTGACAAATGGGATCTAATTAAACTAAAGAAAATCTTGTAAGTTTGGGATTTTAATATGTGCTAGGTGTAGAGCCTAGGACCTAGAAAGAAGTGCAGATAAAGTCTGGCTTATTCTAGCATTTAACTCCATGTGTCCTAGGTTTTACCTGGCTGCAAAGCAGGCCAGTTGTACAGCTAAGAAATGGTAGCCTGTTTGGCTATCTGGTCTGCTAGGTTATTTCCTCAATTTCAAAAGAAAGGCTTTTCTGGTATCCAGGGATATGGACAATAACTATTTCTTCTGGCAACTGAAGGTTGTTTAATACTTGGGTGATTAATTCCTTGTGGACCAGGTCTTGGCCTTTGCTATTATATTAATAAGACCTGAGGTGTTCAGTCCAAATTTTTCCAAATGTATGAGCCACTCCACAGGTGTACTTAGAATCAGTATAGATGGTTCCTTCCTGGTTCTGTAAGTACTTTAAGGCTTGGTTGAATACAAACAGCTCACACGTTTGAGCAGACCAATTATTAGGCAATTTTCCTGACTATTTCTACAAGAGTTTCTCTATCAATTACTGAATATCCATTGTGTCATTTTCCCTCAATCACCTGGGAGGAGCCATCTATAAATAAGTGTCCTTCTGTCCTGAAGGGAGTTTCTCCTAGGACTGGTCAGACCTTTGTATGATAATCAATTAAATGTAAACATGTGTGATCGCTCTCTAGATTTGGATCCCCTGTTAGGAAACCTGCTGGGTTAAGCAAATTATCAGTGGTTAATGTTAAATCATCTTTTTCTAACAGAATAGCCTCATACTTTAAGATTCTTGAGTCAGTAAGCTACCTTTTTGCTTTCTGACTTAGGATAGTTCTGACCTGGTGAGGTGTGCTCACAATGAAGTTTCCTCCAAAAGTTATTTTTCTACTTTCTTCTGTTAGCAAAGCAGTTGCCACTACAGATTGAACGCATTTGGGCTATCCGCGGGTTACTGGCTTAAGGATTTTTGATAGGAAGGCTTAGGGTTGCCAGTGGCCACCATGCTCTTGGGTAAGTACTTCTAAGGCTATGCCCTTGTTTACACTGATGGAATGGCTGCTTAAGGAGGGTAAACCTAGGACAGGGGCAGTTACTAATAGATGTTTTAACCTTTCCAGGTGGAAATTTGGATTTCTGGTAATTGCCAAATGAGGGGGTTTGGCCCGTCTTGCATGAGCTTTTTGTATAAAGGTTTTGTTTTTAGGGCATAAGAGTCTATCCATAGATGACAGTATCTGACCCTAAAATTTTCTAAGTTTTTGTTTAGTCTCTGGCAGAGGCAAGGATATGATGCCTTTAATCCATTCAAGCTCAATTTTCCATTTACCTTTGCTAATTAAATGACTTGTTCTAATATTTGACTAAATAAATTTGGAGACTTCATAAATCCTTGGGATAAGACTGTCCATTGGTATTGCTGTTTTCAACTGGAGTGAGGGTCTTCTCACTCAAAGACAAATAGGTCCTGGCTGTCCTCTACTAACGGACAAGCCCAGAGGCATCTTTTAAATCTATTACTGTAAACCACTGGTGACCGTATGAGATCCTACTGATAATAGCATAAGGATTGGGAACAATAGGGTGTGTAGTTTGGACTATCTGATTAATAGCTCTAAGGTCTTGCACTAACTGGTATGACCCATCTGGCTTCTTTACAGGCAGTATTGGAGTGTTATAGGGAGACATACAGGGTTTAAGAAGCCCATCACAAAGAAGATCTTCAATTATAGGTTTTAAATTTACCCTGGCTTCTAAAGGAATAGAGTATTGCGTTCGCTTTACTACTTCCCCAGGGGTTTTTAATTTAACATGAATCAGAGGAATCTGTAACTTTGCTCTATTCCTGTCTCTTGACCATATATCGGGATGAATGTGTTCTTCATCTGCGGTGGTGAGCAAGTTTAGGGAGGGGAGAAATTTCCTATGATTGATTTGGAGGCCTAAGCCTAATTCTAGCATTGAATCTCTTCCTAATAGATTTGTCCCTGTGTCCGGAATTGACAGAAATTTATACTAGCTGATCGGTTTTTATATTTTACTCCTGTCTCCTCTAAGACTTTTGTTTTAAACCCTTCTCCTTTTACTCCTGATATAAAAAGGTCTTCTTGTGAACAAGTTACACTGGATGGAAGATAACAAACTGAGGAGTGAGCTGCTTCTGTGTCGATTAAAAAGGTGATAAGCTTAAGTTTAGGTCCCACTTCTAAATTTATTAAGGGCTTTTGGTGGGACTTAAGATAAAAAAAAAAAAGAGCCCCTGACTTCCTTAGTCGTCTTCAAAAGCTTTAAATGGGATACTTTTTCTTTCTTTTCCCATTCAGGACATTGTCTTTTAAAGTGGCCTAATTTTCCACATTTGAAACATTCGTTCTGTCCCTTTTTTTTTTTTCTACCTTTGAGTCTCCTGGCTTTACTCTTTCGTACCCTTTATATTACCTGGAGAGTGGGGGTTTAGGTTCTTTATAGGTTCTGGCCCCCTGGGTACTTTGTTATATGGTGGAGAGCAGAATTTTTGCTTTCTGCTTTTGTGTTTCCTTCATGTCTTTTTACATATACTTTTTGGGCTTCTCTTAGAAGCTCTTCCATAGGTCTGTCTTTCCAGTTCTCTATCTCTTGTAATTTCTTGTTAATATCTGGCCAACTATTAGTTACAAAATGAAGCTTTAACATCCCTCATTTGAGGGGGGTCTTCTAATTCTAGACCTACATATTTCCTCATTTGCTCTTTGAGTCTTTCTAGGAATTTTATAGGTCTTTCATCTTTTCCTTGTTGTATATTGAAAGCTTTTGTAATGCTTTGGATGCGGGGCGCAGACTCTCAAATTCTTTCAATTATCATTTCTCTAAGGTTTTTTTTTCTTCTAATATTTTAACATTAGGCCTAGGGGACTATTAGGCGGAGTATTATTGTTGTTAGCTTTATCCTTTTTATCCCTTATCTTACTTGGGGTGTTTCCCATATTGGGTCCTGGTTAGGCTCAATCTCTCGTATTACAGATGGCTTACCTATCCTTCTCTGGGGGCTTGCTAGGGCTATTAGACTCAATCTCTCATATTAGAGATGTCTTGCCTATCCTTAAGCCCCAACTGCTGGAGGCTCCATGCATTCACACACACTTTCAACCCCCAGAATATCCTGACGACCAAGGAAATACTTTGTCGCCCCTGCAGTGTTTCTTACCTTGGTCTGTGCAGAGAATTACCTGGTCACTGTGGTATGTGAGGATCCTTTCCCCTAGGTTGCCAGCCGGTTTCTTTCTGCATTGCTGAGAGTCTGAGTTTATTCATCACACCGGGTGGGTCTCAATTCCTTACCCCCGAGGCCACTGCAATGAGGCAGCAGGGCATGTCTCCTCATGGGAGAGGTCTAGACCCTCCCCAGAGGAGAATGAGAATCCCAGATGGGCCTCCAAATTTACTAGAAATAAATTTTTGGTGCTGCAAAAGAAATAGCACTCAAACACGAATTTTCTCAGCAAGGCAATTTTACTTCTATACAAGGGTGCATCTCTCAGATGGAACAATGGCGAGAGCACACCTGAACAAGGGAGGGGGAGGGGTTTTTATCTCTGATACAAGTAACCCCTACTGCTGTGTCATTCCCCTATTGGCTAGGGTTGGACCACACAGTCTAAGCTAATTCTGATTGGCTATTTTAAAGAGAGCAGGGGTATGAAACAGAATGGCGGGGTGAGCAGTTTTGGTGGGAAGGACAGTTATGGAACAGGTGACTAAAGGTGACTCAGGTCAAAGCAGGTGACAGGTGTGACTCAGGTTAGAGTAGGTAACCAGGGGTGACTCAGCATGGAGCAGGTGACCAGGGGAACAGATGTGAACTACTGATTAGAACGGTGAAAAAGTTGTTTACTGAAACTAGGGTCAAGGAGATGAGGAGAATGAGGAAGTTAAACTTTAAAATGGAGAACAAAGAACTGAACATACTGACATACTGATTCTTTGAAGAGAAATTTAGAACTCACTGTATTTAACACTATCTTGGAGAATGTTCCACATGCTGATGAGAAGAATGTATATTCCGCAGTTCTTTGGTAGAATGTTCTGTAAATATCTAAGTCCATTTATTCTAGTGTATCATTTAAGTCCATTGTTTCCTTGTTGACTTTGTCTCTGATTTGTCTAGTGCTATCAGTAGTACATTGAAGTCTCCCACTATTATTGTGTTGCTGTCTATCTCATTTTTTAGGTCTAGTAGTAATTGTCTTATGAATCTGGGAGCTCCAGTGTTAGGTGCATATAAATTTAGGATTGTAATATCTTCTTCTTGGAGTGATCCTTTTATCATATGACTTTCTTTGTCTTTTTTTACTGTTGTTGCTTTGAAGTCTGTTTTGTCTGTTATAAGAATAGCTATGCCTGCTTGCTTTTGGTTTTTATTTGTGTGGAATATCTTTTTGTACCCTTTACCTTGAGTTTATATGAACCCTTTTGTGTGAGGTGAGTCTCTGGAAGACAGCAGATATTTGGTTTGTAATTTTTTAAAATCCATTCTGTATCTTTTTAAGTGGAACATTTAGGCCATTTACATTCAACATTAATGTTGAGATGTGAGATACTGTTCTCTTCATCATGTTAATTACTACCTATATTTTTTTCATTGTGTTATTGTTTTTAGGCCCTGTGAATTTTATGCTTTCAGAAAGTTCTATTCTGGTGCATATTGAGCTTTTGTTTCAAGGTTTGTAACTCTTTTTAGAATTTTTTATAGCGCTAGTTTGGTAGTGTCAAATTCCCTCAGCATTTGTTTGTCTGAAAATGACCTGTTTTCTCTTTCATTTATAAAACTTAGTTTTGCTGGATTCAAAATTCTTGGCTGACAGTTATCCTGTTTAAGGAGGCTGAAGATCAGACCCCAATCCCTTCCGGCTTGTAAGGTTTCTGCTGACAAGTCTGTTCTTAGTCTGACAGGGTTTCCTTTATAGGTTACCTGATGCTTTTATCTTACTGCTCTTATAATTCTTTCCTTCATTTTGACTTTAAATAGCTTGATTACTATATTCCTTGGTGAAGATCTTTTTGCAGTGAATTTCTCAGGTGTTCTTTGAGCTTCCTGGATGTGGGTGTCTAAATCTCTAGCCAGGCCAGGAAAGTTTTCCTCAATTTTTCCCTCAAGTAACTTTTCCAAACTTTCTGTTTTCTCCTCTCCCTCAGTAACACTGATTATTCTTAGGTTTGGCTTTTTTTTACATAATCCCATATTTCTTGGAGACTTTATTTATTTCTTTTGATTCTTTTTTCTTTATTTTTATCTGATTGGGTTAATTCAAAAGTCTTGTCTTCAAACACTGAAATTCTTTCTTCTGCTTGTTCTAGTCTATTGTTAAAACTTCCCATGACATTTTGTAATTCCCTAAATGTGTCTTTCATTTCCAGAAGTTGTGACTGGTTTTTCTTTATAATATCTATTTCTCTAGAACATTTTTCATTCATATCTTGAACTGCTTTTAAAATTTCTTTGATAGTTTCCACCTTTCTCTGGTACCTCCTTCAATAGCTTAATAATCAACCTTCTGGCCAGGCACAGTGGCTCACACCTGTAATCCCAGCACTTTGGGAGGCCAAGGTGGGCAGATCACGAGGTCAGGAGATCGAGACCATTGTGGCTAACATGGTGAAACCCCATCTCTACTAAAAATACAAAAAAATTAGCTGGGCGTGGTGGCGGGCGCCTGTAGTCCCAGCTACTCAGGAGGCTGAGGCAGGAGAATGGCATGAACCTGGGAGGAGGAGCTTGCAGTGAGCCGAGATTGCACCACTGCGCTCCAGCCTGGGTGACAGAGTGAGACTCTGTCTCAAAAAGAAAAAAAAAAATCAACCTTCTGAATTCTTTATCTGGTATTTCAAAGATTTCATCTTGGTTTGGATCCATTGCTGGAAAGCTAGTGTGATCTTTTGGGGGTGTTATAGAACCCTGTTTTGTCTTATTACCAGAGTCACTTTTCTGGTTCCTTCTCATTGGGGTAGACTATTTCTTCCAATTATTCTTGAATTTATGTTTGATTTGACTGTTTCTTTTTTTAACTTTTCCCCTTAAGGATGTGACTTTAATGCTTATAGTTAATTATAGCCTAATTCAGTTATTGGTGCTTTCAGGGGTGAAGACTTTGTAAGATTTCCTTGGTTATAGAGATTCTTTGCATGATGACTTTCTCATGCTGGTTGTAGTAGCAGTGTGCTTCATGTGTGAGCAAGTTCATTGTCTTCTATGGAGTTGGAATGGTAGAGGTCTCTTGAAGTTTGTCTCATTTCCCTGTGGCATGTACTTTTTAATTTATTTTCCTCTATTATTGTATCTACTTGTTTGATGGTCAGGCTTCAGGCCAGTAGGGGAAGTATCCCTGGGTAAGAACCCACTGTGGCTAAAGCAGGTGGGTAAGTGCAATACCCAATGGTGGGCAGATGTCCCAGTCTTGACAGAGGTGGCTGGAGGAGCTTTCAGCGAGTTGCATTGAGGTCTCATCAGGGGGAAGGGTTGGAGCCACCTCAGTTATTCTGCCAGGTCAGCATGAAAGTGATCCACCTCTCAGATACACTCCTGTCCCAGTGCTCCACATGATCGGGCTACAGAGTTTAGCTAAACTACTCTCTATGCAGGATTCAAAAAATATTTGCTTAAAATTAATGTTTCTGGGTTAGTTCCTTGGAAATTACACTTAGGAAGTTTCAGATTACATTACTCACCCATAGAACAGAGACATTAGAAAAATGCCAAAGTAGGCACATCCACAGTTGACAGGATTTCAAACCTCAGAATAAAATGTGTAGAAGGTGATTATGCTTCCCAGCACAAGGCAGGTTCTGGGAGTGCTCCCAGGTTGTACACTCAAATACAGAATGTTAAGCGGTAGTGTCCTGGCAGATTCTTGTGTACCACAGGACTCACATGTTTTAAAATGTTCATCATTCTTAGTGGTCAAAGGTCATACCAGGAAGAGTTAAGATAACTTTACTCAGAATTCTAGCCTGACTGAATCAGGGTGGTAGTGTTGACTGCTACCTTAAAGGAAATTCAAGGATTTATATAATAGGAAATGTTGCCATCTTCCCTACCTCCCCCAGATCAGATCCACCTGCACAGATAACTTAAGCAGAGACATATTCCAAATATTTAATATACCACACTTACAACTTTGAAGTACAGAAACTTGCTCTATGCATAGAAGTATAAGTAAAACTATATTCTCCACTATGGGGGTCTATTCTTTCTGAGAGAGTTTGTGGGTAAGTATATGGAGCAATACAAATGTGCTGTGATAACAGAAAAAGAACATTTTCTGTTCCTGTTTTCTTAGACTGAAATGACACATTAAAACCATAATAAATGGCAGAAAGAGTGGCTCAGATTCTACCAGAAAAAACCTAATCAAAGACTTTTCACGAGTTAACAATTCTCATAGATTTCCATCAACATTGTTGGGCATTATTCTGCATTCTGGATTATGTTGTGCATCACTTTTTTGCAAACTTCTAGATTCCTTTCTAAAGAATATGGAATTAAACATATCTGCTTAATGCCATGTGATAAAGCTGCTCATTTACCATTCCAGTATATTTTCTGAGGATGCTCCAGATACCGGAGTATCTGGAAAACAAGGGAGAGGGCAAACTTGTTCTGAAACAAAGAAAAACAAAAAGTTCATTTTAATGCCATTGACATTGGGAAGGACAAACCATTGTTTGTCTATTAACATGAGAGCTACAGGCACACAGGTATTGACACACTTTTAAAATGTGCATCGTCATAGACAGGGCTAGACAGAGCCAATCTGGGGTTGCACCTGTTCACTGCTACTTTGGCCCCTGAAAAGTTTTGTAGCAAATCATCTGGCCCTGTGTTTTCAGCACTGTTCTGATCTGAAGTCTTAGTCCTCTCAGTCCTTTGGGTCCAGCTGTTGGACCACCTCAGAGGCCTACTCTGCATTCATGTCCTGGCACATCTGACCCTGTTGTTTGATTCAAGACACACCTACCATGTTCTAATACTTAAATTATTGTATAGCTACTAAGTAATGTACACTAAATGCCATCACAGAGCCTAGTTACAGATTTTTAAGAAATGAAATGGGAAAATGGAAACAAACTATAAAAGCCAAAGTAAAACCCAGGCCCTGCATGGTACATTAGTACTTCCCCAAGGACACTGAATTGAACAAAATTTAGTAACTCTGGGTACACTGGAAAACCCTTTACAAATTAACCCAGACAGAAAAAAACATCAAGGCCTCTGCAGGTGTTTGGATATAGCCAGAGGGATGGTGTCTGCCGGGGGTGGAAGGTCTGTGGCTTGGATAAGCAGCATATCAAAGCCAGGTCTGGTAGGCAGGGAGCTGGCCCCATATCTACAGATCAGAATGGCAGCATCGTTGGACATGGGGTATTGTAAGAGGTGCCCAGACCAACCTTCTAGAAAAGTTATTAAAGTTTTCCAGTTGCCTTCTGAAATATATCTGTGTAGCTAAAATATTAAAGAAAATATTTTTAATGGTCTTCTAAAGAACCTCTAAATTTAATTAATTTGGACTGTAGAAGTTAGTAAAATTTTACATTTTAAAATCAATAATATCATTTTTTAAATCCTCCATGGTAGAATTCTTCTGGTTACTTTTTCTCTTTTAGGAACTCACTCTGCCCATTTGGCAGATCTGCCATCTAGCCAATCTGCTGGATAAGCAGCTACAGCTTTAAATCAGATTCCCCACTATCTAAGACTATCAACCTTGGATAGTCTTAGATACCAAACAATGGATACCAGGGATAAGAATCCCTGCCATTACCTACCATTTACTTATATAATATAGTTTTTGAGATGTATATGAACTAAATTTGTCATCTACTACCTCGGAAACGTCTATGAGAAATGTAGCATATCTAGAGAGTTGTAAGCCTGAAAGCTTTGTGAAGAGTGAATGAGGGCTGTCATTCCCGCAACAAATGCTTGCATTAAATGTGTGTGTGTGTATACATACATTCATATGCTACCATTCCGGTTAAAGGCAAAAGTAACAAATATCTTGGAGGCGTCTATTGGAGGCAGAAGATGAGAGACACCAGAGCTTTGTAATTATTCTCAGCTTAGACATTGTCAGAGGATTGCCAGCTAAGAGTCCCACTCATTTTTAGGTACAAAACTTTTTGTGGTTTTATTAGAAATTAATCATTTGATGGCATTGCTACAGCCAGAAATAAGAACAGATGAGAGCAGCAATCAGAATTTTCAGGCTGAAAGCACAGATCAGTGATTCTCTTTCAGTGGAGTTTTTCTGGGGGTTATTAGACTAAGCTCTGTGCTTCCTTTTTCTCTTCATACCGAGAGAAAACTTTTTCTTGTTCCAGGGACTGGCAGTGTTATGTCCTGGTTACATTTTCAACCATACAGATGACATTATGACTATCTAGAAAACAACACAATAACTGGTTTTTTAAAATGGAAAGTCTCTTCACAGTTGTTTTATCTATGGGATGCAATGGCTCTGCTTATCAGCTCACCATTATTTTTCCCTGCTGCTACACAGCATTGTAGACAGACCCCAAAGAACCAAATTAATTTATGAAGTGTGACTAACAGATGCTGTGCTTGAATCCCCCTCATTCTGAGAGGTCAGGCAAGGTCAGGAGATCACTATCCCCCAAACCATTAAATGTTATTTGGATGGAATAAATGATATGCTCTATGGGAGCTGAGCCTTCCAAATTCTCATAACTGCACAATTGACATAACTGTACAGGTCCCCTTTATTCACCTGCTGGACACTGAGCCTGCTTCCTGCTTCTGCTCCATGGATTGCTAGGTTAAACTCACAACACTGCTTAAGAGACCCTCTGTGAAAAAGAAAAAAGATAATAAAACAAAGGTAGGCAAAATTAAGCTTCATCTGGAATTGGCTGCCAGATGTTTCATGCCTTCTAGGTTTGCTTCAATTTTCATGAGACACACATGAGCTCTTCTGGGTCTCGTGTACGGGCATGTATATTTTTATTAAAATATCCTTATGCTTTGTAGGAGGTTGGGGGGTCATTTTTTTCATGGAAGATATAAAAGAACCATGGGATGGGAACCAGAGGTACAGCACACACTCTTGATACTGCCCAGCTGCATAACCTGGGGCAAATCTTCCAAGTTGAATCTACACAGCTACACAGTTCACCTGATTTTGGCAGCTAGCTCCTCAGTAAGAAAAATAATGCCCAGGATAATTAAAGCCTCTTGGAAATGAAGCTTCAGTTTCTTACCTATATGTCAATTTTAAAGAATTTTTAAAATTTATTTTATTTTTTATTTTTTTGAGACAGAGTTTCACTCTTTGGCCCAGGCTGGAGTGAAGTGGTGTGATCTCAGCTCACTGCAATTTCTACCCGCCTGGTTCAAGCGATTCTCCTGCCTCAGCCTCCCAAGTAGCTGGGATTACAGCCACCCGCCACCACACCCAGCTAATTTTTTGTGTTTTTCCTAGAGACGGGGTTTCACCATGTTGGCCAGGCTGGTCTTGAACTCCTGACCTCAGTTGATCCACCTGACTTGGCTTCCCAAAGTGGTAGGATTACAAGTGTGAGCCACCATGCCTGGCCTATTGTTATTTTTATAAAGTACAAACATACTAAGATAAAAACATTTATTGTCAGTGGTGATATCATCTGCCCACTAAATTATCATCTCACTTTGTAGGAGCTCTTTGTATATTTTAGATATTTTATTCACTACCTACATTACACATAACTTTCTGCAACTCTAGCATTGGTCTTATGATTTTGTTTATACTACATCTCTGTTTCAGTTTATAGTGTGATTTACAGTATGGTTTGCCAAACCAAATTTATTACCTGGGAAGACATATATTTTATTATCATAATCTATATATGCGTACATATAGATTTTTTGGTATTTACCTTGCATGTTGTTGTTTAAAATTTTGGGGTCTGTGGTTTGGTTTCAGACATCGATTTTGGGAAATTCTCAGTCATTATTGCTTCAAATGTTTCTCTGATCCTTTCTGTTATTCTTCTCTTTCTGGTTTTCTCATTAAGTGTATGTTACACCTTTTGTAGTTGTCTCACCATTCTTGGATATTCTGGGGGTTTTTTCATTTTTCTTTTTCTTTTTTTTTTTTTTTTTTGAGATAGAGTTATGCTGTGTCTCCCAGGCTGGAGTGAGGTGGCGCAAACTTGGCTCACTGCAACCTCCCTGTCCCAGGTTCAAGCAATTCTTCTGCCTCAGCCTCCAAAGTAGCTGGGATTACAGGCATGCACCAGCATGCCTGGCTAATTTTTTGCATTTTCAGTAGAGATGAGGTTTCGCCACGTTGCCCAGTCTGGACTCAAACTCCTGACCTCAAGTAACCCGCCCACCTTGGCTTCCCAAAGTGCTGGGATTACAGGTGTGAGCCACCACGCCCAGCCAAATTTTTTTTTTGGTAGAGATGGGGTCTCACTCTGTTGCCCAGGCTGGTATTGAACTCTTGGCCTCAAGTGATCCTCACACTTTGGCCTCCCAAAGTGCAGAAATTAACAAGTGTGAGCCACCATGCCTGGCCCATCATTGGTTTTTACTTTAGAAGTTTCTATTGAGATAAACTGAGGCTCCCTAATTCTTTCCTTTGTCATGTCCATTCTACTGAGTATCAAAGATATTCTTCAGCTCTTTTAAAAATTTTGTATTTTTAAATATTGTGGGTACATAGTATATATTTATGGGTACATAAGATGTTTTGATGCAGGTATGCATGCATAATAATCACATCATGGAAAATGGGGTACCCGTCCCTCAAGCATTTATCATTTGTGTTATAAACAATCATACTCATTTAGTTATTTTTATTTTATTTTACATTGATTGATTGATTGATTGAGACGGAGTTTTGCTCTTGTTGCCCAGGCTGGAGTGCAGTGGCACGATCTTGGCTCACCGCAACCTCCACCTCCTAGGTTCAAGTGATTTCTCCTGCCTCAGCCTCTCAAGTAGCTGGGGTTACAGGCATGTGCCCACCACACCCAGATAATTTTGTATTTTTAGTAGAGACGGGGTTTCTCCATGTTGGTCAGGCTGGTCTTGAACTCCCAACCTCAGATGATCTGCCCGCAAAGTGTTGGGATTACAGGCATGAGCCATTGTGCCTGGCTTTATTTTATTTTATTTTTGAGATAGAGTCTCACTTTGTTGCCCAGGCTAGACTGCAGTGGTGCAATCCTGGCTTACTGCAACCTTCACCTCCCAGGTTCAAGCAATTCTCCTGCCTCAGCCTCCCGAGTAGCTGGGATTACAGGTGCCCGCCACCACGCTTGGCTAATTTTTGTATTTTTGTAGAGACAGGGTTTCACTATGTTGGCCAGGCTGGTCTTGAACTACTGATCTGCCTGCCTTGGCCTCCCAAAGTGCTGAGATTACAAGCATGAGCCACCATGCCTGGCCTCTTTTAGTTATTTTTAAATGTACAATTAAATTATTACTGACAGTAGTCACCCTGTTGTGCTATCAAATATTGGGCCTTATTCACTCTTTCTGTTAATAACTTTTTTGTACCAATTAACCATCCACATCTTCTCACGCACCCAT
This sequence comes from Pan paniscus, assembly GCF_029289425.2. Lineage (NCBI taxonomy): Eukaryota > Metazoa > Chordata > Mammalia > Primates > Hominidae > Pan > Pan paniscus. The sequence goes on from NC_085926.1 coordinate 13,960,088, forward strand.
TACCCTTCTCAGTCTCTGGTAACCGTGCTTCTACTCTCTGTCTCCATGAGTTCAATTGTTTTGATTTCTAGATCCCACAAATAAGTGAGAACATGTGATGTTTGTCTTTCTGTGCCTAGCTTATTTCACTTAACATAGTGACCTGACAGGATATCATTCTTGTTTATGGCTGAATAGTACTCCATTGTGTATAAGTACTACAGTTTCCTTTATCGATCATCTGTTGATGGACACTTAGGTTGCTTCCACATTTTGGCTACTGTAAACAGTTCTGCAACAAACATGGAAGTGCAGATATCCCTTCAGTATACTGAGTTCCTTTCTTTTGGGTGTATACTCAGCAGTGGGATTGCTGGATCATTTGGTAGCTCTATTTTTAGTTTTTTGAGGAACTTCCAAACTGTTCTCCATAGTGGTTCCACTAATTTACATTCTCACCAACAGTGTGCAAGGGTTCCCTTTACTTCACATCCTTGCCAGAATTTGTTATTGCCTGTCTTTTGCATATAAGCCATATAAGATGATATATTAGTGTAGTTTTGATTTACATTTCTCTGATGATAACTGATGTCAAGCACCTTTTTGTGGGCCAGTTTGCCATCTGTATTTCTTCTTTTGAGAAACGCCTATTCAAATCTCTTCCCCATTTTTAAATCAGATGATTTGATTTTTTTCTATAGAGTTGTTTGAGCTTCTTACATATTCTGGTTATTAACTCCTTGTCAAATGGATAGTTTACAAGTATTTTATCCCATTCCATGAGTTGTCTCTTCACCTTGTTGATTGTTTCCTTTGCTGTGCAGAAGCTTTTTTTACCTGATGTGATCTTATTTGTCCATTTTTACTTTGGTTGCCTGTGCTTGTGGGGTATTACTCAAGAAATTTTTGCCCAGACCATTGTCCTGGAGAGTCTCTGCAATATTTTTTGCAGCAGTTTTCTAGTTTGAGGTCTTAGATTTAAGTCTTTAATCCATTTTGATTAGATTTTTGTGAGCAATAGTGGTGTAGTTTCATTCATCTGCATATGGATATCCAGTTTTTCCAGCACCATTTATAGAAGGGACTCTCTTTTCCCCAACGTGTGTTCTTGGCACCTTTATTAAAAATGAATTTACTTTAGGCATATGAATTTGTTTATCAGTTCTCTAATCTATTCTAATGGTCTATGTGTCTGTTTCTACGTCAGTACCTTGCTGTTTTGTTTACCATAGCTCTGTAGTATAACTTGAAGTCAGTTAATGTGATTCCTGCAGTTTTGTTCTTTTTGTTCAGGATAGCTTTGGCTATTCTGGGTCTTTTGTGGTTCCAAATAAATTTTAGGATTGTTTATTCTATTACTGTGAAGAATGTAATTGACATCGCAATGGGAATTGCATTGAAACCTGTGGATTGCTTTGGGTAGTATGGACATTTTAACCATATTAATTCTTCCATCTGTGAATATGGAATATTATTCCATATTTTGGTGGGTCCTCTTCAATTTCTATCATTAGCATTTTATAGTTTTTCATTATAGAGAACTTTTACTTTCTTTAATTCCTAGGTATTTAATTGTATCTGTGGCCATTGTAAATGGGATTACTTTTTAATTTCTTTTTCAGATTGTTCACTGTTGGCATATAGAAATGCTACTGACTTTTGTATGTTGATTTTATATCATGCAAGTTTACTGAATTTGTTTATGAGTTCTAATAGGTTTTTTTTATGGAGTTATTTAGGTTTTTCCAAATATAAGATCATATCATCTGCAAACATTGATAATTTGACTTCTTCCTTTCTGGATGCCTTTTATTTCTTTCTCTTGTCTGATTGTTCTAGCTAGGATTTCCAGTACTGTATGCTGAATAACAGTGGTGACAGTGGGCATCCTTCTTGTGTTCCAGACCTTAGAGAAAAGGCTTTTGGTTTTTCCCCATTCATTATGATACATCAGTCTGTCATATATGGCTTTTATTATGTTGAGGTATGTTCCCTCTATATCCAGTTGTTTTTAGGGTTTTTATCAGGAAGGGATGTTGAATTTTATCAAGTGATTTTTCAGCATCAATTGAAATGATCATATGGTTTTTGTCCTTCATTCTGTTGATATGATAGGTCACACTGATTGATTTGCATATGTTGAACCATCCTTACATCCCAGGGATAAATCCCACTTGGCTATGATGAATAACATTTTTTTTTTTGAGACAGTCTCACCCTGTTGCCCAGGCTGGCGTGCAGTGTTACAATCTTGGGTCACTGCAACCTCTGCCTCTTGAATTTGAGTGGTTCTCATGCCTCAGTCTCCCAAGTAGCTGGGGTTACAGGCCCATGCCACCATGCCCGGTTAGTTTTTGTAGTTTTAGGAGAGAAGGGGTTTCAACATGTTGGCCAGGCTTGTCTCAAACTCCCAGCCTCAAGTGATCCACCCGCCTCAGCCTCCCAAAGTGCTGGGATTACAGGCATGAGCCACCACGCCCAGCCTATGAAGAATATTTTAAATGTGTTGTTGAATTTGGTTTACAAGTATTTTGTTGAGAATTTTTGCATCAATATCCATCAGAAATATTGACTTGTAGTTTTCTTTTTTGATATGTCTTTGTCTGGTTTTGGTATCAGAATAATACTGGCCTCGTAGAATGAGTTTGGAAGTATTCCTTCCTCCTCTGTTTTTCTGAATAGTTTGAGTAGAAATGGTGTTAGTAGTCTTCTTTAAATGCTTGGTAGAATTCATCAGTGAAGCCATCAGGTCCTGAGCTTCTCATTGCTGGGAGACTTTTTATTATAGCTTTGGTCTTTTTACTTGTTACTGATGTGTTCAGGTTTTGGATTTCCTTATAGTTGAATCTTGGTAGATTATATGTGTCTAGGAATTTGTCCATTTCTTCTAAATTTTCCAGTTTATTGGCATATAGTTGCTCGTGGTGGCCACTAATGATTCTTTGACTTTCTGCAGTATTGGTTGTCATGTCTCCTTTTTCATCTCTGATTTCTGATTTTATTTATCTGGGTCGTATTTTTTTTTCTTAGTCTAACTAAAGGTTTTTCAATTTTGTTTAACTTTAAAAAAACAGCGTTTTGTTTCATTGATCTTTTGTATTTTCTTCATTTCAAAACCATTTATTTCTGCTCTGATCTTTATTTGTTTTATTCTACTAATTTTGGGTTTATTTTGCTCTTGCCTTTCTAGTTCTTTTCTTTATTTATATACTTTAAGTTCTTGGGTACATGTGCAGAACGTGCAGGTTTATCACATAGGTATACACATGCCATGGTGGTTTACTGCACCCATAAACCTGTCATCTACATTAGGTATTAATCCTAATGCTATCCCTTCCCCTGCCCCCCACCCCACCAACATGCCCTGGTGTGTGATGTTCCCCTCCCTGTGTCCATGTGTTCTCATTGTTCAACTCCCATTTATGAGTGAAAACGTGCAGTGTTTGGTTTTCTGTTCTTCTGTTAGTTTGCTGAGAATGATGGTTTCCAGCTTCATCCATGTCCCCACAAAGGACATGAACTCATCCTTTTTTATGGCTGCATAGTATTCCATGGTGTATATGTGCCACATTTCTTTATCCAGTCTATCTTTGAGGGCATTTGGGTTGGTTCCAAGTCTTTGCTATTCTGAGCAGTGCTGCAATAAACATACGTGTGCATGTGTCTTTATAGTAGAAGGATTTAAAATCCTTTGGGTATATACTCAGTAATGGAATTGCTGGGTCAAATGGTATTTCTGGTTCTAGATCCTTGAGGAATCGCCACACTGTCTTCCACAATGGTTGAACTAATTTACACTTCCACCAACAGTGTAAAAACGTGCCTATTTCTCCACATCCTCTCCAGCATCTGTTGTTTCCTGACTTTTTAATGATTGCCATTCTAACTGGCGTGAGATGGTATCTCATTGTGGTTTTGATTTGCATTTCTCTAATGACCAGTGATGATGGGCTTTTTTTCATATGTTTGCTGGCTGTATAAATGTCATCTTTTGCGAAGTGTCTGTTCATATCCGTCACCCACTTTTTGATGGGGTTGCTTGTTGTTTTCCTTGTAAATTGGTTTAAGTTTTTTGTAGATTCTGGATATTAGCCCTTTGTCAGATAGATAGATTGCAAAAATTTTCTTCCATTCTGTAGGTTTCCTGTTCACTCTGATGATAGTTTCTTTTGCTGTGCAGAAGCTCTTTAGTTTAATTAGATCCTATTTGTCAATTTTGGCTTTTGTTGCCATTGCCTTTGGTGTTTTAGTCATGAAGTCTTTGCCCATGCCTGTGTCCTGAATGGTACTGCCTAGGGTTTCTTCTAGAATTTTATGGTGTTAGGTCTTATGTTTAAGTCTTTAATCCATCTTGAGTTAATTTTTATGTAAGATATAAGGAAGGGGTCCAGTTTGTTTTCTACTTATGCCTAGCCAGTTTTTCCAACACCATTCATTAAATAGGGAATCCTTCCCCAGTTGCTTGTTTTTGTCAGGTTTGTCAAAGATCAGATGGTTGTAGATGTGTGGTATTATTTCTGAGGCCTCTGTTCTGTTCCATTGGTCTATATTTCTATTTTGGTACCAGTACCATTGCTGTTTTGGTTACTGTAGCCTTGTAATATACTTTGAAGTCAGGTAGTGTGATGCCTCCAGCTTTGTTCTTTTTGCTTAGGATTGTCTTTGCTGTGGGGGCTCTTTTTTTGGTTCCGTATGAAATTTAAAGTGATTTTTTCTAATTCTGTGAAGAAAGTCAATCGTAGCTTGATGGGGATAGCAATGTATCTATAAATTACTTTGGGCAGTATGGCCATTTTCACAATATTCTTTCTATCCATGTGCATGGAATGTTTTTCCATTTGTTTGTGTCCTGTCTGATTTCCTTGAGCAGTGGTTTGTAGTTCTCCTTGAAGAAGTCCTTCACATCCCTTGTAAGTTGTATTCCTAGGTATTTAATTCTCTTTTTAGCAATTGTGAATGGGAGTTCACTCATGATTTGGCTCTCTGTTTGTGTGTTATTGGTGTATAGGAATGCTTATGATTTTTACACATAGATTTTGTATCCTGAGACTTTGCTGAAGTTGCTTATCAGCTTAAGGAGATTTGGGGCTGAGACATGGGGTTTTCTAAACATACAATGAGGTCATCTGCAAACAGACAATTTAACTTCCTCTCTTCCTATTTGAATACCCTTTATTTCCTTCTCTTGGCTGATTGCCCTGGCCAGAACTTCCAATACTATGTTGAGTAGGAGTGGTGAGAGAGGGCATCCCTGTCTTGTGCCAGTTTTCAAAGGGAATGTTTTCAGTTTTTGCCTATTCAGTATGATATTGGCTGTGAGTTTGTCATAAATAGCTCTTATTTTGAGATACATGCCATCAATATCTAGTTTATTGAGAGTTTTTAGCATGAAGGGGTGTATAATTTTGTTGAAGGCCTTTCTGCATCTATTGAGATAATCATGTGGTTTTTGTCATTAGTTCTGTTTATGTGATGGATTACGTTTATTGATTTGCATATGTTGAACCAGCCTTGCATCCCAGGGATGAAGCCAATTTGATCATGGTGGATAAGCTTTTTGATATGCTGCTGGATTCGGTTTGCCAGTATTTTATTGAGAATTTTTTCATCGATGTTCGTCAGGGATATTGGCCTGAAATTTTCTTTTTTTGTTGTGTCTCTGCCAGGTTTTGGTATCAGGATGATGCTGGCCTCATAAAATGAGTTAGGGAGGATTCCCTCTTTTTCTATTGCTTGGAATAGTTTCAGAAGGAATGGTACTAGCTCCTCTTTGTACCTCTGGTAGAATTCGTCTGTGAATCTGTCTGGTCCTGGACTTTTTTTGGTTGGTAGGCTATTAATTACTGCCTCAATTTCAGAACTTGTTATTGGTCTATTCAGGTATTTGACTTCTTTTTTTTTTTTTTTTTTGAGACGGAGTCTCGCTGTGTCTCCCAGGTTGGAGTGCAGTGGCGCGATCTCGGCTCACTGCAAGCTCCGCCTCCCAGGTTCATGCCATTCTCCTGCCTCAGCCTCCCAAGTAGCTGGGACTACAGGCGCCTGCCAACACGCCCGACTAATTTTTTGTATTTTTAGTAGAAACGGGGTTTCACCGTGTTAGCCAAGATGGTCTCGATCTCCTGACCTCGTGATCCGCCCGTCTCGGCCTCCCAAAGTGCTAGGATTACAGGCGTGAGCCACCGCGCCCGGCCCAGGTATTTGACTTCTTCCTGGTTTAGACTTGGTAGGTATGTGTCCAGGAATTTATCCATTTCTTCTACACTTTCTAGTTTATTTGTGTAGAGGTGTTTATAGTATTCTCTGACAGTAGTTTGTATTTCTGTGGGATCAGTGGTGATACCCCTTTATCATTTTTTATTGCATCTATTTGATTCTTCTGTCTTCTTTATTCATCTGGCTAGCAGTCTATTTTGTTGATCTTTTCAAAAAACCAGCTCCTGGATTCATTGATTTTTTTAAGGGTTTTTTTTTGTGTCTCTATTTCCTTCAGTTCTGCTCTGATCTTAGTTATTTCATGTCTTCTGCTAGCTTTTGATTTATTTGCTCTTGCTTCTCTAGTTCTTTTAATTGTGATGTTAGGGTGTCGATTTTAGATCTTTCCTGCTTTCTCTTGTGGGCATTTAGTGCTATGAATTTCCCTCTACACACTGCTTTAGGTGTGTCCCAGACATTCTGGTATGTTGTGTCTTTGTTCTCATTGGCTTCAAAGGACTTATTTATTTCTGCCTTAAATTTCGTTATTTACCCAGTAGTCATTCAGGAGCAGGTTGTTCAGTTTCCATGTAGTTGTGCAGTTTTGAGTGAGTTTCTTAATCCTGAGTTCTAATTTGATTGCACTGTGGTCTGAGAGACTGTTTGTTATGATTTCCATTCTTTTGCATTTGCTGGGGAGTGTTTTACTTCCAATTACATGGTCAATTTTAGAATAAGTGCAATGTGGTGCTGAGAGGAATATATATTCTGTTGATTTGTAGGGGAGAATTCTGTAGCTGTCTATTAGGTCTGCTTGGTGCAGAGCTGAGTTCAAGTCCTGAATATCCTTGTTAATTTTCTGTCTCATTGATCTGTCTAATATTGACAGTGGGGTGTTAAAGTCTCCCGCTATTATTGTGTGGGAATCTAAGTTTCTTTGTAGATCTGTAAGAGCTTTATAAATCTGGATGTTCCTGTATTGGGTGCATATATGTTTAAGATAGTTAGCTCTTCTTGTTGCATTGATCACTTTACCATTATGTAATGCTGTTCCGTGTTTCTTTTGACCTTTGTTGGTTTAAAGTCTGTTTTATCAGAGACTAGGATTGCAACCCCTACTTTTTTTTGCTTTCCATTTGCTTGGTAAATATTCTTCCATTCCTTTATTTTGAGCCTGTGTGTGTCTTTGCACGTGAGCTGGGTCTCCTGAATACAGCACACTGATGGGGCTTGACTCTATCCAATTTGCCAGTCTGTGTCTTTTAATTGGGGCATTTAACCCATTTACATTTAAGGTTAATATTGTTTTGTGTGAATTTGATCCTGCCATTATGATGCTAACTGCTTATTTTGCTTGTTACTTGATGCAATTTCTTCATAGTGTCGATGGTCTTTACAGTTTGGCATGTTTTTGCAGTGGCTGGTATGGGTTTTTCCTTTCCATGTTTAGTGCTTCCTTTAGGAGCTCTTGTAAGGCAGGCCTGGTAGTGACAAAATCTCCTAGCATTTGGTTGTCTGTAATGGATTTTATTTCTCCTTCGCTTATGAAGCTTAGTTTGGCTGGATATGAAATTCCAGGTTGAAAATTCTTTAAGAATATTGAATATAGGCCTTCACTCTCTTCTGGCTTGTAGAGTTTCTGCAAGAGATCCACTGTTAGTCTGATGGGATTCCCTTTATGGGTAACCCGACCTTTCTCTCTGGCTGCCCTTAAAAGTTTTTCCTTCATTTCAATCTTGGTGAATCTGACGATTATGTGTCTTGGGGTTGCTCTTCTGGAGGAGTATCTTTGTGGTGTTCTCTGTATTTACTGAATTTGAATGTTGACCTGTCTTGCTAGGTTGGGGAAGTTCTCCTGGATAATATCCTGAAGATTGTTTTCTTTTTTTTTATATATATACTTTTAAGTTTTAGGGTACATGTGCACAATGTGCAGGTTTGTTACATATGTATACATGTGCCATGTTGGTGTGCTGCACCCATTAACTCGTCATTTATATTAGGTATATCTCTTAATGCTATCCTTCCGCGCTCCCCCCACCCCACAACAGACCCCGGTGTGTGATGTTCCCCTTCCTGTGTCCATGTGTTCTCATTGTTCAATTCCCACCTATGAGAACAGGCAGTGTTTGGTTTTTTGTCTTTGTGATAGTTTGCTGAGAATGATGGTTTCCAGCTTCATCCACATCCCTACAAAGGACATGAACTCATCATTTTTATGGCTGCATAGTATTCCATGGTGTATATGTGCCACATTTTCTTAATCCAGTCTATCATTGATGGACATTTGGGTTGGTTCCAAGTCTTTGCTATTGTGCCGCAATAAACATACGTGTGCATGTGTCTTTAGAGCAGCGTGATTTATAGTCCTTTGGGTATATACCCAGTAATGGGATGGCTGGGTCAAATGGTATTTCTAGTTCTAGATCCCTGAGGAATCGCCATACTGACTTCCACAATGGTTGAACTAGTTTACAGTCCCACCAACAGTGTAAAATGTTCCTATTTCTCCACATCCTCTCCAGCACCTGTTGTTTCCTGACTTTTTAATGATCACCATTCTAACTGGTGTGACATAGTATCTCATTGTGGTTTTGATTTGCATTTCTCTGGCCAGTGATGATGAGCATTTTTTCATGTGTCTTTTGGCTGCATAAATGTCTTCTTTTGAGAAGTGTCTGTTCATATCCTTCACCCACTTTTTAATGGGGTTGTTTGTTTTTTTCTTGTAAATTTGTTTGAGTTCATTGTAGATTCTGGATATTAGCCCTTTGTCAGATGAGTAGAATGCAAAAATTTTCTCCCATTCTGTAGGTTGCCTGTTCACTCTGATGGTAGTTTCTTTTGTTGTTCAGAAGCTCCTTAGTTTAATTAGATCCCATTTGTCAATTTTGGCTTTTGTTGCCATTGTTTTTGGTGTTTTAGACATGAAGTCCTTGCCCATGCCTATGTCCTGAATGGTATTGCCTAGGTTTTCTTCTAGGGTTTTTATGGTTTTAGGTCTAACATTTAAGTCTTTAATCCACCTTGAATTAATGTTTGTATAAGGGGTAAGGAAGGGATCCAGTTTCAGCTTTCTACATATGGCTAGTCAGTTTTCCCAGCACCATTTATTAAATAGGGAATCCTTTCCCCATTGCTTGTTTTTGTCAGATTTGTCAAAGATCAGATAGTTGTAGATATGTGGCATTATTTCTGAGGGCTCTGTTCTGTTCCATTGGTCTATATCTCTGTTTTGGTACCAGTACCATGCTGTTTTGGTTACTGTAGCCTTGTAGTATAGTTTGAAGTCAGGTAGCATGATGCCTCCAGCTTTGTTCTTTTGGCCTAGGATGGACTTGGCAATGCAGGCTCTTTTTTGGTTCCATATGAACTTTAAAGTAGTTTTTTCCAATTCTGTGAAGAAAGTCATTGGTAGCTTGATGGGGATGGCATTGAATCTATAAATTACCTTGGGCATTATGACCATTTTCACGATACTGATTCTTCCTACCCAAGAGCATGGAATGTTCTTCCATTTGTTTGTGTCCTCTTTTATTTCATTGAGCAGTGGTTTGTAGTTCTTGAAGAGGTCCTTCACATCCCTTGTAAGTCGGATTCCTAGGTATTTTATACTCTTTGAAGCAATTATGAATGGGAGTTCACTCATGATTTGGCTCTCTGTTTGTTATTGGTCTTTAAGAATGCTTGTGATTTTTGTACATTGATTTTGTATCCTGAGACTTTGCCGAAGTTGCCTATCAGCTTAAGGAGATTTTGGGCTGAGGCCATGGGGTTTTCTAGATATACATTCATGTCATCTGCAAACAGGGACAATTTGACTTCCTCTTTTCCTAATTGAATACCCTTTATTTCCTTCTCCTGCCTGATTGCCCTGGCCAGAACTTCCAACACTATGTTGAATAGGAGTGGTGAGAGAGGGCATCCCTGTCTTGTGCCAGTTTTCAAAGGGAATGCTTCCAGTTTTTGCCCATTCAGTATGATATTAGCTGTGGGTTTGTCATAGATAGCTCTTATTATTTTGAGATACATCCCATCAATACCTAATTTATTGAGAGTTTTTAGCATGAAGGGTTGTTGAATTTTGTCAAAGGGCTTTTCTGCATCTATTGAGATAGTCATGTGGTTTTTGTCATTAGTTCTGCTTATATGCTGGATTATGTTTATTGATTTGCATATGTTGAACCAGCCTTGCATCCCAGGGATGAAGCCCACTTGATCATGGTGGATAGGCTTTTTGATGTGCTGCTGGATTCGGTTTGCCAGTATTTTATTGAGGATTTTTGCATCGATGTTCATCAGGGATATTGGTCTAAAATTCTCTTTTTTGGTTGTGTCTCTGCCAGGTTTTGGTATCAGGATGATGCTGGCCTCATAAAATGAGTTAGGGAGGATTCCCTCTTTTTCTATTGATTGGAATAGTTTCAGAAGGAATGGTACCAGCTCCTCCTTGTACCTCTGGTAGAATTCAGCTGTGAATCATCTTGTCCTGGACTTTTTTTGGTTGGTAGGCTATTAATTATTGCCTCAATTTCAGAGCCTGTTTTTGGTCTATTCAGAGATTCAACTTCTTCCTGGTTTAGTCTTGGGAGGGTGTATGTGTCAAGGAATTTATCCATTTCTTCTAGATTTTCTAGTTTATTTGCATAGAGGTGTTTATAGTATTCTCTGATGGTAGTTTGTATTTCTGTGGGATGGGTGGTGATATCCCCTTTATCATTTTTTATTGCATCTATTTGATTCTTCTCTCTTTTCTTCTTTATTAGTCTTGCTAGCGGTCTATCAATTTTGTTGATCTTTTCAAACAACCAGCTCCTGGATTCATTGATTTTTTTGAAGGGTTTTTTGTGTGTCTATCTCCTTCAGTTCTGCTCTGATCTTAGTTATTTCTTGCCTTCTGCTAGCTTTTGAATGTGTTTGCTCTGGCTTCTCTAGTTCTTTTAATTGTGATATTGGGTGTCAATTTTAGATCTGTTCTGCTTTCTCTTGTGGGCATTTAGTGCTATAAATTTCCCTCTACACACTGCTTTGAATGTGTCCCAGAGATTTTGGTATGTTGTGTCTTTCTTCTTGTTGGTTTAAAGGAACATCTTTATTTCTACCTTCATTTCCTTATGTACCCAGTAGTCATTCATGAGCAGGTTGTTCAGTTTCCATGTAGTTGAGCGGTTTTGAGTGAGTTTCTTAATCCTGAATTCTAGTTTGATTACACTGTGGTCTGAGACACAGTTTGTTATAATTTCTCTTCTTTTACATTTGCTGAGGAGTGCTTTACTTCCAACTATGTGGTCAATTTTGGAATAGGTGTGGTGTGGTGCTGAAAAGAATGTATATTCTGTTGATTTGGGATGGAGAGTTCTGTAGATGTCTATTAGGTCTGCTTGGTGCAGAGCTGAGTTCAATTCCTGGATATCCTTGTTAACTTTCAGTCTGTTTGATCTGTCTAATATTGACAGTGGGGTGTTAATGTCTCCCATTATTATTGTGTGGGAGTCTAAGTCTCTTTGTAGGTCTCCAAGGACTTGCTTTATGAATCTGGGTGCTCCTGTATTGGGTGCATATATATTTAGGATAGTTAGCTCTTCTTGTTGAATTGATCCCTTTACCATTATGTAATGGCCTTCTTTGTCTCTTTTGATCTTTGTTGGTTTAAAGTCTGTTTTATCAGAGACTAGGATTGCAACCCCTGCTTTTTTTTCTTTTCCATTTGCTTGGTAGATCTTCCCCCATCCCTTTATTTTGAGCCTCTGTGTGTCTCTGCACGTGAGATGGGTTTCCTGAATACAGCAAACAGATGGGTCTTGAGTCTTTCTCCAATTTGCCAGTCTGTGTCTTTTAATTGGAGCATTTAGCCCATTTACATTTAAGGTTAATATTGTTATGTGTGAATTTGATCCTGTCATTATGATGTTAGCTGGTTATTTTGCTTGTTAGTTGATGCAGTTTCTTCCTAGCCTCGATGGTCTTTACACTTTGGCATGTTTTTGCAACCGGTACCGGCTGGTACCGGTTGTTCCTTTCCATGTTTAGTGCTTCCTTCAGGAGCTCTTCTAGGGCAGGCCTGGTGGTGACAAAATCTCTCAGCATTTGCTTGTCTGTAGAGGATTTTATTTCTCCTTCACTTATGAAGCTTAGTTTGGCTGGATATGAAATTCTGGGTTGAAAATTCTTTTCTTCAAGAATGTTGAATATTGGCCCCCACTCTCTTCTGGCTTGTAGAGTTTCTGCTGAGAGATCAGCTGTTAGTCTGATGGGCTTCTCTTTGTGGGTAACCTGACCTTTCTCTCTGGCTGCCCTTAACATTTTTTCCTTCATTTCAACTTTGGTGAATCTGACAGTTATGTGTCTTGGAGTTGCTCTTCTTGAGGAGTATCTTTGTGGCGTTCTCTGTATTTCCTGAATTTGAATGTTGGCCTGCCTTGCTAGATTGGCGAAGTTCTCCTGGATAATATCCTGCAGAGTGTTTTCCAACTTGGTTCCTTTCTCCTTGTCACTTTCAGGTACACCAATCAGATGTAGATTTGGTCTTTTCACATAGTCCCATATTTCTCAGAGGCTTTGTTCATTTCTTTTTATTCTTTTTTCTCGAAACTTCTCTTCTCACTTCATTTCATTCATTTCATCTTCCATCACTGATACCCTTTCTTCCAGTTGATCGAATCAGCTACTGGGGCTTGTGCATTCGTCACGTAGTTCTCATGCCGTGGTTTTCAGCTTCATCAGGTCCTTTAAGGACTTCTCTGCATTGGTTATTCTAGTTAGCCATTCGTCTCATTTTTTTTCAAGGTTTTTAACTTCTTTGCCATGGGTTCGAACTTCCTCCTTTAGCTCAGAGTAGTTTGATCATCTGAAGCCTTCTTCTCTCAACCCGTCAAAGTCATTCTCCATCCAGCTTTGTTCTGTTGCTGGTGAGGAGCTGCATTCCTTTGGAGGAGGAGAGGCACTCTGATTTTTAGAGTTTCCAGTCTTTCTGCTCCGTTTTTTCCCCTCTGTTTTTTCCCCATCCTTGTGGTTTTATCTACCTTTGGTCTTTGATGACGGTGATGTACAGATGGGGGTTTGGTGTGGATGTCCTTTCTGTTTGTTAGTTTTCCTTCTAACAGTCAAGGCCCTCAGCTGCAGGTCTGTAGGAGTTTGCTGGAGGTCCACTCCAGACCCTGTTTGCCTGGGTATCAGCAGCGGAGGCTGCAGAACAGCAGATATTGGTGAACAGCAAATGTTGTTGCCTGATCATTCCCCTGGAAGTTTTGTCTCAGAGGAGTACCCGGCCATGTGAGGTGTCAGTCTGCCCTTACTGGGGGGTGCCTCCCAGTTAGGCTACTCAGGGGTCAGAGGCCCACTTGAGGAGGCAGTCTGTCCATTCTCAGATCTGCAGCTGCATGCTGGGAGAACCACTACTCTCTTCAAAGCTGTCAGACAGGGACATTTAAGTCTGCAGAGGTTTTTGCTGCCTTTTGTTTGGCTATGCCCTGCCCCCCGAGGTGGAGTCTACAGAGGCAGGCAGGCCTCCTTGAGCTGCGGTGGGCTCCACACAGTTCGAGCTTCCCGGCTGCTTTGTTTCCCTACTCAAGCCTCGGCAATGGCAGGCGCCCCTCCCCCAGCCTCGCTGCCGCCTTGCAGTTTGATCTCAGACTGCTGTGCTAGCAATGAATGAGGCTCCGTGGGCGTAGGACCCTCTGAGCCAGGCGCGGCATATAATCTCCTGGTGTGCCGTTTGCTAAGACTGTTGGAAAAGCGCAGTATTAGGGTGGGAGTGACCCGATTTTCCAGATGCCATCTGTCACCCCTTTCTTTGACTAGGAAAGGGAATTCCCTGACCCCTTGTGCTTCCTGGGTGAGGCTATGCCTCACCCTGCTTCGGCTAATGCTCGGTGCGCTGCACCCACTGTCCTGCACCCACTGTCCGACACTCCCCAGTGAGATGAACCTGGTACCTCAGTTGGAAATGCAGAAATCACCCATCTTCTGTGTTGCTCATGCTGGGAGCTGTAGACTGGACCTGTTCCTATTTGGCCATCTTGGCTCCTCCCCTCCTGAAGATTGTTTTCTAACTTGGTTCCATTCTCCTCATCACTTTCAGGTACAGCAATCAAATGTAGATTTGGTCTTTTCACATAGTCCCATATTTCTTGGAGGGTTTGTTCATTCCTTTTCATTCTTTTTTCTTTAATCTTGTCTTCTCACTTTCTTTCATTAAGTTGATCTTCAGTCTCTGATATCCTTTCTTCTGCTTGATCGATTCAGCTATTGAGACTTGCGTATGCTTCACGAAGTTCTCGTGCTGTGTTTTTCAGCTCCATCAGGTCACTTATGTTCTTCTCTAAACTGATTATTCTAGTTAGCAATTTGACTAACCTTTTTTCAAGGTTCTTATCTTCCTTGCATTGGGTTAGAACGTGCTCCTTTAGCTTGGAGGAGTTTGTCATTGTCCACCTTTTGAAGCCTAGTTTTGTCAGTCAAACTCATTCTCCACCCAGTTTTGTTCCCTTGCTGGTGAGGAGTTGTGATTCTTTGGAGGAGAAGAGGCATTCTGGTTTTTGGAATTTTCAGCCTTTTTCACTGGTTTCTCCCCATTTTCGTGTATTTATCTACCTTTGGTTTTTGATGTTGGTGGACTTTGGATGGGTTTTCTGTGTCTGGACGTCCTTTTTGTTGATGTTGACGCTATTTCTTTCTGTTTGTTAGTTTTCCTTCTAACAATCAGGCCCCTCTGCTCCAGGTCTGGTGGAGTTTTCTGGAGGTCCACTGCAGACCCCGTTTGCCTGGGTATCACCAGCGGAGGCTGCAGAACGGGAAAGATTGCTGCCTGTTCCTTCCTCTGGAAGCTGCATCCCAGAGAGGCACCCACCAGATGCCAGCTGGAGCTTTCTTTTATGAGGTGTCTGTCAGCCCCTGTTGGGAGGTGGCTCCCATTCAGGTGACACGGGGGTCAGGGAGCCACTTGAGGAGGCAGTCTGACCCTTAGCAGAGCTCCAACACTGTGCTGGGAGAGCTGCCACTCTTCAGAGCCATCAGGCAGAGATGTTTAAGTCTGCTGAAGCTGCGCCCACAGCCACCCCTTCCCCCAGGTGCTCTATCCCAGGGAGATGGGTGTTTTATCTATAAGCCCCTGACTGGGGTTACTGCCTTTCTTTCAGTGATGACCTGCCCAGAGAGGAGGAATCTAGAGAGGCAGTGTGGCTACAGCGGCATTGCTGACCTGCAATGGGCTCCACCCATTTCAAACTTCCCAGCGGCTTTGTTTACACTGTGAGGGGAAAACCACCTACTCAAGTATCAGTAATGGTGGACGCCCCTCCCCCAACCAAGCTTGAGCATCCCAGGTCGACTTCAGACTGCTGTGCTGGCAGTGAGACTTTCAAGCCAGTGGATCTTAGCTTGCTGGGCTCCCTGGGGGTGGGATCCGCTGAGCTAGACCACTTGGCTCCCTGGCTTCAGCCCCCTTTCCAGGGGAGTGAATGGTTCTGTCTTGCTGGCATTCCAGGTGCCACTGGGGTATGAAAAAAAAACCAAAACAAAACTCCTGCACCTAGCTCAGTGTCTACCCAAAGTGCCACCCAGTTTTGTGCTTGAAACCCAGGGCCCTGGTGGCATAGGCAGTGGAGGGAATCTCCTGGTGTGTGGGTTGCAAAGACCATGGGAAAAGCATAGTATCTGGGCTGGAGTGCACCATTCCTCACGGCACAGTCCCTCCCAGCTTCCCTTGGGTAGGGGGAGGGGTTCCCCAACCCCTTGTGCTCCCCGAGTGGGGCAACGCCCCACCCTGCTTCAGCTCGCCCTTCATGGGCTGCACCTACTGTCTAACCAGTCCCAATTGGATGAACCAGGTACTTCAGTTGGAAATGCAGAAATCACCCGCCTTCTGTGTTGATCTCCCTGGGAGCTGCAGACTGGAGTTGTTCCTATTCCGCCATCTTGCCAGCTCGCTCTCTCTCTCTTTTTTTTTTTTTTTTTTCTTGAGATGGAGTTTTGGAGTTTCGCTCTTGTTGCCCAGGCTGGAGTGCAATGGTGCAGTCTCGACTCACTGCAACCTCCGCCTCCTGGATTCAGGAGATTCTCCTGCCTCAGCTTCCCAGGTGGCTGAGATTACAGGCATGCACAACCATGCTTGGCTAATTTTGTATTTCTAGTAGAGATGGGCTTTCTCCAGGCTGGTCTTGAACTCCTGACCTCAGGTGATCCACCTGCCTCAGCCTCCCAAAGTGCTGAGATTATAGGCATGAGCCACCACACCCAGCCGCCTTTGTAATTCTTTAAGATGCATTCTTTAAGATGTAATTCTTTAAGATGCATTTCATAAGGTGTTTCATTTGAACTTTTTCTTGTTTTTTGATGTAGGCACTTATAGCTATAAACTTCCCTCTTAGTACTGCTTTTGCTATTTCCAGTAAGTTTTGGTATGTTTTGTTTCCATTATCATTTGTTTTAATTTTGCGATTTCCTTCTTAACTTCTTCATTGACCCACTGGTCATTCAGAAGGATATTGTTTAATTTCCATGTATTTGTATAGTTTCCAAAATTCCTCTTGTTAATGATTTTAAGTTTTATTCCATTGTGGTCAGAGAAGATGCTTGATATGATTTCAATTTTTTGGAATGTTTTAAGACTTGTTTGTGAGCTAACATATTGTCTGTCTCTCAGAATGATCCATGTACTGAGGAAAAGAAACTGTATTCTGTAGTCATTGGATGAAATGTTCTGTAAATATTGTCCATTTGGTCTATATGCAGATTAAGTCCAATGTTTCTTTATTGATTTTCTGTCTAGATGATCTGTCCAATGCTGAAAGTGTGGTGTTAATGTCTTCAACTGCTATCGTATTGGGGTTTGTCTGTTTCTTTAGCTGTGATAATATTTGCTTTTTTATCTGGGTACTCCATGGTATTCTCCAATTCTGATACAATGTTTCTTATCTTTAGCATTTCCTTCTTAGAATTTCCATTTATCTTCTTATATTACCCATATATTCTTGCATGTTGTCTGCTTTTTCTATTAGAGCCCTTAGAATATTATAATGATTTTAAATTAACTGTCTGGTAATTCCACTATTCCTACTGTATCTGAGCCTGATTCTTGCTTGCTCTGTCCCTTCAAACTGTGTTTTATGCCCTGTGTTGTTGTGTTGTTTTGGTTTTGAAAGCAAGGCATGATGCATATAACAAGCTTCAGTGAATAGGCCTTTGATAACATGGTGGTAAGCCTGAGCCCATGGGCTGTGACCTTCACATGTGCTTCTGAGTCCGCCCCCGCCCCCCACTTTAGATGGGACAGAAAGGCTACAAGGGACTGGAGTTGAGTATTTCCCTTCCCGAGGTTGGTTATGCTCTCACAACTCGGTATGTTAAAATAGTTTCTCTGATAAAATAGTTACTCTGATAAAATAGTTTCTCTTGAGGGCAGCCTTTGTTAAGATAGTAAAATGTGCTAGTCATGTTTTATAATGGCTGCTTTTTCCCTCCCCTGCCAGAATCACAATGAGATTTTTCTGTGTATTCACCCTGAGAACCTGGTGAGCTCCTGGAGGTAAAAGTCTCAGAATTGTAGGGGTCCCCCTGAGATTGAGCCCTGCTGGAATTTTTAGCTCTTGGACTTGTTTACACTGAGCTGGTAGCAATTTATCAATTATCATTTAGGTATTCCTACTCCAGTACTGGTTCTCACATGTGTTTCTTCTCATGGGTTTTTGCACCCCTCAGTTGTGATTCTCTATATTCTCCTTTCTGTCTTTTCAGTTTTTGAGGCAGTGGTTTACCCTTTGACCACAATTCTCTGATGGGTCTAAGAAGAGTTGTTTATTTTCAGTTCATTCACCTTTTTACTTGTGAGAACAGAGTGACAACTTCCAAGTTGTTTACATGCCAGAAGTCAGAAGTCTTAAATTTAAATATCTCAAAGTATACTAAGAAAAAAATACTTTAAATAAAATATCAGTAGATCAACTTTATACCTTATGAATAAATATAGCAAGAACATAAATCATTTCATTCATAGAAACTATATATATATATATATATTTTTTTTTTTTTTGAGACACAGTCTCGTTCTGTCACCCAAGCTGGAGTGCATTGACATGATCTCAGCTTACTACAACCTCTGCCTCCTGGGTTCAAGAGATTCTCCTGCCTCAGCCTCCCAAGTAGCTAAGATTATAGGCACACACCACCTCGCCTGGCTAATTTTTGTATTTTTAGTAGAGATGGGGTTTCACCATGTTTGCCAGGCTGGTCTTGAACTCCTGACCTCAGGTGATCCACTGCCCCAGCCTTCCAAAGTGCTGGGATTACAGGCATGAGCCACCGAGCCTGGCCAGAAACAGCATGTTCTTAAAAGTTATCTGTTATTTCACCGGGCATGGTGGCTTACGCCTGTAATCCAGCACTTTGGGAGGCTGGAGTGGGTGGATCACCTGAGGTCAGGACTTCGAGACCAGCCTGGCCAACATGGTGAAACCCTGTTTCTACTAAAAATACAAAAAAAATTAGCTGGGTGTGGTGGTGCACACCTGTAATTCCAGGTACACAAGAGGCTGAGGCAGGAGAATCACTTGAACTCGGGAGGCGGAGGTTGCAGTCAGCTGAGATCACGCCATTGCACTGCATCCCTGGTGAAAAGAGTGAAAATATGTCTCAAAAAAAAAAGATATTTGTTATTTCATATGATTTTCATTTGATTCACTAAATTTAGTGTAAATATTTTAGGAATATTGTCTTGTGTTAGAGACGTTTGTATGGTTACAGCTTGGATGGCTAATCTGGACCTACCAGCATAATTTCAAGAACACACACACTGTACCTCCTTTCATTGCCTGCCTGAGGGCCTCATTCATTCGCTGGTTCTAAATTGGCAAAATAATGAGCACTTACCCAAATGGACATGAGGGTGACTCACTGAACATAAGAAAAAGCTGCTGAGATGTAGTTTAAAGGAAAAGGTTTTATTAGCTTATCTCTCTTAGGGCTGTAATTTTATAGTGTCATCTATAGAAAGATGACAAGTTCAGGCTTGTAAGATCAGAACTAGGAAGCTTAAAAACAAAAACAAAACTTTTTGTGTGTGTGTCTGAATTTTACTTTATTCTTCCCTTCAAAATAGTCTAGGAACTACATTCAACACTTTTTAATGTGCAATCCATATTTTTCTTTGATATATCTGCTTGAGGAGTTCAATGTGCTGTCATAATCATAGTAGAAAACACCATATTTTCTCACATGTCATAATGATACTGCAATCAAATTAACAAATACATTTCATATCAAACTTCCTAATATGTCTTCTCTTGGCATAAGGGGTCCCCAACTGCCTCACATATATTCAAAAAATACCCCTAGGACAAATCTCAATTCCTAGTGCAGCTCCTGTGTTGTATTATATTTCATGAGTCATTGTCTCTGTTTCCTGTGTTAACTTTAGTAGCAAGACTCCTTCATTTGACTTACTAAGGATAACAGTCATGTCTCCCTAGCAACTTTTAAACATTTGAGATATAATTCACATTCCATAAGATTCACCCCTTAAAGTGTACATTTCAGTGGTATTTAGTATATTCACAAGGTTAACATCACTCACTATGTGTTTCTAGAACATTTCATCATCCCAAAAAGAAATCCTAAAGGAAAGCAATCACTCTGTTTGCTTTCTGCCCCCAGTTATTGGAACCAGTAACCCTCATTCTGCCCCTGAGGATTTGCCTATTTTGTACACTTTATTATTATATAAATGGCTTTATGTATTATATACTGTCTTATATATAGTATATACTATATATTTAGAATATATATTTATAATGTAATATATAATATCTATAACATATATGAATATATATTTATAATGTAATATATAATATCTATAATATATATAAACATATGTGTCTGGTCCTTTCAGTCAACATAATGATTCCATTGTTCAAATACGTTTTATCATGTATTAGTATTTAATTTTTATTATATCTGCATTATATTCCGTTGTGTAGATATACCACATATTGTTGATCCATTCATCAGTTCATAGACATTTGGGCTTTTTCCACTTTTTAAACTGTTATATATAATGTTCTATGAACATTCAAACATAAGTTTTTTACACGGACATATGTTTCAGATTCTCTTGAGGGCAATTGCTGGGTTATAATATTACTCTATGATTATATTTTCAGGCTTTTATCCACAGTAACCAAAACACTTTTCTTTCCCAGCAGCAATGTATGAAAGTCTCAATCTCTCTCCATGTCTTTGTGGATTGTTATCTGTCTTTTATATTTCAGCCATACTAGTGGGCATGCAGTTTTTATTGCATTGTGCTTTTGATTTGCACTTTCATAATGGCTAGTAGTGCAGAGCAACTATTTGTATGCTTCTTGGCCATTTGTCTTCATAGAAAAGTGTCTTTAAATGCTTGTACTTTTTTTCAACTTTTATTTTAGATTCAGGGGTACATGCATAGGTTTGTTATGTAGGTAAATTGTGTATCACAGGGGCTTGGTGTACAGATTATTTCATCACCTAGGTAATAAACATAGTACCTGATAGGTAGGTGTTAGGCGTTTTTTTGTTTTGTTTTGTTTTGTTTTGAGACAGAGTCTCGCTGTGTCGCCCAGGCTGGCAGCCTCCCTAGTAGCTGGGACTACAGGCACCTGCCACCACGCCTAGCTAATTTTTTGTATTTTTTGTATTTTTTTAGTAGAGACGGGGTTTCACTGTGTTAGCCAGGTCTCCATCTCCTGACCTCGTGATCTGCCTGCCTCGGCATCCCAAAGTGCTGGGATTACAGGTGTGAGCCACGGCGCCTGGCCCTGATAGGTAGTTTTTTATTCTTACCATCCTCCCATCCTCCACCATCAAGTAGAGCTTGATGTCTCTTCCCCTCTTTGTGTCCGTGGGTACTCAATGTTTAGCTCCCACTTATAAGTCAAAAAATGCAGTATTTGGTTTTCTGTTCCTGTGTTAGTTCACTTAGAATAAATAGCCTCCACCTCCATCTATATTGCTGAAAGGACATACTTTTTAAAAATTGGGTTATCTGTCTTTCTGTTGTTGAGTTTTAAGAGAATTTATTTATTTATTTATTTATTTTTGAGACGGAGTCTCGCTCTGTCGCCCAGGCTGGAGTGCAGTGGCGCTATCTCGGCTTACTTCAAGCTCCGCCTCCCAGGTTCACGCCATTCTCCTGCCTCAGCCTCCTGAGTAGCTGGGACTACAGGCGCCCGCCACCACACCCGGCTAATTTTTTGTATTTTTAGTAGAGACGGGGCTTCACCGTGTTAGCCAGGATGGTCTATATCTCCTGACCTCGTGATCCGCCCGCCTCGTTCTCACAAAGTGCTGGCATTACAGGCATGAGCCATTGTGCCCAGCCAAGAATTCATTATAAATTCTGAATACTAAGCCCTTATCAGATACATGATTTACAAATATTTTCTCCCATTCTGTGGGTTGTCTGTTTATATTCCTGATAGTGTCCTTTGGTAAACAAGTTTTTGATTTTTTTTATGTAAAAATATTTTAAATTCATAATGTGACACAAAATAACTTTTACTATTTCCTTATGAGTTTTATATTATATTATGATAAACCTTCAAAAGAATCCTTGAGAATTTACATGCGTGGAGAATTTGTTTTCCCCTACTCATTAAAGTGGAGCCAATCCTCCATATGGTACAGAGAGGCAGCACATCACTCCTAAAATGTACTTGTACCACTTAAACAGTTTTTAATTTTGATGCAGTCCACTTTATCTGTTTTTCCTTTGGTTTCCCTTTCCTCCTGCCCCCGGCTTAAGATGTCATTTTGAAGAAGCCATTGCCTGGTACAGGAAGATTTATACTTACATGTTCTTCTTAAATGTTTAGGGTTTTATTTATTACATTTAAATCACTAAGCCATATTAATATAATTTTGTATATGGTCTGAGGTAGGTATCTAACTTCACTTATTTGCTTAGGAATATTCAGTTCTAACAACACCATTTGCTGAAAAGATGTTTTCTTACCCATGGAATTGTCTTGACACTTTTATCAAAAATCAGTTGGGCATAGAAGTATGGGTATATTTCCATTTCAGTGATCTGTATGTTTTTCCTTAAAACAGTGCCATACTCTCTCAATGACTATAGCCTTGTAGTAAGTTCTGAAATTGTAATTGTGAATCTTCCAACATCTTACTTTTCATGATTGTTTGGACTATGTTGGGTCCTTTGAATTTCCATATGAATTTTAGATTCAGTTTGTCAAATCTATAAAAAAAACTGGAATTTTTATAAGGATTGCATTTGAATCTATAGATCAAATTGCAGAATATTGCCATTTTAATATTAAGTTATTTAACCAATGAAGGAATGTCTTTCCATTTACTTAGATCTACTTTAATTTATTTCATAATAAAAACACAATGTTTTATTACATTGTACATGTGTTACAAAAAAAAAGTAATGTTTTGTAGTTTCTGGGTATGTTTGGATTCTTTAAATTTACTCCTATGCATTTTATTCTATTTTATGGTGTTGTAATTGGATTTTTTAAATCAATTTCTTTTTCAGAATAGTTAATGCTAATGTACAGAAATATAAATGATTTTTGTATGTCTTGTATTCTGCCACCTGGCTGAACTCATATCAGCTTTAATAATTTTTTGGGTTTCTTAGGATTTTCTCTTTTTTTCCCATTTTTTTTTTTTGAGTTGGGTTTCACTGTGCTGCCCAGGCTGGAATGCAATGGCTATTCACAGGCATGATCATAGCACACTACAGCCTTGAACTCCTGGGCTCAAGTGGCCCTCCTGTCTCAGCCTCCTGAGTAGCTGGAACTACAGGTATGTGCCACCATCCCCAGCTATGATTTTCTATATACAAAATCATGTCATCTAAAAATACAGATAATTTTATTTCTTTCTGTCCAATCTGATGACTTATATTTCTTTTCCTTCCCTAATTGCTATGGCTAGAGCTTTCAGTATGATGTTGCTATGTTGAGAGCTGACATCCTTGTCTTGTTCTTGATTTTAGGGGGAATGCTTTTCATCTTTCACCATTAAATATGATGTTAGCTCTACATTTTTTGTAGATGACTTTTATCAGTTTAAGGCAGTTTTCTTTGATTCCTAATTTGTTTTGTGTGGGTTTTTTTTTTTTTTTATAGTCTCACACTGTCACCAGGCTGGAGTGCAAATGGCACGATATCGGCTCACTGCAACCTTGGCCCTCAGGTTCACGTGATTCTCCTGCCTCAGCCTCCCAAGTAGCTGGGATTACAGGCACACACCACCATGCCTGGCTAATTTTTTGCATTTTTAGTAGAGATGGCTTTTCACTATGTTGACCAGGCTGGTCTCGAACTCCTGACCTTGTGATCTGCCTGCCTTGGCCTCCCAAAGTGCTGGGATTACAGGTGTGAGCCACCACACCCGGACTTTTTTTGAAATTGAGTCTCCCTCTTGTTGCCCGGTCTGGAGTGCAGTGGTGCAATCTCAGCTCACTGCAACCTCCACCTCCAGAGTTCAAGCAATTCTCTTGCCTTAGCCTCCTGAGTAGCTGGAATTACAGGTGCCTACCACCACACTTGGCTACTTTTTGTATTTTTAGTAGAGATGGGGTTTCACCATGTTGGCCAGGCTAATCTCGAACTCCTGACCTCAGGTGATCTGCCCACCTCAGGCACCCAAAGTGCTGGAATTACAGGCGTGAGCCACAGCACCTGGCTGTTTTGTGTTTTTATTATGAAAATATGTTGGATTTTTGTCAAATATTTTTCTGTGTCTATTGAAATGATCATGAGGTTTTTTTTTCTTTATGCTTTTAATGTGGTATATTATATTGATTTTTCATATATTTGAACATACTTTACATTCCTGGAATAGATTTCCATTGGTCATGGTGTATAATCCTTGTTATACATTGCTGGCTTCAGTTTGCTATTTTAATTTTTATGATTTTTGCATCTATATAGATTAGAGACATTGATCTGTAGTCTTCTTTTCTTATAATGTCTTTGCCTAGTTTTAGTATCAGGGTAATACTGGCCTCTTAGAATGAGTTTGGAAGTGTTCACCCCTTCTTTCTTCAGAAGAGTTTATGAATATTAGTTTTAAATCTTTTTAAAATGTTGGTTAGAATTCACCTTTGAAACAATCCATTCCTGGGTTGTTGTGTGTGTGTGTGTGTGTGTGTGTGTGTGTGTGTGTGTGTGTGTGTGTTATATGTTTTAATTTAAATTCATTTCTTGTTATAGCTCTCTTTAGGCTTTTTATTTTTTCTTGAGTTCACTCTTTCAGTACTTTGTGTTTTTATAGAAATTCCATTCATCTAAGTTATCTAATTTTTGGCATGTGCTTGTCCATAGTATCCACTTCATAATCCTTTCTATTTCTGTAGACTTTGTAGTGTCAACCCCTCTTTCATCCCTAATCCTAGTAATTTGATTCCTCTCTGTTTTCTCTTGGCCAGTCTAATAAAATTTATCATCTTAAAAATTTCTTCAGAGAAAAATTTTGTGGATTTTTTCTGTTCTCCTCTTTTCTATATTATGTATTTTTGCTCCAATATTATTTCCTTCCTTGTGAATATTTTGTGTTTACTTTGCACTTCTTTTTTCTGCTTTTTTAAGGTGGAAAGGAACACTACTGGTTTGAGATTTATCATTATCTCTTCTTTTTTAATTAGACATTTACAGCTATAAATTTCATCTAAGCTCTGCTTTAACTGCATCTCATATGTTTTGGTATTTTGTGTGTTTTTACATTTCAACCTATATTTTAGATTTTAGATACAGGGGATATATGTGCAAGTTTTAGGTATATTGCACCCAGGTAGTGAGCATAGTACCTAATGTGTAGTTTACCAAGTCATGCCTCTCTCCCTACTTCCCTCCCTCTAGCAGTCCTTAGTGTCTACTCTTCCTATGTTTATGTCCATGTGTGCTCCATGTTTAGCTCCCACTTGTAAGTGAGAATGTGCGGTATTTGGTTTTCTGTTCCTGTGTTAATTTGCTTAGGATTAGGGCCTCCAGCTCCATCTATGTTGCTGCAAATGACGTAATTTCATTCTCTTTTAAAGCTGTGTAACATTTCATGGTGTATATGCATCACATTTTCTTTATCCAGTCCACCACTGATGGGCACCTAGGTTGATTCCAAGTCTTTGTTGTTGTGAATAGCGTGGCAGTTAACGTATGAGTGCATGTGTCTTTTTGGCATAATGATCTGTATTCCTTTGGCTATATACTCAGTAATGGGATTGCTGGCTTGAATGGTAGGTCTGTTGTACGTTCTTTGAGAAATCTCCAAACTGCTTTCCACAGTAGCTGAGCTAATTTACATTCCCACCAACAGTTTATAAGCATTCCCTTTTCTCCACATCCACTGGTTTTTGACTTGTTAACAATAGCCATTCTGACTTGTGCGAGATGGTATCTCATTGTGGTTTTGAATTGGATTTCTCTCATGATTAGAGATAATGAGTATTTTTTCATATGTGTGTAGGCCACTTACGTATGGCTTCTTTTGAAACATGTCCGTTCATGTCCTTTGCCCAGTTTTTAATGAGGTTATTTGCATTTTGCTTGATTTGTTAAAATTTCTTATAGATTTTGGATATTAGACCTTTATTGGATACACAGTTTGGAATATTTTCTCCCATTCTGTAGGTTGTCTGTTTACTCTGTTGATAGTTTCTTTTGCTTTGCAGAAGGTCTTTGGTTTAACTAGGTCCCACTTGTCAATTTTTGGTTTTGTTGCAATTGCTTTTGGAGACTTAGACAAAAACTCTTTGCCAAAGCCAATGTCCAGAGTGACATTTCCTAGGTTTTCTTCTAGGATTTTTAGAGTTTGAGGTCTTAGATTTAAATCTTTAATCCATCATGAGTTAATTTTTTTATATGGTGAAAGATAAGGATCTTGTTTCATTCTTCTGCATATGGCTAGCCAGATACCCCAGCACCATTTATTGAATGGGGAGTTCTTTCCCTATTGCTTGTTTTTGTCAGCCTTGTAGATCAGATTTTTACAGTTGTGTGGCTTTATTTCTGTGTTTTCTATTCTGTTCCTTTGGTCTGTGTGTCTGATTTTGTACCAGTACCATGCTGTTTGCTTACTGTAGCCTTATAGTGTAGTCTGAAGTTGTATAGTGTAATGCCTCAGGCTTTTTTCTTGCTTAGGATTGCATTGGCTATTAAGGCTTTTTTGTTGTTGTTCCATATTGATATGGTTTGGATCTGTGTTCCCACCAAATTTCATGTCCAATTATCATTTCCAGTGATTATGAGTTCTCACAAGATCTGGTTGTTTAAAAGTGTGTAGCACCTCCCCCATCTCTCTCTTGGTCCTGCTCCTGCCATGTAAGATGGCTAATCCTGCTTTGCCTTCTGACATAAGTAGATACTCCCTAATACTTCCCCAGAAGCAGATGCTGTCATACTCCCTGTACAGCCTGTAGAACTGTGAGCCAATTAAACCTGTTTTTTTAATGAATTACCCAGTCTCAAGTATTTCTTTTAGCAATGTGATAACAGCCTAATATGCATATGAATTTTAGAAAAGTTTTTTGGTAGTTTCATAGGAATAGTGTTGAATATGTAAATTTCTTTGGGCAGTATGGCCATTTTAATGATATTGATTCTTCCAATCCAGGAATATGACAAGGAATATGACGGGTATTTCCATTTATTTGT
This sequence comes from Pan paniscus, assembly GCF_029289425.2. Classification (NCBI taxonomy): domain Eukaryota; kingdom Metazoa; phylum Chordata; class Mammalia; order Primates; family Hominidae; genus Pan; species Pan paniscus. The sequence continues at coordinate 13,986,913 of NC_085926.1, forward strand.
GTCATCTCTGATTAGTTTCAGCAGTGTTTTGTAGTTCCCCTTGTAGAGATCGTTTACCTCCTTGGTTAGCTGTATTCCTAGGGATTTCAATTTCTTTGTAGCTGTTGTAAATGGGATTGTTTTTGATTTGACTCTCAGCCTGGATATATTGGTGTATAGAAATGCTACTGATTCTTATACATTGATTTTATATCCTGAAACCTTGCTAAAATCATTTATCAGTTCTAGTAGCCTTGTGGCAGTCTTTAGCATTTTCTAAGTACAGAATCATATTATCAGCAAAGAGAGATGGTTTCACTTCTTTTACTACTTGGATGCCTTTTCTTTCTTTCTCTTGCCTGATTGCTCTGGGTAGGACTTCCAGTACTCTGTTGAATAGGAGTGGTAACAGTGGGCTTCCTTGCCTTATTCCAGTTCTCAAAGGGAATGGTTCTAGCTTTTGCCCATTCAGAATGATGTTGGCTGTGGGTTTTTCATAGATGGTTCTTATTATCTTTAGATATATTCTTTGGATGCCTAGTCTGTTGAGGATTTTTCATCACGAAGGCATTTTTCTGCTAAACTTTTGGCTTTCTTAAAACAATTTCATAAGTAAGCAGATGTTGTCATTCTTTGTCTCTCCAGAAAATCAATAAGCAAAATACCTTGAGCATTCCAAAAACCTGTGGCCATGACCTTTGCTCTTGACTGGTTTGCTTTTGCTTTAACTGGACCCCTTCTGCCTCTTGGTAACTGCTGCTTAGATTGTGTTTTGTCTTCAGGGTTGTACTGGTAAAGCCGTGTTCCATCTCCTATTACAGTTCCTCAAAGATGTGCTCAGGATCTTGATCCCACTCGTTTAACATTTCCATTGAAAGCTCTGCTCTTGTCTGCAGTGGATCTGGATGCAGTGGTTTTGGTGCCCGTTGAGTGGAAAGTTGCTCAGCTTTAATTTTCCAGTAAGAATGGTGTAAGCTGGATCAATTGATATGTCCATCATGTTGTTTCTGCTGTTAATCATTTGTCCTCATCAATTAGGGCACAAACAAGATTAATTTTTTCCTTGCATATCTGTGTGGATGGGCTGCTGCTGCAGACTTCATCTTCAACATCATCTTGGCCCTTCTTAAAATTAGTTATCCATTTGCCACCTACTGATTTATTTGGGGCATTGCCCCCATAAACTTTTTGTAAAGCATCACTGATTTCACCATTCTTTTGCCCAAGCTACCCCATAAATTCGATGTTTGTTCTTGTTTCCATTTTAGCAGAATTCATGTTGCTCTGATAGGGGCTCTTTTCAAACTGACGTCTTATCCTTCTTAGTACCTCAGACTAGACCCTGTTCAGACATGTTATAACAAGTGTGAGTTTACTTTGGTGTAAAACATTTTTGAAATCCCAGCATAGTTTTATTATAATATACATTTTCTATGGCCATTTTAAAGACCCCACGTATGTCTTAAGTAGAACAAATACATCATTATTGCCTCCACTTGTTCTCTCACATATATACAACTATCCATTGCTCAGGCACTGTATATTATGGGGAAATTTAAATTGATACTATGTTTATAATATTTCTTATTTAGTTATTGAGGACATCTCTTCACTGAGTCATGTCACTTTTTATTTCTCCCATTTAGGCTTTGTAAATTTTTTTGCATAAATATGTCTTTGTATATAGCAAACAGGGGTCTGTATAAGGTAAGTACTTTGTATAAGTGTACATAGTTAAGGATTAAGGAAGACCTAGAATTCAGACTTGCTTTCTTAATCCAGTGTTTTTTCTAGTACATCATGTGGCTAATATATATAACATATATATGTTATATGTGTGTATATATATATAACATATATGTTATGTGTATATATATAACATATATATGTTGTGTGTGTGTGTGTGTGTGTGTATATATATATGTCTTAGCTTGAGCTATTATAACAAAGTACCATAGATTGGGTGACTGAAACAACAAACATTTATATCTCACAGTTATGGAGGCTGGCAAGTGTAAGATCAAGGTGCCAAAAGATTGGGTGTCTAGTGAGGATCACTTCCTGGTTCACAGATGATGGCTTCTCACTGTGTCTTCACATGGTGGAAAGAAGACTAGAGAGCTCTCGGAGATCTCTTATAAGAGCACAAACCCCATTCATGAGGGCTCCACTCTCATGCCTTAATTACCTCTCAGAACTCCTACCACCTAATATAAAAATCACAGTGAGGGTTATAATTTCACATCAATTTTGTGAAACACAAACATTCAATCCATAACAATGTTGCAATATATAACATATATGTAACTTATTAGCAAATAACAGACATATGTAAATATGTAACTTATTAGCAAATAACAGGTATACATATTTAAATATGAATATAAATATAAATATTTCTGAGGGCTTATTCTTATTAGTTTTAGAAATAAACTTGATTTATTTTTAATGATTTGGTTAAAAGCATATCTGTTTTACATTTTGGAGAAGAAAATCACATAAAGTAATGAAACTGCCATTAAACATTTGAAATAATTCTGCTGTGACTTATTGCTGTTAAATACCCTTTTGAAATAAATTCTTTAGTAACTTTCCTTATTTCTTTTATAATGTTAATATATATTTATATCCATTTTAGTTTTATGTTGTAGTTTTCTACTTCTACTTTTTATTGCTCTTCTAAAATTTTTTTTGTTTCTATAGATTTTGGGGGAACAGGTGGTATTTGGTTACATAAGTAAGTTCTTTCATGGTGATTTGTGAGATTTTGGTGCACCCATCACCCAAGCAGTATACACTGAATCCAATTTGTAGTCTTTTATCCCTCACCCCTTTCCCCCAAATCCCCAAAGTTCATTGTATAATTCATGTGCCTTTGCATCCTCATAGCTTAGATCACACATATGAGTGTGAGCATACAGTGTTTAGTTTTCCATTCTTGAGTAACTTAGAATAATAGTCTCCAATCCCATCCAGGTTGCTGCGAATGCCATTAATTCATTCCTTTTTATGGTTGAGTAGTATTCCATCATATATACATGCCACAGTTTCTTTACCCACTCATTGATTGATGGACATTTAGGCTGGTTCCACATTTTTACAATTGCAAATTGTGCTGCTATAAACATGTGTGTAACTATCTTTTTCATATAATTTCTTCTTTTCCTCAGGGTAGATACCCAGTAGTGGGATTGCTGGATCAAATGGTAGTTCTACTTTTAGTTCTTTAAGGAATCTCCACACTGTTTTCTATAGCGGCTGTACTAGTTTACACTTCCACCAGCAGTGTAGAAGTGTTCCCTTTTCATCGCATCTATACCAACATCTATTATTATTTTATTTTTTTGATTATGGCCATTCTTATGGAAGTAAGGTGGTATCACATTGTGGTTTTGATTTGCATTTCCCTGATCATTAGTGATGTGAGTATTTTTTTCGTATGTTTTTTGGCCATTCATATATCCTCTTTTGAGAATTGTCTGTTCGTATCCTTAGCCTACTTTTTGATGGGATTGTTTTATCTTTTTTTCTTGCTAATTTGAGTCCCTTGTAGATTCTGGGTATTAGTCCTTTGTCAGATGTATAGATTGTGAAGATTTTCTCCCACTGTGTGGATTGTCTGTTTACCGACTGTTCTTATGCTGTGCAAAATGTCTTTAGTTTTATTAAGATCCACCTATTTATCTTTGCTTTTATTGCATTTGCTTTTGGGTTCTTGGTTATGAAATCTTTGCCTAAGTTAATGTCTATAGTTTCAGATCTTAGATTTAAGTAGCTAATGCCTTTTTTTTTTCTGAGACAGGGTCTCACTCTGTCACCCAGGCTGGAGTGCAGTGGTGCAATCTTGGCTCACTGCAACCTCCGCCTCCCAGGTTCAAGTGACTCTCCTGCCTCAGCCTACCGAGTAGCTGGGATTACAGATGTGTGCCACCCCACCAAGCTAATTTTTGTATTTTTAGTAGAGACAGGATTTCACCATGTTGGCCAGGCTGGTCTCAAACTCCTGACCTCAAATGATCTGCCTGCCTTGGCCTCCCAAAATGCTAGGATTACTGGCATGAGCCACCACACCCAGTCTGTTAATGCATCTTGAGTTGATTTTTGTATAAGGTGAGAGATGAGGATCCAGTTTCATTCTCCTATATGTGGCTAGCCAATTATCCCAGCACCAATAGTCAAATAGAGTCCCCTTTCCCCACTTTATATTTTTGTTTGCTTTGTCAAAGATCAGTTGGCTGTAATTATTTGGGTTTATTTCTGGGTTGTCTACTCTGTTCCATTGGTCTATGTGCCTGTTTTTATACCAGTACCATGCTGTTTTGGTGATTATAGCCTTATAGTATAGTTTGAAATAAGGTAATGTGATGCCTCCAGATTTGTTCTTTTTGTTTAGTCTTGGTTTGGCTATGTGGGCTCTTTTTTGATTCCATATAAATTTTAGGATTGTTTTTTCTAGTTCTGTGAAGAATGATGGTGATATTTTGATGGGTATTGCACTGAATTTGGAGATTAGGCAGTATGGTCATTTTCACAATATTGATTCTACCCATCTGAGAGTATGGGATGTGATCCCATTTGTTTTTCATTTATAATTTCTTTCAGCGATGTTTTGTAGTTTTCCTTGTAGAGGTCTTTTACCTCTTTGGTTAGGTATATTCCTAAGTTTTTTTGTTTGTTTGTTTGCTCGTTTTGTTTTTTGTTTTTTTGAAGTTCTTCTAAAAGGGGTGGAGTTCTTGATTTGATTCTCAGCTTGGTTGCTGTTGGTGTATAGCAGAGCTACTGATTTGTGTACATTAATTTTGTATCCTGAAACTTTACTGAGTTCATTTATCAGTTCTAGACATTTTTTGGATGAGTCTTTTGGGTTTTCTAGGTATACAATCATATTATCAGCAAACAGCAACAGTTTAACTTCCTCTTTATCAATTTGGATGCCCTTTATTTCTTTCTCTTGTCTGATTGCTCTGGCTAGGACTTCCAGTACTGTGTTGAATAGAAGTGGTGAGCGTGAGCATCCTTGTCTTGTTCCAGTTCTCAGAGAGAATGCTTTCAACTTTTCCCTGTTCAGTATTATGTTGGCTGTGGGTTTGTCATAGATGGCTTTTATTACATTGAGGCATGTCCCTTCTATGCTGATTTTGATGAGGGTTTTCATCATAAAGCGATGCTGGATTTTGTCAAGTGCTTTTTCTGTGTCTGTTGACATGATCATGTGATTTTTGTTTTCAATTCTGTTAATGTGGGTTATCACACTTACTGACTTGCATATGTTAAACCCATCTCTGCATCTTGGTATGAAACCTACTTGATCATGGTGGATTATCTTTTTGATATGCTGTTGGCTTCAGTTAACTAGTATTTTTTTTAACGATTTTTGCATCCATGTTCATCAGGGATATTAGTCTGTAGTTTTCTTTTTTTGTTACATCCTTTTCTTTGGTATTAGGGTGATGCTGGCTTCATAGAATGATTTAGGGAAGATAGCCTCTTTCTCTGTGTTGTGAAATAGCATCAATAGGATTGGTACCAATTATTCTTTGAATGTCTGATATAATTCAGCTGTGAATCCATCTAGTCCTGGACTTTTTTGTGTGTTGGTAATTTTTTTTGTTACCATTTCAATCTCACTGCTTGTTATTGGTCTGTTCAGAGTTTCTAATTCTTCCTGATTTAAGCTAGGAGGATTGTATCTTTCCAGGAATTTATCCATCTCCTCTAGTTTTCTAGTTCAGGTGTTCATAGAACAAAGGTGTTCATAGTAGCCTTGAATGAGCTTTTGTATTTCTGTAATACAAAATTACAAAATTATGGTTGTAATATCTCCTGTTTCATTTCTGATTGAACTTACTTGGATCTTCTCTCTTCTTTACTTGGTTAATCTTGCTAATGGTCTATCAGTTTTATTTATCTTTTCAAAGAACCAGTTTTTCATTTCATTTATCTTTTGTATTTGTTTTGTTTCAATTTCATTTAGTTCTGCTCTGATCTTGGTTATTTCTTTTTTTCTGCTGGGTTTGGTATTGGTTTGTTCTTGTTTCTCTAGTTCCTTGAGGTGTGACCTTAGATTATCTATTTGTGCTCTTTCAGACTGTTTAATGTAGGCATTTAAGGCTATGAGCTTTCCTCTTAGCACTGCCTTTGCTGTGTCCCAGAGGTTTGGCTAGGTTGTGTCACTATTATTCAGTTCAAAGAATTTTTAAATTTCCATCTTGATTTCATTGTTGACTCAGTGATCATTCAAGAGCAGGTTATTGAATTTCCATGTATTTGTATGGTTTTGAAGGTTGCTTTTGGAATTGATTTCCAATTATATTCTGTGGTCTGACAGAGTACTTGATATAATTCCAATTTTCTTAAATCTATTAAGACTTCTTTTGTTTCGTGGACTATCATATGGTCTATCTTGGAGAAAGTTATGTGCACTGACGAATAGAGTGTATATTCTGCAGTTTTGGGGTAGAATGTTCTGTAAATCTGTAAATATCTGTTAAGTCCATTTGTTCTAAAGTATAGTTTAAATCTATCGTTTCTTTGTTGACTTTCTGTCTTGATGACTTGTCTAGTGCTGTCAGTGGAGTATTGAAGTCCCTAGTATTATTGTGTTGCTTTCTATCTCATTTCTTAAGTCTGTTAGTAATTGCTTTATAAATTTGGGAGCTCAGTGTTAGGTGCATATATATTTAGAATTGTGATATTTTCCTGTTGGACAAGGCCTCTTATCATTATATAATGTCCCTCTTTGTCTTTAATTGCTTTTGCTTTAAAGCTTGTTTTCTGATAGCTACTCCTGCTCACTGTTCATTAGCATGGAATGTCTTTTCCCACCCCTTTACCTTAAGTTTATGTGAGTCCTTATGTGTTATGTGAGTCTCTTGAAGGCAACAGGTAGTTGGTGAATTTTTATCCATTCTGCAATTCTGTGTCTTTTAAGTGGAGCATTTAGGCCATTTACATTCAATGTTAGTATTGAGATGTGAGCTACTATTCCATTCATCATGCTATTCATTGCCTGTATAACTTGGTTTTTTAAATTGTATTTTTGTTTTATAGGTCCTGTGAGATTTATGCTTTAAGGAGGTTCTGTTTTGATGTGTTTCCAGGACTTGTTTCAAGATTGAGAACCTTTTTATTTTTTATTTTTTTTAGCAGTTCTTATAGTGCTGGCTTTGTAGTGGTGAATTCTCTCAGCATTTGTCTGAAGAAGGCTGTAACTTTCTTTTATGAAGTTTAGTTTCACTGGATACAAAATTCCTGGCTGATAATTGTTTTGTTTGAGGAGGCTGAAGATAGAGCCTGAATTCCATCTATGGATTCTAGGGTTTCTGCTGAGAAATCTGCTGTTAACCTGATAGGTTTTCCTTTAGAGGTTACCTGGTGTTTTTGTCTCACAGCTCTTAAGATTCTTTTCTTCGTCTTGACTTTAGATAACCTGACAACAACATGCTTAGGTGATGATCTTTTTGTGCTGAATTGCCCAGGTGTTCTTTGAGTTTCTTGTATTTGGATGTCTAGGTCTCTAGCAAGGCCAGGGAAGTTTTCCTTGATTATTCCCCCAAATATGTTTTCCAAACTTTTAGATTTCTCTTCTTAGGAATGCCAGTTATTCTTAGGTTTGGTCATTTAACATAATTCCAAACTTCTTGGAGGCTTTGTTCATTTTTTTGTATTATTTTTTCCTTTGTCTTTGTTGGATTGGGTTAATTTGAAAACCTTGTCTTTGAGCTCTGAAGTTCTTTCCTCTGCTTGCTTGATTCTATTGCTGAGACTTTCCAGAACATTTTGCATTTCTCTACGTGCATCCTGTATTTCCTGAAATTGTGATTCTTTTTTATTTATGCTATCTATTTCACTGAAGATTTCTTCTCTCATATCTTGTATCACTTTTTTTTACTTCCTTAAATTGGACTCCACCCTTCTCTGGTGCCTCCTTGATTAGCTTAATAATCCACCTTCTGAATTATTTTTCAGGTAAATCAGGGATTTCTTCTTGGTTTGGATCCATTGCTGGTGAGCTAGTGTGATTTTGGGTGGATGTTAAAGAACCTTGTTTTGTCATATTACCAGAAGTTTTTTTCTCATTCCTTCTCATTTGGGTAGGCTATGTCAGAGGGAAGATCTGGGGCACAGGGCTGCTGTTCAGATTCTTTTGTGCCACAGGGAGTTTCCTTGATGTAGCACTTCCCCCTTTTCCTAGGGATGTGGCTTTCTGAGAGAGTCTGACTGTAGTGAGTGTTATTTCTTTTCTGGACCTAGCTACCCAGCAGGGCTGCCAGGCTCCAGGCTGGTACTGTGGGTTTTCTGCAGTGTCCTGTGATGTGAAACATCTTCAGGTCTCTCAGTCGTGGATACCAGCACCTGCTGTGGTGGAGGTTTCAGGGGAGTGGAATGGACTCTGTGAGGGTCCTTCGTTTTGGTTGTTTAATGCACTAGTTTTGTGCTGATTGGCTGCCTGCCAGGAGGTGGCACTTTCAGGAGAACATCAGCTGTGATAGTACCTGGAAGGTTAGGTGGTAGGTGGGGCCCTAGAGTTCCTAACATAATATGCCCTTTGTCTTCAGCTACCAGGCTGGGTAGGGAAGGACCATGAGGTGGTGGCAGGGTAGGCGTGTCTGAGCTCAAACTCTCCTTGGGCGTGGCTTGCTGTGGTTGCTGTAGGGGATGGAGGTGTGGTTCTCAGATCAATGGAGTCATATTCCCAGGAGGAATATGGCTGCCTCTGCTGTGTCATACAAGTTGTCAGGGAAGTTGGGGAAAGCCAGCAGTTAAGGCCTCACCCAGTTCCCGCCCAACCCAAAAGACTAGTCTCAGTTCCACTGTGCCCTCTCCAATAGCACTGAGTTTGTTTCCATGCTATGTGTGAACAGGACTGAGAACTTGCCCCAGGCTACCAGCCTCCCAGCTGAGAAAGCAAGCAGGGCTTTCATGCCTCCCTGCCTGTCGAGTCTGCACACGGGTTTCACGCCCTCCCCTGTGTTCTGGCCAGGAGACTTTGCGTTCGGTTGGAATTGTTACAGAGTTCAGCTGGAGGTTTCCTTCTCCCTGTGGCCTTTTCCCAGTTCCTCTGGCAGCCCTCCTCAAGGACCCCTGTGAGATAAGTCAGAGGTGACTTTCCTGGGGACCCAGAGAACCCACAAGGCTTTTCCCACTGCTTACTGTATTTTGCTCGGCTCTCTAAATTGAATCAATTGCAGGTAAGGTCAAATCCTTCTCCTGTGATCTCTATCTTCGGGTTCCCCAGTTAAGGTGTGTGTTTGGGGTAGATGATCCCCCTTTCCTACTTTCACAGTTTGGGCACTCACGGTATTTGGCTGTCTCCTGGCCCTGCAGGAGCAATCTGCTTCCCACGGTATTTGGCTGTCTCCTGGCCCTGCAGGAGCAATCTGCTTCCTTCAGAGGGTTTGTGGATTCTCTCGGCTTTCCCGGTATATTCCTGCAGAAGCTCTGGAGCAAAAGTTCATGATGCGAGTCTCCACATGCTGGTCTGTCCGAGTGGAAGCTGCAATTTAGTCCTGCCTCCTATCTGCCAGTTTTACTTCTACTTAATACTTTCTAAACATATAACTGAATACTAGTTTCAGATATGTTAAAGTGTGTGATTGTGTTTTCTTAATTTTATGATTAAACTTTTGATTATATTTTGTAAGAGAGATTTGATTTTTTAAAATCAACTTGTTTTTTAATTTCCATTTTATTTTTAGTTTTCTTCATAGTTTGTCTTAATGCTTTATCATAACACTTTTGTTATGATAGTGAATAGTTTGATATTAGTGTTCTAGAATTAGGGGTTTGATTGTATTCCTTGAAATTTGGCTTGGATTTCTTTATTTGTTTCACTTGAGAGTGTTTGGGAACCTAAAGGTTTTATTAAATGTTCATTATGATGTGTCTTGATGATCTGATTATGATTAATCTTATGTCATTCAATAAACTGTATGTGAGGCCTACTCTGTCTGAGGCCTTGTCCTCTGCCTGGCAGAAGCCCGTGGGTCAGGGCTTACCTCTGGAGGCCACTTCTGAGGTGAGTCCCAGCCCCTCCACTCTGGTCGAATGACCTTGGACAAGACCCTGCACTTCTTTAAAATCTTGCTTCCATCCTCAATGATATGGAGATCCCAGTGGTACTCTGACAGAGTTTGGCTGTTAGGATTCAGGGAGGTAATCCAGGAGGTGCGTACAGTACAAAGCTCAGAGTGGGTGCCCAGTTGTTGGCAGTAATGGTGTTGGCACAGCTGGGACTGCTCTTAGGGCTGTGGATCTAAAAAGTGAAGCAACAGCTCACTGTGCATTGGGGACAATCCAGATGCATGGGCAGCAGACACGTAGCAGATGCAGAGGTCACTGGCCCTTGAGAATCATAAAAAGAGGGCTACCAGAACACAGAGAATCACGAAACTTAACCATGATGCAAACCCCTGCAGCTGGGAAAGATGACCCAGAAGTGGGGCTGTTTGGGCTGCTTCTTGAAGAGTCAGTAGGAGTTTTCAGTTAGAGGTAATTTTCATACAGTATTCAGCTCTTAAATGTTCAGGGCATGAGGGATGAGCCTGCATACAAACTCAGAATGGAGAAAAGCCACATATACTGAAAAGATCTGATCTCCATGGGGCTTGCAGGTAGAATAGGGTGACCTGGAAAGGGGATTGTTCTATTTTGTTTCTCATTCCAACCAGTGAATTTCTTTCTCATAGAGGAGTTTAGCTTCTTCACTCATCTATAATTGAGTGCATGACATATATGTATTTTTTTCCGTTGCCTTTCAAGGTTGTGTTGTTTATTCTTGTTTGTATCTGTCTCTGCTTATTTTGGGGAAGGCTTTTTCTTATATCACGTTAAAATATGATCTTAGTTTTACTTGTTTTACAAGTTTTTCTGGTAAATATTAGTTTCACATATCTATGCAGTGCGTGTTCCAAGTATTTTTTCTTTCTCACTTTTCTAGTGCTAATAGGTATATGGTGAACTCCCTTTGAGGGATGATATAGAGGCTAATTTCAGAAAATAGCATTTCTAACTTTTACTTACTCTTTGTTGAACTTTTCTATGAAATTTTGTTATCATTTTATCATTCAGGATTCCTATTAGATTTTCTTTACAATGTTCAGGCACACTGGCTTCTTAAATCTGTGCATATCTTTCTTTCTTTAGTTAGTAGTCCTCATTTCTCTGTGGTTTCTTGTAGAGGACGTAGCCATGGGAATTTTTGACATAGTGTGTCAGAGCTTCAGTTTTTGCTGTGTCGTGTTTTAGAGTGAACATTGGACTAGAAGTCTGGAGATCTGTTTTCTGGTTTTGGCTGTGCCATAAACAGTAAAAATATACTTCCCAATGGTTGCTTTCATATCAGACAGTTTGAAAGAGCTGTGAGATATCAGTCAAGCCCGTGGGACTTCTCTCGTGCTTTTTTTATTGACCTGGAATGCCAGGGGATTGGAACCCACCAGGGTTTTCTGAAGCACCTTCTCTGGAGCCCTGATTTCATGGGCTGTTAGTACATGTTCCGTGAAAAGAGATGCTGTGTCGGGTTAATTGGGATATCCTGGAACTTCTTAGGGACTTTAGTTTTTCCCTATAGTTCTTCAAGGGGAATATAGAGTATGCAGGTGTGCTGTGTTTAACCAATTTATTTGACCAGGAAAATTTCTATTTATACAGTAGCCTGTGGGGCTAGAAGGGTTCCATAGAGCATACTTTGGGAAACAGTAAGATAATTTTTAAGGTTTCTTCCAACTTTCAAGTGTATGGTTCTGTGAATATACTAAAAACCACTTAACATTATACTTTAAAAGAATGAATTTTCTGGTTTGTGAATTATATCTCAGTAAATCTCATTATAAGAATTTTTAATGGTTCTTTAATCTTCAAAACTGCCTGGGATTATTTCTGCTTTTTACAGTGTGGGCTTCAATTCCTCATTAAAAACAAACAAAAAACTGTATAGCACCTTGACCATTTCACATTGTTTACGGAGAGTATCATTCAATTCTAGGAAAATTTCAAGGCCACTTTGCTGATTATGGCCTCTGTGTTTGTTTCATACCAGTCTCTCCATATTAGAACTTTTCTATCAGACTTTCTAGATTTATCTGTTTGTCTTGAATTGCTGTCTTTTGAGTTGTGTGGCTGTGTTTGCAGGCTAGTGTATTCTGTACGTCTATAATCTTTGGTTTTCTGGGTTAATTCTTGCATTATCCTTTTTGCTATTATTTTTAATTCTTTGATAACATCTTTTGTTTAGATTTCTTTAGGTTCAGTGGTACATGTGCAGGTTTGTTATATAGTAAACTCGTATTACAAGGGTTTGTTGTACGTATTATTTTGTCACCCAGGTACTAAGCGTAGTACCCAATAGTTATTTTTTTTTCTGCTTTTCTCCCTCCTCATACCTTCCACCCACAAATAGGCCCAAATGTCTGTTATTCCTTTCTTTCTGTATATGAATTCTCCTTGTTTAGCTCCCACTTACAAGTGAGAACATGCAGTATTTGGTTTTCTGATTCTGTTAGTTTGCTAAGGATAATGACCTCCAGCGCCAACCATGTTCCCATAAAAGATATGATCTCATTCTTTTTTATTGCTGCATAGTATTCCATGGTGTATATGTACCACATTTTCTTTATCTGTCATTGATGAGCATTTAGGTTGATTCCATGTATTTGCTATTGTGCATAGTGCTGCAATGAACATTCTTGTGCATGTGTCATTATGGTAGAATGATTTATATTCCTTTGGGCATATACACAGCAATGAGATTGCTCGGTCAAATGATAGTGCTGCTTTTAGCTCTTTGAGGAATTACCACACTGCTTTAAGCAATGGTTGGACTAATTTACACTCCCACCAACAGTGTATAAGTGTTCCCTTTTCTCTGCAACCTTGCCAGCATCTGCTATTTTTTGGACTTTTTAGTAATAGCTATTCTGACTGGTGTGAGGTGGTATCTCATTGTGGTTTTGATTTGCATTTCTCTGATGATCAGTGATATTGAGCTTTTCAGTATCACTGACAAGCTTTATGCTTGTTGGCCACATGTATGTCTTTTGAAAAGTGTCTGTTCATCTCCTTTGCCCACTTCTTTATGGGTTTGTTTTTTCCTTGTAAATTTCAGTTCCTTATATATGCTGGTATTAGACCTTTGCCAGATGCATAGTCTGCAGATATTTTCTCCCATTCTGCAGGTTATCTGTTTACACTTTTGATGGTTTCTTTTGTTGTGCAGAAGTTCTCAAGTTTAATTAGATTCCATTTGTCAATTTGCTTTTGTTGCAGTTGTTTTTGGCATCTTTGTCATGAAATCTTTGCTCGTTCCTATGTCTAGAATGGTATTGCATAGCTTGTCTTCCAGAGTTTTTATAATTTTGGGTTTTACATTTAAGTCTTTAATCCATCTTGAGTTGTTTTTTGTAGATGGTGTAAAAAGGGGGTCCGGTTTCAGTCTTCTGCATATTGCTAACCAGTTATCCTAGCACCATTTGTTGAACTGGGGGGATTCTTTCCCTCATTGCTTGTTTTTATCAGCTTTATCAAAGATCAGATGGTTATAGGTGTGTGGCCTTAAATCTGGCCTCTCTATTCTGTTCCATTGGTCTATGTGTCTGCTTTTGTACCAGTACCATGCTGTTTTGGTTACTGTAGCCATGTAGCATAGTTTGAAGTCAGGTAATGTGACACCTCCAGCTTTGTTCTTTTTGCTTAGGATTGCCTTGGCTATTTGGGCTCTTTTGTGGTTTCATATGAATTTTAAAATCATTTTTTCTAGCGCTGTGAAGAATGTCAATGGTAGTTGGATAGGAAAAGCATTGAATCTGTAAATTGCTTTGGGCAGTATGGCTATTTTAACAATATTGTTTCTTTCTACCCATGAGCATGGAATGTTTTTCCATTTGTTTGTGTCATCTTTGATTTCTTTGAGCACCGTTTTATAATTCTCCTTGCAGAGCTCTTTCACCTCCCTGGTTAGCTGTATTCCTACATATTTTTTTTTGTGGCAGTTGTGCATGGGCTTGCATTCTTGAGTTGGCTCTTGGCTTGGCTCTTGTTGGTGTGTAAGAATGCTGATGATTTTTGTACATTGATTTTTGTATCCTGAAACTTTGCCAAAGTTATTTATCAGCTGAAGGAGCTTATGGGCTGAGACTATGGGGTTTTACAGATATAGAATCATGTTGTCTGCAAACAGGGATAATTTGACTTTCTCTCTTCCTATTTGTGTGCCTTTAATTTTTTTATTGTGCCTTATTGCTCTGGCCAGGACTAACAATACTATGTTGAATAGGAGTAGTGAGAGAGAGATCCTTGTCTTGTGATGGTTTTCAAGGGAAATGCTTCCAGTTTTTCCCCATTCAGTATGATATTGGCTGTGGGTTTGTCATAGATAGCTCTTACTGTTTTGAGGTATGTCCTTTAAATACCTCATTTATTGAGTTTTTAACATGAAGGTATATTGAACTATATCAAAAGCCCTATCTGCATCTACTGAAATAATCATGTGGTTTTTGTCTCTAGTTGTGTTTATGTGATGAATCACATTTATTGATTTGCATATGTTGAACCAACCTTGTATTCCGGGATGAAGCCTACTTGATAATGGTGGATTTGCTTTTTGTGCTGCTGGATTCAGTTTGCCAGTATTTTGTTGAGGATTTTTACATTAGTGTTCATCAAGGATGTTGGCCTGAAGTTTTTTCCTTTTTTGTTGTCTTTGCCAGGTTTCAGTATTAGGATGATGTGAACCTCATAGAATGAGTTAGGGAGGGGGCCCTCCTCAATTTTTTGGAATAGTTTCAGTAGGAATGGTACTATTTCTTCTTTCTACATCTGATGGAATTGGACTGTGAATCCATCTCGTCCTGTTTTGTGGTTGGTAGGCTATTACTGGTTCAATTTTGGAGCTCATTATTGGTCTGTCCAGGCAATCAGTTTGTTCCTGATTCAGTCTTGGGAGGTTGTATATGTCTAGGAAGATGTGAACCTCATAGAATGAGTTAGGGAGGGGGCCCTCCTCAATTTTTTGGAATAGTTTCAGTAGGAATGGTACTATTTCTTCTTTCTACATCTGATGGAATTGGACTGTGAATCCATCTCGTCCTGTTTTGTGGTTGGTAGGCTATTACTGGTTCAATTTTGGAGCTCATTATTGGTCTGTCCAGGCAATCAGTTTGTTCCTGATTCAGTCTTGGGAGGTTGTATACGTCTAGGAATGTATCCATCTCTTCTAGGTTTTCTGTTTTTTGTGTGTGTGCATAGAGATGTTCATAGTAGTTTCTGATAGTTATTTTTATTTCTATGGAGTCAGTGTTAACATCCTATTTGTCATTTCTAATTGTGTTTATTTGGATCTTATCCCTTTATTAGTCTAGCTCTAGTGGCCTGTCTTATTCATTAAAAAAAAAAACTCCTGGATTAATTAATCTCTTGGGTGGTTTTTTATGTCCTGATTTCCTTCAGTTCAACTCTTATTTTGGTTATTTCTTGTCTTCTGCTAACTTTGGGGCTGGTTTTCTCTTGCTTCTCTAATTCTTTCAGTTGTGATGTTAGATTGTTAATTTGAGATCTTCCTAAATTTTTGATGTGGCCACTTAGTGCTATAAATTTCCCTTTTAAAATTTCCTTAGCTGTGTCCCAGAGATTCTGGTATGTTGTATCTTTGTTCTCATTAGTTTCAAACATGTTCTTGATTTCTGCCATATTTTCATTATTTACCCAAATATCATTCAGGAGCAAGTTGTTTGATTTCCATGTAACATGGTTTTGAGCGATTTCTTTTAATCTTCTATTTTTATTGTCCTGTGATCCAAGAGTATATTTGATATGATTTTGGTTCTTTTGCATATGCTGGGGATTGTTTTATGTTTGATTTCATGGTTGATTTTAGAGTATGTGCCATGTGGCAATGAGAAGAATGTATATTCTGTTTTGGGGTGGAAAGTTGTGTAGAGATCTATCAGATCTATTTGGTTGAATGTTGAGTTCAGGTCCTGAATGTCTTTAATTTTCTGCCTCACTGATCTGTCTAATACTGTCAGTGGAGTGTTGAAGTCTCCCACTATTAATGTGTGGGAGTTTAAGTCTTTTTGTTTGTCTCTAAGAACTTGCTTTAAAACCTGCCTGCTTCTGTGTTGAGTGAGACAGGTCTCAGTTAATTTAGAGTTTATTTTGCCAAGGTTGAGGACACATTCCTGTGACACAATCTCAGGAGGTCCTGATGACATGTGCCCAAGCTAGTAGAAGAGCTTGCTTTTGTATATTTTAGGGAGACATGAGACATCAATCAATATGTGTAAGATGAACATTGCTTCAGTCCTGAAAGGTGGGACAACTTGAGGTGAAGGTGGGGGTGACTTAAAGTGGGGAGGGGGCTTCCAGGTCATAGGTAGATAAGAGACAAATGATTGCATTATTTTGAGTTTCTGATTAGCCTCTTCAAATAAGGCAATCAGATATGCATTTATCTCAGTGAGCAGAGGGGTGACTTTGAATAGAATGAGAAGCAGTTTTGCCCTAAGCAGTTCCCAGTTTGATTTTTCCCTTTAGCTTAGTAATTTTGGAGCCCCAAGATTTATTTTCCTTTCACATTTCCTCCATTTTCTTTTTTAGAATCTTTTGGAGAAAGCATTTTAGAAGAAAACGAGTCTCTGGTCTCAGGTTTCATCTGATCTCTCATGGCTAGCATGGTTTATTCCCAGACGGGTAGGTCCTGAGTTATTAGGAAAGCTCATTTTTGCAGGTTCTGAAGTCTCATGTCCTATGAAGAGAAAATAGGGGGAGGAAGGGAGAAAAACAGCAACAAACAGAACAACCCTGGAAAATTGATATAGGCCACATTATTCTGAAGTCTGTATATCAGTAGGCAGGTAAGAAAGTGGCTTATGTATGTAAATAGATTGCTGTTATTTTCTTCTGAACTTTAAGTTGTCTAGCTTCAGTTTGTAGGGCTTTACAAAAGCAGAGCTTAGTTTTCAGTGATTCCAAATTAGGAAAAATGGGGGAAAAGGAAGGGAAAATAATAAAAACATTATTTTGATAACTTATAGCTGAGAAAAATTAGAATTTGCTTCAAACCATAGAAAATAATAAAAATTGAGAAACATTAGGCAAGACTAGAATCTAGTCTTGGTATGCTATATTTTTTAAACAATTTTTACTAAAGACAAATCATGGTAGGACTTAGTTTTGCTTTATTATACTTGCCCTGATTATTTGTATACAGTGCAGCAAGAATAATTTTTCTACATAGGCTTTTATGGAACTTTGTTCCATAGAAGGAATCCCAGATAAGACTTTTTTATAGCTCATCCCAGCCATAATTTGTACCATCAAATACCTGTGAGTTGGGTGATCCTCTTCTCATAAGGTCCCAAGATAAACATAGGGCTACTGGGCCTGTTAGAACATGACATTCTTTACTTACCACAGGTCAGGAACCCTGTACAGGGACTGTGTAGACAAGATATGAGGCCAGTTTCCTAAGGGGCTTTTATTGGCTCCATGAGTCAAGTTTGATTCCTTAAAGGAAAGCACACCATTCCAGTCAAAGCCTTGGTAAAATAACCAGTTTCTCCAATTGTGTCCTGTTAAAAAGGAAAACAGATTCTTATTGCACTTATACAAATAACTGGATTGCCATAAGCTAAGAATACCCACAAATAGCTTCCAAATTCTGAAGATATCAGGTAGAGAGAAGAAAATTTGCTCCAAATTTTGTTCATAGGATTATACTAAATTGCTAAAAGCTATCAATAGCTTAGAAGAAAAATTTCCTTTACCCTGAAAAAAGGACCATCAACGTTTTAAGCAAAAAGTCAAAAAGGTTACTTCAGATTTCTATTAGTTCAGTCCATGTAGTTAATTCCTATTCTGCTTGATATTTATAAACATTTCAGTTCTCCATGAGTCCTAAAAGTTTTTCTTGTATTCCAATGTCACAGTTGTCACAATCTCGAGTTATTAGAAACTTGTATTCAAGAGCACCTGTTAGAGTTTTATAGCTAATTATAAAATCACCTTTTAAAGAGGGCCAAAACAAGTCAACAATTGTGTCAAAGACAAAAAGTTTTAGGGCAGCCAGAGTCAAGAACACAATTGACAAGGAAATTTGTTACCTCTTTGGCACACAATAATTTAACATAATGATTATAATTATTACTGATAATATACATTAAGTCATATCAGAATTATAGGAGTTTTCCATAACTTTGGAACACATACCAATAACATATTTATACAAACACAGCCCAAAGAAGACCAAACACCATTTCATATTTGACAATGCTTTCTGTGTAATTTTTATGCCAAATAAGTCAAATTATGTCTTTTTTGGGCTTCAGGGAACCTAGTATCCTAAAGGATTAATTAGGTCAGAAAAAGACATAATTTATAATTTGACTTTGGAAAGTTTGTCAAATATCAAAGATTTAAAACACTTGATACCACAGGTTAGGATGTAAAATAAGTCATTCATTTGACCAATGTGATAATGCAAGGATTTCAAAAAAAGATGAAAACCTTTATTCTTTGAGAGAGGAGACTTAATTTTTCAAACAATAAGCCCTGATAAAAACAGCATGAAGCCAATTAAATTTGTTTTTAAAAATGTTTAGACAGTCTATAACATTTGAATCTTGGCCTTAAGATAACCTCCATGAGTCTTTTATAAACTTCATAACCTTTACTAAGGAGTCAGTTAATGCTTCAAGAAAACCTTGGTAATCTGACATAGAGACCCATATGCTGGTCTTGCATCAGTGTGCCTTTGGCATTAATGATTAATTTATAGAGGAACTGAACTTATTTTATCTGTCAAAATCAGCCCTTACAATCTCACATGCCCACCTCTTCTGTGTTAGTCCCTGGGCCTTGAGGAGTGGAATAGCTTTAATTTCTGACCCTGTGTCTCAGGAATGCAGTTTATTTGATTAGCATCTTTTACCAGAAGATGAGGCTTTAATTGCTGTTAATGTTTGAGATTTAGCAGGATTTGGCGTTCTTTTTAGACCCAGGAGCCAAAGCCCTGTAACTCAATGTCACAGGTACTTTAAAAGCACATACAGAAAGATACACAGATGTAATAATCTTAATTTAAAAAATTTTTTTAGTCTCAGTTTTTTTCCTAAGCAAACCAAAACTCAATAATAATGGCATAGGAATTGTTTCAATAAACTGTAATATTTGTTAGACCAGTTACCAAAAGGCAAAAGAAAAGACCTTCTGCAGTGAACAGAATATTACATTGGAAGAAAACAGTTCCTTTAGACCTTTAAGAAAGCATTGTTAGCATCAGGCCATAACAAACAGAACTCAAGGAAAAAAAAAACTTATATGAGCTGAAGGAGAGCATTACTATTTTGCACCCTTTAAAAGGGGAGAGAGAACTGAAAATGTTGAGATGCAATAAAAGTTACATTTTGGGTTAAAAAAATTCAAATATCTTATAATTAAGAGCAAATTAATTCCTCAAGAAAATTTTATTGTTCCAACCAATTATTTAGTGTATAAATGTTGTCGTTGTTGTTACATCAAACCCACTTTTTAGAAAGACCATGATAATTTCCCTTTAATTAGTAGACAACTTGATCATATAGAAGTTTTTGTTTTTTAAATCCTCTTATTTGACTTACATGGACTGTTCATGACATGTTTGGGCTTTCTGGTTTGTCCTGAACATCAGTCTTTCTTAAACAAGCAGTTATTTTATTCTAGGACTAAATCTACCATACAAGATTCTTTCTCATATAAAATATTTCTCTTTAAGCTTTCTTCCAAAAAAAAAAACCTCTATTTTTATAACTTTCTTTACATCTCTTATTTTTTGGTTCCTTTTACCTTGTTTTATACATAATCTTTAAATAGGCCTTGAATTAGAAAAAAATTGTTCATCTTTTAAAAATGACACACTTTTTTTCAGGAAGAATGTGTTCCTAAACATATATTTTTATTGAAAAATACCCAAATAATGAAATGTCTATTATTTAATTTAATATAGATTCTAAATTATGATGAGTTTGACTACATGTATTTATCCCATTACATTTGCCAAATTATTTTAATTGTTTACCTAGATTATTTATGAAAACTGCAATAGTCATCATTTAAAGTTATGGAACTGTGTCCGGAATTGGTGGGTTCTTGGTCTCACTGACTTCAAGAATGAAGCTGCGGACCCTCACGGTGAGTGTTACAGCTCTTAAGGTGGCGCATCTGGAGTTTGTTCCTTCTGATGTTCGGATGTGTTTGGAGTTTCTTCCTTCTGGTGGGTTCGTGGTCTCGCTGGCTCAGGAGTGAAGCTGCAGACCTTCACGGTGAGTGTTACAGCTCTTAAGGCGGCGCATCTGGAGTTGTTCGTTCCTCCCGGTGGGCTTATGGTCTCGCTGGCTTCAGGAGTGAAGCTGCAGACCTTCGCAGTGAGTGTTACAGCTCATAAAAGCAGTGTGGACCCAAAGAGTGAGCAGTAGCAAGATTTATTGCAAAGAGCAAAAGAACAAAGCTTCCACAGTGTGGAAGGGTACCTGAGCGGGTTGCCACTGCTGGCTCAGGCAGCCTGATTTTATTCTCTTATCTGGCCCCACCCACATCCTGCTGATTGGTAGAGCTGAGTGGTCTGTTTTGACAGGGTGCTGATTGGTGCATTTACAATCCCTGAGCTAGACACAAAGGTTCTCCACATCCCCACCAGATTAGCTAGATACAGAGTGTCGACACAAAGGTTCTCCAAGGCCCCACCAGAATAGCTAGATACAGAGTGTTGATTGGTGTATTTACAATCCCTGAGCTAGACATAAAGGTTCTCCAAGGCCCCACCAGAGTAGCTAGATACAGAGTGTCGACTGGTGTATTTACAATCCCTGGGCTAGACATAAAGGTTCTCCAAGGCCCCACCAGAGTAGCTAGATACAGAGTGTCGATTGGTGCATTCACAAACCCTGAGCTAGACATAAATGTTCTCCAAGGCCCCTCCAGAGTAGCTAGATACAGAGTGTCGATTGGTGCGTTTACAATCCCTGAGCTAGACATAAAGGTTCTCCAAGGCCCCACCACAGTAGCTAGATACAGAGTGTCGATTGATGCACTCACAAACCGTGAGCTAGACACAGGGTGCCGATTGGTGTATTTACAATCCCTGAGCTAGACATAAAGGTTCTCCAAGGCCCCACCAGACTCAGGAGCCCAGCTGGCTTCACCTAGTGGATCCTGCACTGGGGCTGCAGGTGGAGCTGCCTGCCAGTCCCGCACCATGCACCTGCATTGCTCAGCCCTTGGGTGTTCGATGGGACTGGGCACCGTGGAGCAGGCAATGGCGCTCGTCGAGGAGGCTCGGGCCGCACAGGAGCCCACGGAGGGGTGAGAGGCTCAGGCATGGCGGGCTGCAGGTCCCGAGCCCTGCCCCACGGGAAGGCAGCTAAGGCCTAGCAAGAAATCGAGTGCAGCGCCGGTGGGCTGGCACTGCTGGGGGACCCAGTACACCCTCCACAGCCGCTGGCCCGGGTGCTAAGCCCCTCATTGCCCAGGGCCAGCAGGGCCGGCTGGCTGCTCCAAGTGCAGGGCCTGCCAAGCCCATGCCTACCCAGAACTCCAGCTGGCCTGCAAGTGCCACACGCAGCCCTGGTTCCCACTCACACCTCTCCCTCCACACCTCCCTGCAAGCTGAGGGAGCAGGCTCCGGCCTTGGCCAGCCCAGAAAGGGGCTCCCACAGTGCAGTGGTGGGCTGAAGGGCTCAAGTGCCGCCAAAGTGGGAGCCTAGGCAGAGGAGGCGCCGAGAGCGAGCGAGGGCTGTGAGGACTGCCAGCACGCTGTCACCTCTCAGAACTACTGTTGCAAAATTATGACTAAGACAGTGAAAAAATCTGACCTGACTCCATCTTCTAACCTCCAATCTGTCTTTGTTCATTCCAGGGCATAGGCCAGACTTGCTTTTGGAGGAACTCAGTTTATAGTTCGGCCTTGAAACAAAGATGGTAACAGTCCTTTCCCAAAACAAACCTTACAGCCAGTAGACTAGACCACCTAAAGCCACAAGATTAGAAGTTATGGTAATCTTACTAAATTTAAGATGTAGCTATTTTTATTAAACCAATATTAATGTCTTATGTATTAAAAATTACATAAGCAAAGATTATTCTGTCTTGGGCTGGGTTTATGGTTTTGTAACACCTATGCCAAATATTGGCACCTTATAGTATTTGACAGGGATAAGTATGAAATCGCTTGATAAATAAATGCAAACAAAAATGTATACTGGCAATTCTTAAGACATTTCTAATTTTACTTTACAAATAACTTTAAAGCTGGCTTATTTATTACAGATTTTACTTAAGTTACATAAACTGGAAAAAGCATTTGACTAGTCTTCTCTTTTCCTGATAAAATATTTGATTCAAGCATTTTTATTTTCTTATGCCAATTAATTAGAGCTCTTTTGTGTATTTTCAATAGTGAAACATTGTATACACAACCCATAAGTACATAGACATAGGCATGCTAACAGAACTACATCTTATAAAGACCATTTTTTCCCCATCTTAGACTTTCAAATTCTTGATGACTTATTTCACAACCCTAAGCAGTTGTCAGCTAAATAGCCTTAAATTTGCATATTAACGGAAACAACTCAGGTGAAAATCAAATAGCAAAATTTACATTGTAAGGTAAGAGAGAAAAAGTCTGGTATGCTAGAGGGAAATTAAAATGGATTTAATTGCCAATTAAACATAAAATTATAGAAATTATAAAGGCTATTTAAATACACACACACCCCCCCAAGATCCTATAGCTTTTATTTCAGAACTTTGACCATGAGATAAATACAAATTCACCACCTTGCAAAAAGAACCTGTTGGATTCAAACAGTGGTTTTTATCTTAATAGAAAAATAACAGCAGATTTAAAGCAGGCAGAGAAGAAAGAAAAAGAGAACTTAAGAACTTTATAGTTTGCAGTTCGACCTTAAGGCTCTTTTTCCTTAATATAAATGTGTGCAAAGACCATTTTACTTCCATTTTACATAAACTCTAGCAAGTAGAGGTGCCATAAAACCTGCAGAGTCCTTGAAAGGGTGTCATTCTCCTTATTCTTAGATTATTTGTTTTCCACATTTTTTTCTTAAAAGGAGGTACTGAGCTTTGGCCTAGTGTTTTTGTGTGGTGGATCAATGTGTTCTGCTTGTGGGCAGGACTCCATAGTGTGTCCACAGTGAGTCATTTCCACCATCTTATGTGTCTCATGTTCTCTCTTTAGAGGCCTATGACCTCTGAGATGGCTCAAACATTGGGTGATCAGGCCTTATATGCATTTCCTGGATGAGACCTTTTTAAAAAATTAATTTTTGTTGGGGATTTCCCTGTGGGACCACTGCACATTGTGGTTGGTCAACCCCCACAGACACTCCCACAAGACCCCAGTCACCTAGGGGTGCTTTTTGGCTGGAAGGAGCAAAATGACCTTTCTCTTCAGAGCTAAGAAAACTCAGTCTCTCATTTACCTATGAAAACAGCAGTTCAGTTTCTCAAACAAATCTGCACAGATGAGCCAAATCAAGATTAATTTTGGGAGAAAAAGCAATAGAGAAGACACCTTAGAATGCATCTCTGAACTACAATTAGGATCCTTAAATAACTTCGTAGGAGAGAAAAAAAGAACAACAGCCAAGACCACTTGCTGTAAACTGTGTTCAGCCACCCCTACTTCGTAGCTCTTATCTGCCATTACACACGCCATGGTCAAATCCTCTCACAGTACAAGGTAATCTCTGCTACCAACAAAGCCAAAGAGGTCAGGTTATGCAATACAGAAAAACAGAGCTTTAGACCTAAGAAGAATCTGCCCATGACTCTTGAAACTCCACAAAGAAAAAAGAACACCCCAAAAGGGATGAATGGTGCCTTCGTTCTCGATTCTTTAAAGGGGTTCAAGTCATTAGAAGCCTTCTCTAGATTTTGGGGTACTACAGATGGCAAAGGTGGAAGGAGGTATAGGATGGAAGAAAAGTAAACATTTTTTTAAAGACAGAAAACACAAATGAAGCACATTTTTTTGTTCTGTTTTCCCCCCCTTTTGCTGCTTTTGAGGAATTTTAGCCAAATTAGAGAGGCTTTGTCACCCATAATTACAGATATATAGTTGGTCAAATCTGATGGGAGAAAGACTGGAACAAACAACAACAACAAAAAACCCCAACAATATGATTCCTGAGTGCTCTAATGGTAAAGAGAAATTAACACCAGCTGGTTGTATACTTTAGCCAAGACAAAACCCCCATTCAGCTACTTACCTAAGCATGGGTCTCAGGCTGAAGATGGCTTTCTACTATCCTAGAAGCAGGAAAAGAAAAACCTAGAACACATTTTCCCTGCTTGGAGCGAGTTCAAACTCCATAAAGGAGTTACCTACCTACCATCATAATGAAAACAGGAAATCTTGCTTTCCCTGTTGGAAGCAAGTAAAACGCCAAAAAAAAAAAAAAAAAAAAAGAAAAGAAAAGAAAAAGGAGTCATACAGCAAAATAAACTTTAGGTCTCGACCAGATTTTGGGAAATCAGGGATTCTCTGGAGGGGGTGCTTCCAGTCCTCAGCAAATTCTCCTATAGGTTTGAGCCATAAAGTTGGTTTATGCTAGTACCAAGCACCAATAGGAGATTCGTCAAAGGCAGAGGTACCTCCACTGAGAATTTCTTTGTGATTGCCAAAATGTGAACCTCAAAAATCTGAGACAGGTCTCAGTTAATTTAGACAGTTTATTTTGCCAAGGTTGGGGATGCATGCCCGTGACACAGCCTCAGGAGGTTCTGACGACATGTGCCCAAGGTGGTAGGGGCACAGCTTGGTTTTATACATTTTAGGTAGACATGAGACATCAATCAAGATGTGTAAGATATACATTGGTTTAGTCCTGAAAGGTGGGACAACTCGAGGCAAAGGCAGGACAACTTGAGGCAGGAAGGGGCCTTCCAGGTCATAGGTAGAT
The DNA here is from genome assembly GCF_029289425.2 of Pan paniscus. Taxonomy (NCBI): domain Eukaryota; kingdom Metazoa; phylum Chordata; class Mammalia; order Primates; family Hominidae; genus Pan; species Pan paniscus. The sequence continues at coordinate 14,011,845 of NC_085926.1, forward strand.
AAGAGACAAATGGTTGCATTCTTCTGAGTTTCTGAATAGCCTCCCCAAATGCAGCAATCAGATATGCATTTATCTCAGTGAGCAGAGGGGTGACTTTGAATAAAATGGGAGGCAGTTTTGCCCTAAGCAGTTCCCAGTTTGATTTTTCACTTTAGCTTAGTGATTTTGGGGCCCCAAGATTCATTTTCCTTTCACAGGTACATATATATTTAGGACAGTTAGGTCTTGCTGAATTATTATGTAATGACCTTGTCCTTCTTTTTAATCCTTGTTTAAAGTCTGTTTTGTCTGAAATTAGGGTTGCAAACCCTGCTTTTTTTCTGTTTCCATTTGCTTGGTAGACTTTCCCCTAATTCTTTATTTTGAGCCTATGGGTGTCACTGTGTGTGAGATGGGTCTCTTGAAGAAAGCATACCATTGGGTCTTGTTTCTTTATCCAGCTTCTCAGTCTGTGCCTGTTAAATGGGGCATTTAGCTCATTTACATTTAAGGTTAGTATTGATATGTGTGGATTTGATCCTGTCATTGTGTTACTAGCTGGTTATTATGCTGGCTTGTTTGTGTGGTTGCTTTATTGTGTCACTGGTTTGTGTGTTTAAGTGTGTTTTTGTATTAGCTGGTAACAGTCCTTCCTTTATATATTTAGTGCTCCTTTCAAGATCTCTTGTAAGGCTGGCTGGGTAGTAATGAACTCCCTCAGCATTTGCTTATATGAAAAGGATCTTTCTTCTTTGCTGAGGAAGCTTAGTTTGTCTGGATATGAAATTCTTGGTTAAAGATTTTTTTTAAAATAATGTTGAATATAGGCCCCCATTCTCCTCTGGCTTTTAGAGTTTCAGCTGAGAGGTCCACAGTTAGCCTGATGGAGTTCCCTTTGCAGATGACCTACCCTTTCTCTCTAGCTGCCTTTAACATTCTTTCTTTTTCACCTTGGAAAATATGATGACTATGTGTCTTGGGGGTAATCTTCTTGTGTAAAAATCTTGCAGGGGTTTTCTTTATTTCCTGAATTTGACTGTTGGCCTCTCTAGCAAGGTTGGGACGTTTTCATGGACGATATTCTGAAATACGTTTTCCAAGTTGTTGTTTTCTTTTTGTCCCTTTCAGGGATGCCAGTGATTTACAGATCTGTTCTCTTTAAATAATTCCATATTTCTCAGAGGTTTAGTTAATTCCTTTTTTTATTTTTGTCTGACTATCTTATTTCAGAGAGAGCCAGTCTTTGAGTTTTGAGATTCTTTCCTCAGCTTGGTCTATTCTGCCGTTAATACTTGTGATTGCATTGTGGAATTCTTGTAGTGTGTTTTTCAGCTCTATCAGATCAGTTAGGTTCTTTTTTTCTACTGGTTATTTTATCTGTCAGCTCCTGTATCCTTTTGTTGTGATTCTTAGTTTCTTTGGATTTGGTTTGCCATTCTCCTGCATCTCAATCTTCATTCCTATCCATATTCTGAATTCTTTTTCTGTCATTTCCGTGAGCTTAGCCTAATTAAGAACCCTTGTTGAAGAACTTGGGTGGTTCTTTGGAGGACATAAGACACTCTGGCCATTGGAGTTGCTGGGGTTCTTGAATTGGTTCTTTCCCATCCCTGTATGTGGGTGTTCCTTTGAATGAAGTGTTGATTGAGTACACTCAATAAACTTCTATTCTGGATGTTTTCGCAGAGCTGAGGCATTGTATAGGATCTTTATTTGTAGCTGACTTTTTGTCTTTGGTTTCATAGTGTGGTATGTCAGTGAGGTATTTTGGTGTTGAAGCTTTGGGGTGTGATCCAGTAGGTTTAGTCTTCTGCTCAATCATATCCCTCCCCTATATTTCCTTATGGTTGCAGCCATGCTCCCTCTCAATGCTCTGAAAGTGTGGGCTCCTCTCCCACTTGAGTGCTGGGTATAGATTGTGGCTTTGCACTCCCAGGCTGCCCACCACAGCTCTGGGATGATCTCAGGTTTTATGTTTCTTCCCCAACCTGGAGGCGGCAGAGTAAGGGACCTTAGTAGTGGCCAAGGGTCTTTTGCTTGTCTCCTGGGTCCCCACCCCAGAGAGATCCAGGTTAGCAATCAGCCTAGGATCAGGGATCTGTGCTGTGGGCCCAGGCTGGGGGTTCCCTGTCTGGTGATGAGCTGTAGGGGGATCCCATGGGAAATGGACTGGCCTCCTCTCCTTGGGTTGACTGCAGCTTGTTGGAGATGTGAATAAGGCACTTTGGGTCTTTGTTCCTTCTTTAGTCCAAGGGTAGCAGGGGTAATACTGCAGAAGCAGTGGCAGAAAGGCTTTTGGTTGCCCCTGGCGGCTCCACCTCCAAGAAATGTGGAGTCACTGTTACTGAGAGTATTCAGCCAGTGGGGTGGTGCAGTTGCACTGCTGGCATGTGCTTAGGATTCTGCTTGTTGGAGAGCATGGGGTCAAAGACTCAGTAGGAGGAGAGACTGGTCTCCTCTCTCTATGGTGACTATGGTGTGCTGTAAGCTCAGGTGTAGCCCTGAGGCTCTTTGTTGCTTCCCCATACCAAGTGGCAGTGGCAGAGAGGCTGTTGGATGCCTCTGGGAACATTTCCCTGGGAAATTCTGAACCATTACCTTGTAATGCAGGCTTTTACAGCTGTAAATTGTTGAATTGATCCTTTTGTCATAATATAATGATTTTTTTCTCTAGAGGCAGTTTTTGGCTTACAATCTATTTTGTCTGACATAAGACTAGCCACTCCTGCTTTCTTTTTGTTACCATTTGCTTCACTGTCAGTTTACGTGTCTTTGAATCTAAAGTGAGTTTCTTGGCTGGGCATGGTGGCTCATGCCTATAATCCCAGAACTTTGGGAGGCCAAGGCAGGAGGATCACTTGAACCCAGGAATTCAAGGCTACAGTGAGCCATGATCATGTAACTGCACTTTAGCCTGGGCAACAAAGTGAGACCGTCAATAAATAAATAAATAAATAAAGTGAGTCTCTTGTAGACAAATGTATAGTTGGATCATGCTTTTTAAAAAATCCATTAAGCCATTCTGTATATTTTTATTAGGGAGCTTAGTCCATTAACATTTAATGTAATTACTGGTGAAGAATGATTTACTGTTACCTTTGGTAACCATGAAGAAAATACTTATAAAAGTTACACAGGAAGAAAAGAGAAGGAATAAAAACTTATCAATATGTTGCAGGAATTAGAGGACCTGAGAGACTAAATGGGTGTTATAGGAGGATTTTTATTAAGGTGTACACCAGCTCAGTGGATCCAAGTTTTTTCACATCCAAAAAACTGAGCCTAGAACAAAGACAGGGCTTGATTTTTATAAGCAAGCTTAGAGAAGCAGAACAAAGACAGTTAAACAAACAGTGACAGGTCTCATAATCTCTAGCATAGCTTGTGACTTTGCAGCTGCATCAAAGGAGAAACAGGAACTTAGAAAACTTGCAAAATATTTATGGAGAAGGGGTAAAGGGCTAAAAGAGGAATTTTGTTTTTCTTATCCTTATGTTGGGGAGTGCTGGGAGAGTCTCCAGAGCACATTCCTTTTGGGTCTTGACTTCTTAGATTGTGTTATCAGGACCTTGCCTGGGCCTGGGCTGTGTCTGTTACTGCTTTTTGGGATGAGACAGCCTAATACAGGAAAACTTGCTTTTCTCTTTTAGTTTAATTTTATTTTCCTTTCTTTAATTTTCTGCCTCAAATATAAAAAGACCAAAACACTGGAGAAGACAGCAAGAGAGAAACAGAGAGTCAAAGGAACTACAAGACAAACAAAAAATAGTTAACAAAACGGCAATAGTAAATACTAGATTCAAGGACACACATAGGCTTGAGAGGTGACAACGTGCTAGCAGCCCTCACTCACTCTCAGCACCTCCTCGGCCTCAGCGTCCACTCTAGCCATGCTTGAGGAGCCATTCAGCCCGCAGCTGCACTGTGGGAGGCCCTCTCTGGGCTGGCTGAGGCCAGAGCCAGCTCCCTCTGCTTGTGGGGAGGTGTGGAGGGAGAGGCGCAGGTGGGAAGTGGGGCTGCACACGGCGCTCGTGGGCCAGCGCGAGTTCCAGGTGGGCACGAGCTCGGCAGGCCCTGCACTCAGAGTGGCCGGCTAGCGCCACCAGCCCCAGGCAGTGAGGGGCTTAGCACCTGGGCCAGCAGCTGCAGAGGGTGTGCCGGGTCCCCCAGCAGTGCTGGCCCGCCCGCACCACACTTGAATTCTCACCGGGCCCCAGCTGCCTCCCCACAGGGCACAGCTTGGGACCTGCAGCCTGCCATATTTGAGCCTCCCCCAGCCCACTGCCCCCATGGGCTCCCACACGGCCCGAGCCTCCCCGACGGGCACCGCCCCCTGCTCTGCAGTGCCCAGTCCCATCAACCGCCCAAGGGCTGAGGAGCGCAGGCGCATGGCATGGGACTGGCAGGCAGCTCCACCCACGGCCCCGGCACGGGATCCACTAGGCAAAGCCAGCTGGGCTCCTGAGTTGGGTGGGGACTTGGAGAACTTTTATGCCTAGCTAAAGGATTGTAAATGCACCAGTCAGCACTTTGTGTCTAGCTCAAGGTTTGTAAATGCACCAATCAGTGCTCTGTGTCTAGCTAATCTAGTGGGGACTTGGAGAACTTTTGTGTCTAGCTAAAGGATTGTAAATGTACCAATCAGCACTCTGTATCTAGCTCAGGGATTGTAAATGCACCAATCAGCTCTCTGTCAAAACAGACCAATCAGCTCTCTGTAAAATGGGCCAATCAGCTCTCTGTAAAATGGACCAATCAGCAGGATGTGGGTGGGGTCAGATAAGGGAATAAAAGCAGGCTGCCCCAGCAAGCAGTGGCAACGTGTTTGGGTCCCCTTCAACGCTGTGGAAGCCTTGATCTTTTGCTCTTCACAATAAATCTTGCAGCTGCTCACTCTTTGGGTCCACGCCACCTTTATGAGCTGTAACACCGCAAAGGTCTGCAGCTTCACTCCCGAAGCCAGTGAGACCACGAACCCACTGGGAGGAATGAACAACTCCAGACGTGCCACCTTAAGAGCTGTAACACTCACCGTGAAGGTCTGCAGCTTTATTCCTGAAGCCAGCGAGACCACGAACCCACCAGAAGGAAGAAACTCTGAACACAACCGAACATCAGCAGGAACAAACTCCTGACACACCATCTTTAAGAACTGTAACACTCACCGTGAGGGTCCGCAGCTTCATTCTTGAAGTCAGTGAGACCAAGAACCCACCAATTCTGGACACAGGCTGACAGTGAAGGGTTGAAAACAGATATCCCATGTAAATAGCACTCAAAAGAAAGCAGTAGTGGCCATTCTTATATAGCACAAATTAGAATTTAAGTCAAAAACTGTCCCTGGAGACAAAGTCATTACATAATGATAAAAGGGTGAATTCAACAGGAAGATAACAGCAATTGTAAATATATATGTACCTAATATTAGACTACCTAAGTATATAGAACAAATATCAAAATATCTGAAAGGAGAAATGGACAGCAATAGTGTAATGGTAGAATAATTCAGTACCCCACTTTCAATAAAAAATAGAAAATCCAGATAGTAAATCAATAACAAAATAGTGGACTTTAACTAAATTGATGTAATAGCCATATACAGAATGTTTCAATTAACAAAAGAAAAATATGTAATCTTCTCAAGTGCACACAGAACATTCTCCAGGATAGATCACATCACATATTTCCAGGATAGGTCACAAAACAGGACTGAATACATTTAAGAAGACTGAAATCATATTTAGGAAGAATGGAATCAAATAATATGTCAAACACTTCCAGTGAATTTTTAATTTTCATTATTGTATCTTTATCTTCATTTCTGTTTGGTTCTTTGTTATATTTTCTATTTGTTGATATTCTCATTGTTGGAAACAGGTGTTGGGTGCCACAAAGAAGAACTAGCACTTAGACCGAAAATTCCTCAGCAAGGCAACTTTACTTCTGCAGAAGGGTGCTACTTGCATCTGAAGCAATTGCAAGAGCACACCAAGGGGGGTAGGGCAGGGGTTTTTACCCCTAATGCAGCTCATGTTTCTGTGTCCTTTGCCCAGTAACTAGAGTCAGACCACACAATCTAAACTAACCCGATTGGCTATTGTTTGAAATTGAATAGGGCCAATTAGGCAGGAAGGGAGAGGCTGTTCCTGTTACCAATTAGGTGGGAAGGGTTGTTTACAAAACCAGAAAGAACAACGAAGTTTGAAGTGGAACTTATTGTTTCTGGCAATATCCCCCCTCTTTATAGTTTTTCCTCTTCAAATTTTTCAAACATAATTTGGCTCTGTTGTTCCTCTTGGTGATCTAGAAGTGGGAGTTTATCTGAATAGGGTGGGGAAGAATTGAGGGAGGTTTTAGTAAGAGCTGTTTCTGTAAGCCTTTGCACCAACCCATGAACAGAAGGTGTAATACAGCAATCTACAAGAATGAGTACACCTGTAACAACTGCAAGAGAAGTAAATATTGAGGTCATGAGTCATTTCCATTTTCCAAACCATTTTTCCATGAGACTTGAAAAGGGGCCATTTATTCCGGGATTTTCAGATAATTCACTTGTAAGGCCCTGTAATGCTTTTATAATTGTTCCATTAGGGGCTGTGTTAATAGGTATAAAAGTGCAACATTGGACTCCAATCATGACACAGACTCTGCCTTTTTCAGCCAATAACATGTCAAGGGCTATCCTGTTTTCCCCAAGCCATTTGGCTGGTGGGGCCTAATTTCTCAGCTATTCCTTTAATGGCATCGCTTGTGTAATTGACAAACTGCTGTTGATTATAGTAAATGTAATGTATCCAGTCTACATGTTTGTTTGTAGTTGACCACCAGAATAATACAGATTCAAATCCTGTGGTCATTTGATTTCAGGCTTTAAATTCACTGGGCACCCCTCGGGGAACTCTGATAGCATCTATATAAACATGAGGGTCAAAAGAGCCATGGGGGACACTTCTTTTTCTGCAGTTGTCCTTTTTGTTTGGTTGATGAAATTCCAGGGTGAAAGGGATGGCCAATTTGATTAGAGCACAAGTGCTGCTCCAGTTACTTGGCAGAGTACCCAATAGTGGTCCACCGCAATACCACCATACATCTGCTTAGGGATGAACAAGGGCAGACTGATTGGTTAGCTCTTGAAAAGGCTTAGGTGTGCTGCACCCTGTTAAGCTCCCAAGGAATGCCAAGTTTTCCCCATGCCATGAGAGACACGAGGTGAAATTGACATTTGTAGCTGGAGTCCGAATGGCCCTCAGGGGTTGACCTGCAGGGCTTTTAACTTCTGGGAATAGTAGGGAGAGGGTTAGACATGCCTTATTGCCCCAGGCTGTGGGGTTTTGGAAGAGGGCTACCATACAGTCCATGCCCGGTTGGTCAGAGGAAAGGGGACAGTTTGGGTTTCTGGCCTGCCTGTCGCACAAGCATAACAATCGCTTTTGTGTAGTGTGTGGACAGAATATTTAATCCATTCCAGCCAGACATTTGCATCTTGGTACCCTATTTCAATGGCTAAAGTTTGCTTTAAATTTTTGATTTCTATTACGGTACTTTGGTTTTGTCGTTGGGTATGAGGTGGGAAATGGTTTGAATTTGTGGGATCGAGGAGGGGGTGGGAGACGAAGGGGAAGGAACAAAGCATAATTTAAAGAAGCCTATAGGGTCCCTTCCAGCAACATCTGCCCCTTAGCCATAAAATCGCTCTACAGTGGGTGTGGGAATGGTGAAGGTAAGGGTATTAATAGAGATAAGTACTGGGTTGCAATGGTTAGATTGGCAATTAGAGGGGGTACTCCCTTTGGTGAAGTGTAGGTGTGGCTTTAGGGCAGTACAACCCTGTCAGGAGGTCCAACCCTGATTTTTAGTAGTCCATAGAACGTCTGCCCACTGTGAACATAACTCCCAATTACCTGACTCTTCCTCTGAAGATTCCCACCACACACAAGACACAGTAGTAGTAGTGTTTTCCTTGGAGGGACAGAGGTATTTTTCTGCAGAGGCTAGCTGCCTTTGACTTTGGAGATCTCCACAAGGTAAGACTAGACAAGCATCAAATGTAACTGTTTGGGGAAAGGGTGATTGAGTTACACTGATAATAAGATATCCTTGAGTAGCTAAGGAGAGAAGAAAAAGATAGATTAAACCCACTTGAATGTTGATTTTGAGGCTGTTGTTCCTGGAGTGACAGTCCATGATTCTGGAGAGGGCAATGCTTTTTTGACTACGGTATAATGGGTCCACCACTTTTCAGCGGTCTGGACTGCCGTCTCAGTCATTAGGAGCACCAAATAAGGTCCTTCCCAGGTGGGTTCGAGCTTTCCCTATTTCCAGCTTTTGATAAGGACGTGATCTCTGGGTTGGTGTTGGTGAACTGGGAATTCGAGGGGTGGAGTTTGTGCTAGGAGGCCTTGAGTCCTGAGGGAGGAAAGGGTGGAAGACAGACAAAATATATAGTTTTTAAGAAACTGATCTTTTGTTTCAAATGTAGGAAGGTCAGTTGTGGAATTTAGGTAAGGCAGCCCGTAGAGCATTTCATAAGGGGACAGGCCAAGGTCTTTTTGAGGGATAGTTCAGATTCTTAGTAAGGCAGTGGGAAGGCATTTTGTCCATAGTAACCAGGTTTCCAAGATTAATTTGGTGAGGTGGTTTTTTTTTTTTTTTTCAGGGTCTGGTTCATTATTTCTACCCTTCCTGATGAAGGTGGATGCCAAGGGAGTATGATATTCCCACTTTATTTCTAGTGCTTGGGTTAGCCTTTTAATTATGAGTGTAGTAATGTGGGTCCTGTTGTCTGAATCAATATTCTCTATTATTTCAAACCTGGGTATGATATTTTCCAACAGAGCTTTAACTACATTACTGGCTATTGCACTTGGGAAGGGGATGGCTTCTACCCAGTGGGTAAGATAGTCTACTATTACTAATAAATATTTGAGGTGACCTGTTGGGAGCATTTCAGTATAGTCCACTTGGATACTTTGGAAAGGCCTTAGCCCTGGATTTCTTCCTCCAAAATGTTGCTTCTTTAAGGTTTGCTTATTAGTTTCTCTGCACACTATGCAACTATCTGTAACTTGCTTAGCAGGGGTCTAGATCCCCATATACCCATAAACCCTAAGGACTGTGTCACACAGAGGGTGGGGACCCCAGTGGGTTCCTTGGTGAAGTTGTGACAGCATTTCCCTCATGAGAGGTTTATACAACATTGCCCTTCCATCTGGTAATACCCACTTTCCCTCTGGGCTTTCCTCAGCTCCTAATTTTTTTAGTTTTTCTTGGTCTGCAGGGGAAAAGATGGGGATTGCAGCTGGAGGGGGAAGACGGGAGGTTAGATGGAAAATGGGTGCCTTCTGGGAAGAAGCAGCTTGCTTAGCTATTTAATCTGCAAGGTTATTCCCCCGGCTTTCAAAAGATAGGTTCCTTTGATGTCCTGGGACATGAACAACAGCTATCTCTTCTGGCAGCTGTAGATTATCCAATACTTGTATTATTCACTCTTTGTGGACCAGGTTTTGGCCCTTACTGTTAATAACACCCCGTTCAGTCCAGATTTTTCTAAAGGTATTGACTACTCCAAAGGCATATTTGGAGTCAGTGTAGATAGTTCCTTCTTGGTTTTGTAGACATTTTAAAGCCTGATTTAGTACAAATAGCTCGCATGTTTGAGCAGACCAGTCATTTGGCAATCTTCCTGATTCTGCTTCTGCCAGAGTTTTCCCATCAACTACTGAGTACCCGTTATGCCTCTTTCCTTCAACTACCCAAGAAGGACCATTTATGAAAAGATGCCTCCCTGTTTGGAAAGGAGTTTCACCTAATTTTTGTTTGATAACTGATTGGTTCTAAACATTTGTGCTCCAGGTTCTCTGGGTTTGGATTCCCTGTTAGGAAGGCAGTGGGGTTAAGTGAATTGTCACTAAAGTTAAATCATCCTTTTCTAATAAGATAGCCTCATACTATAAAATTCTTGAGTCAGTAAGCCATCTTCCTACCTTTTGGTTAAGAATAGTTCTGACTTGGTTAGGAGTACTCACGATGAAGTTTCCTCCGAAGGTTATTTTTTCTGCTTTCCTCTGTTAGCAAGGCAGTTGGTGCTATGGATTGAACACATTCAGGCCATCCATTACTGGGTCAATAACTTTTGACAGAAAGGCTATGGGCTGCTGGTGGCCCCTGTGTTTTTGGGTGAGTACCCCAAGGCTACTCCTTTGTTTACATTGACAAAAATATGAAATGGCAGTTCTAGGGAGGCTAAAGCTAGAACCAGGGCAGTTACTAATAAATGTGTTAATTTTTCTACTTGTTGTATTTATGATAAGGTCCGTAGAAGAGAGTCTGGCTCTTCTTGGGTGAGTTTTTGGTATAAAGGTTTTGTCTCTAAGGCATATGAGTCAATCCATAGGTGACAGTATCCGACCAATCTCCCACATTTTCTAAGTTCTTGTTGCATTTCTGGTAGAGGTAGGGATATGATACCCTCAATCCATTCAAACCCTATTTTCTGTTTGCCTTTGCTAATTAAGTGCCCTAGGTACTTTACTTCAGGTTCTACAAATTGGAGTTTACTCTTTGAGGCTGGTAACCCTTGTTCTCTTAGATGATTTAGGAAGCTGATTGAAAATGTTACTCAATCTTTGTTCTCTCCTGAAATAAGCAGGTCATCCATGTATTGGAGTAGGCATATGGATGAGGGCAGGGAAAAGTTTTTTATCACTTGCTGTAGGAGTTGACCAAATAAGTTTGGTGATCCTGTAAACCCTGGGGGTAAAACTGTCCATCGGTATTGTTGTTTTTGACTGGACTAGGGGTCTTCCCTTTCAAAGGCAAACATGTCCCAGTTGTCCTCTGTAAACGGACAAGCTCAAAGGCATCTTTTAAATCTATTACTGTGAACCATTGGTGGTTATGTGGACTTCTACCAATAATAGTGTAAGGATTAGGAACAATAGGGTGGGTGGTTTGAACTATTTGATTAATAGCCCAGAGGTCTTGCACTAACTGGTATGACCCATCTGGCTGCTATACAGGCAGTATTGGAGTGTTATAAGGGGACATACAGGGTTCAAGGAATTCGTCATGGAGAAGGCTTTCAATTATGGGTTTTAAACCTATCCTGGCTTTTAAGGGAATAGGGTATTGTTTTCTTTTTACTACTTCTTTGGGAGTTTTTAATTTGACATGGATTGGAGGAACCCATAGCTTTCCTTAATTTCCTTCTTTTGACCATATGTCAGGATGAATATGTTTTTCATCTATAGTGGTGAGTAAATTTAGGGAGGTGAGAAATTTTCCTTGATTAATATAGAGGCCTAAGCCTAATTTTAGCATTAAATGTCTCCCTAATAAGTTTGTTCCTGCCTCTGGAATTAACAGAAATTTAATATTAGCTGAGTGGTTCTTATATTTGACCTCTGTTTCTTTTAAGATTTTTGCTTTAGATTTTTCTCCTTTTACTCCTGAGATAAGAAGTTCTTGTGAACAAATTACACCAGATGGGGGATGACAAACAGAGGAGTCAGCTGCCCCTGAGTCAATTAAAAAAGTTATAAGCTCAGGTTTGGGCCCCACCTCTACATTTATCAAGGGCTCTGGGTAGGACTCGAAATAAGAGACAGTGCCCCTGATCCCCCAGTCTTCCTCAAAGGCCTTAAGTAGGATGACTTTATTTTCCTTTTCCCATTTGGGCCATTCTCTTTTGAAGTGTCCTATTCTTCCACATTTGGAACATTTATTTGGCCCTCTTTCAGTAATTTTGAGTTCCCTGGCTTTGCTCTTTTGTACCCTTTATGTGGCCTGGTGAGTGGAGGCTTAAGTTCTTTACAGGTTTTGGCCCCTTGGGTGCTTTGTTGTAGGATGGACAGCATGATTTTTGCCTTTTGTTTCTGCTTTTTTTCATCCCTTCATACATATGCTTTTTGAGCCTCCCTTAAAAGTTCCTCTGTAGGTCAATCTTTCCAGTTCTCTAATTTTTGTAGTTTTTTAAAATAATGTCCGTCCAACTATTGGTGACCAAATGGAGCTTTAACATCCCTTATCCAAGGGGTTCTTCTAATTCTAGGCCAGCATATTTCTTCATTTGCTCCTTAAGCCTCTCTAAGAATTCCATAGGTCCTTCATCTTTTCCCTGTTGTATATTAAAGGCTTTGGTAATATTTTTAGTTTGAGGAACTGATTCCCGAATCCCTCTAATTACCATATCTCTGAGATCTCTTATATTTCCTTGATGGGCTATATTGTTATTATCCCATTGAGGATCTTGGGCAGAGAACTTTTGTTCAGCTGCTGGGATGTTTTGACTGGGGGCGGGGTGGAGGGAGGTGCTCACATTCCCAAACCATCATAGTGGCCCTGCAGATCATGCTTCTTTCCTCTCCCAAGAAGAGGGTGCCTAGAATGGACATTAACTCAGCCTAAGTATACAACTGGGGTCCTAGGAATTGATCAATTTGATCTGCTACTCCATAGGGATCATCTAAGAGTGGTTTGAGCTCTCTTTTTAGGTTTCAGACTTCTGAGCTGGTTAAGGGGGCATTTACAAAGCCAATGCCCCTTCCTCCTAGAGGCACTTCCCTGAAGGGAAAGAGTGTTGGAGCAGATTCTCTCAAGGTAGTGGGGAAAAGGAAGTTTTGGATATCTTTTTTACATGGTTCTATCTCACGTTGAAGTCTTCCTGGGGGCGGGCATTTAGGCTGGGGATGGCCCCAAGAGTCAGGATTATAAGGAGGGGAGGAAACAACATGAGAAGGGGAAGGGCTTGGGGTAGCTGCATTTGCTTGAGGGGGAGGGAAGTTAGAGGTGCTTAGTGGGAAAGGTGGTCTAAAGGGTCCCACGTGTTAGTGGACTTTTTGGGGGTTAGGGATCTTAATTTCCTGAGGGGAAGTAGTTTCTGGCTTGTCTCCTGTAGCTTTTAGGGGATAGAGGAGGACAAGCCCTTGCCGCCAACACAGGGCATAGTCTGTTTCCTCCTGGGAGACAGGACTTTTGTTATTGACATAGTCTATTAAAAGTTGACAAATCCAATCCTCATTGGACCCAACTTTGGCCAAAAAACTGAGGGTTTGAGGATAGGTTCTTGGGTCCAAATAAAACAATATTTTCTTGTGTTTGGTCCTTTCATTATTCCTCCAGTAGTTTAACATGAGACCTCAGGGGCTATTAGAGGGAACTTTATTGTCTGTCTTGTCCTTTTTATTTTCTATCTTGCTGGTGGTATTTCCCATCCTGGAAGTTTTAGGTGTTTCTTGAGTTTCCCTGAGTCAGCGGAGCTCAACCTCTCCTAATACAGATTTCTTGTACCCTTTCTCTAGAGCTCAACCCCCGCTACTGGAGGTTTCTTGCACTCCTTTGCTTTCACTTCATCCTTCTCCAGCCGCTTCCCTCATGGAATTTAGATCCCTCTTAGTATTGATGGGTCAGTATAAACCCCATGACAGGAAGGCCACCTTAAGCCGTATGAGGTGACCACGGAACCATGGATCTGGACTCTACACTCACTTCACACTTAATTGTGCATCTCATTTACACACTTTCACCTCCAGGATGTCCCGACCACCAAGGAAATATTTCACCGCCCCCACAGATTCTCTTACCTTGGTCTGTGCTCAGAGTTACCTGGTTGCCACTGTATTTATTTGTAGACTTTTTCTTTCTCTGCATTGCTGAGAGTCCGGGTTTATTCGTCATGCCAGATGGGTCTCGATCCCTTACTCCTGAGGCAACTGTGACAAGGCAGCAGGATGTGTCTCCTCATGAGAGATGATCGGAGACCCTTCCCTGGAGGATAATGGAATCCCAGACAAGCCCCCAGATTGTTGGAGACAGGTGTTTGGTCCACAAAGAAGAGCCAGCACTTAGACCAAAAATTCTTCAGCAAGGCCACTTTACTTCTGCAGAAGGGTGCTGCTTGCATCTGATGCAATCGCAAGAGCACACCGAGTAGGGTAGGACAGGGGTTTTTATCCCTAATGCAGCTCCTGTTTCTGTGTCCTTTCCCAGTAACTGGAGTCAGACCGTACAATCTAAACTAACCTGATTGGCTATTGTTTGAAATTGAATAGAGCCAAGTAGGTGGGAAGGGAGAGGCTGTTCCTGTTACCAATTAGGTGGGAAGGGTTATTTACAGAACCAGAAAGAACAACGAAGTTTGATGAGAAACTTATTGTTTCTGGCATCATTTTGTTCATATATCCTTCTTCTGATTTCTCTAGTTTTGTTTATCTTCTCCCTTAGCTATTAGTACACCGTTAAGACAGTTGTTTTAAAGTCCTTTTCTAGTAAGCCTGATTCTGGGCTTTCTCAAGGATGGGTTCTTTAGCTTTTTTTGTTTCTTCTTTGAAGGGGCTGTGTTATGCTATGGTTTTTGTGTGCCTTTTTTAATTAAAAATTAAGCTTTTGATTATTATATGTGGTATCTCTGGGAAGTCTGATTCTTCTACTTCCCAGGGTTTTTTTTCTCCCTTTGTAATTGTTAAATGCTGTAGTAGTCCTTTACTTTTGAGACTTTTCCTGACTACGTTTACAAAGATGATTCCTTACCACATATTATCTATAATGTCTGTTCCTATAGTTTATATGCATCTAGTGGTTTGACAGAGATTTTCCTGAATGCTTGGAACTCTTCCAGTCTTTGCAGATTGTCTCTGTGCTGGGGCAATCCTTCAGCATTTAGCTAGCCTTGCCCTGAGCCTGGGGTGAAAGCTTACAGTCTTCACAAGTCTTTTTTGAGCATGCATCTTGCCTGGGCATGACTGTGGCTTTCTAAATTCCCTTATATACTTGACTGCTTTTGAACATCCTAATTTCCCAGTGAATCACATAATAGCTTCTGCTGCATGCTTTTGTATGGTATATTGTGTGTCTCCATTTGTAACCTTTTGCCTCAGGCTTCTGTAAGTCTGTAGTTAACTAGCCACTTTAAATGAGCATTCACTGTATTTCCTGCCTAAGTTTCAAGTTGGGCAAACCAGATAGGAACATCTTGCATAAATGTTTCAAGTATCTAACAGACAGCTTACAGTAGATGTACACAATGGTTTGCAATAGGATCTACTCTCCTTCCTCTGGTTCAAGGAAAAAAATTATCTGGATTTTTGCCACTTCAAGACCAAGACTGCTGCCATGCTAGAAAAGGGCTGGGGTAAGGTGAGAAAAAATGCCACAAAACTTTCTTACAATTTTGAAAATGGTTTTGTTTTTTATTGGGTATTTACCTGGTTGCTGTAAATCTTTGACTGTTTTCTAGAGCTCAGACAGAGTTGTTTCAGGTAGTTTCTGCTTAATTTTTTCACTGTTTCCCTGTGGAATAATAGCTTTGAAATTCCTAATCCTACATTTTGCTGACATCCATTTTGGTGGCATTTAATTACGTGGTAACAAATCATTGGCTGATGAAAAGCTGAACTTAGCTGGCTGCTGTGTCTGCTAGATGGGGCCTCTCTACCCCTGTGGGAAGGCAAAACTTTGCTGCTTGGCATGTGTGGTTATGACCCCACAAGGCCTTCCACCTGCTGCTCAGCCTATCTGATTGGCAACCACAGATCAAGTGCACTCTATTCCTGATCAGGGACAGTGAGAGCAGACCTGGGCAGTGGATCCCACATGCCATGGCCTGGGTCAGCTCACGCTACTAATAGACAAGTGATGGCAGATGGCACTTTTTATTGAGCCAAGAGTCTCCATGGTCTGTATGTAGCCAAGCTAGCTCCTTAATAATGCATTTTTCGGGGCATTTTCCTTTTCTCTACTTAAACTTGTTTGAATAGACAGAAATTTTCATCTCTTTTCTGATTCCCTTCCTAATGAATTTGGCAAAATTGGGCTGTGTGCAGTGGCTCATGCCTGTAATCCCAGCACTTTGGGAGGCTGAGCCAGGAGGATGGCTTGAGCTCAGTGAGACCAGCCTGGGTAATATAGTGAGACCCCATCTCTACAAAAACTCAAAAAAAATTAGGTTGGCATAGTGGTGTGTTCCTGTGGTCTCAGCTACTCAGGAGGCTGAGGCAAGAGGATCACTTGAGCCTGGGAGGCAGAGTTTGGAGTAAGCCAAGATCGTGCCACTGCACTCCAGCCTGCACAACAGAGTGAGACCCTGTCTCAAAAAAAAAAAAATGAATTTAGTAAAATATAGAAGGTTGAGAGTTGTTCAAGATAAAATTGTCTAACATTTTTGCTTTCATGGAATGATCACATTTGAAGCCTGGGGGTCCCTGTACTACCAGGGAACCCTTTGGTTACACTGCAGTGATCCATTGTGATGTATTTCTCCTTTAGTTGCCCTGGAGGGCTCAAGGATTGGATGTCTCAGTACCTCAGTCATAGAATCCGAAAGGTTTTCAGCTGCTTGAGATGTGTGCTCCATCTTCTGCAGGGTCTAGGCCGTTGACCTGCAGGTCTGCACATTTATATCATATTTAGGGACACTGTAGGAATTCTTAGAAAATGGAAATAAATCAGCTCCAACTGGATTTGCTCTCTTCACTCATGGCCATAAGAAATATTTTAATATCTTGTTTAAACTGAGAGAGAGCTGGAAACATGAAAATGGGAGAATGGAAATCACGACATGCACGACCTGGAAAGCAAATGCTCCAAGTGAGGACAGACCTAAGGATGCAGGTGCCTGTCACACATTGCAGGGAGAGGACATGCAGAGCCACTGTGAACTCAGGGGAGGTGCTAGGAAACTTCTCACCCCAGAGTAGAGACATTATAAAGTATGCAGTGGGCTTGGACTAATTTGATCTTGGTATCAGAAGGAAAGAACTTGGTCTTGTCTACATGATTGTGACCCTTCTGATTCCTCACACAGATGTGACAAGGGAAGTTGGAGAAAATTTTGAGCACAGCTCTCTCCAGATTGCTATTATCCAGGAGAGAATACAGTAAAATTAAGAGGCAGGTAAAATATTCCACTGGTGACTCCATGGTTCCATGCTCCCCAGTTGAATTTTGCCACCTTTCTACAGACACTACAATTGCAGGCCTACAGAGGGATGAGCTAAGGATATCTTTCCTTAAAACCATGCAGGTTCTTCACAGGTGAACTGAATCCCCTACTCATCCATCTGTGTAAATGCCTCTTTATTCTGCAGGTGTAGAATCAGTGGGTGAGCTGGGCCCTAGGCAGGCTGTGGACTGAGACCAGTCGGTTCTAATAGCGAGGTTTTGGTGACCTCAGATTAGCCACCCAGCTCTAACCATCACCCACAGCTCAGAGGATTGTTTCCTCGGTAGTGCAAGGGGATCTTTTCTGTTTTCTTTGGTATGTTTAATCCTTTAGTGACTCATAAAATTGGTGGATTTTTTTCCTTGAGAGATACTCAATTTTAGGTTTCCATTCACTTCTCAAACTAAATGACTTTTATTTACTTTCTTTTTCAGTTCTCAAGGTCCATACTCTTATGTTATCTAGTTATTTTAGATCCAGATATTACTAATTTCATATTCCTATTTATCAAGGAAGGGATAGGTTTTAACTCCAGAATTTTACTAAACGTACTTGCTTCTACTTCTCTCATCTTTATAAATCAATTCAAAGTATTATCTAAGAAGTGTCTTCTGTAGTTTGAGTAATTTAAAAATATATATATAGAGGAATAAATAATTTTAAATCATTTAGAAGGAAATTAGATTATTTATTCAAAACACTGGCTTATCAAGAGAGTATAACCTTACATTCCCACAAACTATCTAACAATAATTTCTCATGAAGACACATCTTACCCCAGTTTTAATTTCACAAATTAATTAATTAATTAATTAATTTGAGACAGGGTCTCATTTGTTGCCCAGGCTGGAGTGCAGTGGTCCATCACAGTTTACTGCAGCCTCAACCTCCTGGGCTCAAGCGATCCTCCCACCTCAGCCTCCTGAGTAGCTGGTACCACAGGCATGCTCCACCACACCTGGCTAGTTTTTTGTACTGCTAGTAGACATGGGATTTTGCCATGTTGCTTGGGCTGGTCTGGAACTTCTGAGCTCAAGCAATCCCAGAGTGCTGGGATTACAGGCATAAGCCACTGTGCTGGGCCTAACTTCTCAAATTTAAATTAATGGTGTCAGCACATAAGCATGTACTCTAGTGGCTAGAATATTTCAAATTAGAGACAGTGACTATGAGGTTGCAGTTGCTTTAAAAAATAAAACAAAGTGATGATAATGGTGATAATCCCTTTGTGGCTCCCAAAGGTGTAATCTCTCAAATTTATTGAGAAGATGATAGTGATGACAGTGATGAAGTTGACAATTATGATAATGCAAAGCCAAAGTATGCTCTTTCATGTATCTAAGGTACCTCACTAAGTGCTGGATGTAAATCATAGTATTTGCACATCATCTCTACCCTGAGAGATATGCACAATTACACTGGTGCTGCAGATGTGAAGATAGACATGCCTCCCCTCCCTTCCATCACCCTGTAACCTGTCCACCCCCGTGGGCATAAGTGCCAAACTTGTGAGGTTGCTTCCTTTCCTTATTTTCTCCACTGCTCTGCTGACCACTGGATCAGGTGCATTGACCTGAGCATTCTTCACTAGTTGGTGGCCCATTTGATTATTCCATATATCACAGATTGTCCATGATTTGATAACTACAGGTTGCAAAATATCTATAGTGATTGCTTCCTTGATCAAGGTAGTAAAGGGAATCTTACCTATGTTACCTTTCTTCTGAAGGAAATTGAGCTTCACTGTCTGCTTTGAGAGATTTTGATGGTGACTTTTCAAAGAAATGCTCAGATTGTTCTTTGACATTTCTTGCTCTGTGTATATTTTGTTTCTTAACCTGCGCACTTAGCTTTTCTCTTGTCTTCTTCAGTGTGGCCTCTCCAAATGTGACCTATCTCAGAATTTTCTTCCATGTTATTTTTCCTGTGATTTATGTCATTATCTTCTGAATCTCAAGTCTCTCAGAATAGCTTGCCTTCTCCCATGTGTCAAATGCAATTTTGGGGGTTTGGCTCATCAGGCAAGCCAGGTTTCAGCATCTGACACTCCTAAGAGCCATATTTGAAGAAAGTCTCTTAGCTCATCCTGCTGATGGAAGGAGTTCCTTTTCTGTCCCCTTATCTCCTGAACCATGCTGTGCAAGTCAGGTGGTGAGCATGATGTGGCACAGTGGGAGGATTCACACTGGGAGGATTTCTTTTAGCTCGTGTTTATGCAATATTCACATGCTTAAGGATGTTTTCTAATAAAAATGATCTATTAGCACAGAAGTAGCTATGTACCTTTTCTTATAATACATACAAGTATAAAGCATATAGAGGTGGGATGTGTGCTTCACAGATTCAGTTGTGTATGATCCGCACAACGTGGAGACAGCTGGACGATTAGAGCTGAGTTTTCTGTTGTCCTGGTATTCCATGGGCACCACTCCATAAGTGGATGATCATGAATGTATCCCATGTGTCACTTTCCAATACTCTAGAAAAAGTTTTCCAGCTCTAACTGGGGAAATTCTCTTATAGAGAAATATAATTTCCCATTGGTTTTAAAGCAATGATCCACATAAAACATGATTTCTTAAATGTTACTGCAATTCAAGGCACCTGAACACTTCTGCCTTTTCTGTATACATTTATATTGACAGGATTGTACACATTTGTATTGGCAGGACACAAACTGAGTTCTGTGTCCTCAGTTTACAAATGATTAAAACCTACTACTTAGCCAGTTTTACAATGGTATGTATTTTATTTTTAAAACTGAAATAAACTGGATTGAAATAAAGCTTGTGTTTCCCAGAAATGATATGATAGAAGGGAAATTCATAATTATTTTGTTTTATATTTTTGAAACAACTTTTAAATGTTATATATTTAATATTGTTCCTTTAAAGCATTTCCAGTATCAAGATATCTGTATATATCTTATAACTTACATGAAATAGAGCTACAGAAATGGGTATATGCCATTTATAAGCACACAGAAGACAAGAAACCATTTAGTGCTGTGTGCTTAATTGGTGGGTCCCATGAAGCTTGGGGACTACTGGGACATTAGATTAATATTTTTTGTTGTTTCTTCTGGGCACATCAAGGGAGCAAATCCAAATTTTCTAAATCTGTGAATGGAGAGAACTTTTTTACTAAATTGATGAAAAATTCAGAAAAGATTAACCTTTGCTAATGCTACTCTATGGAATTTATATTTTAGATAATGAAACTTTTCCATAGGTTTCAGACCAAATATCTAGGCTCAGAATACATAAATTTTCATGGCTTCTTAGCATTTCTGCCCTTCCTTAATAAGTTATAAAACCCACTGCTCTAAGTAGTTATGAAAATAATTTAGCCTTACACACTAGGTTTTCAGATGATAAAATTGTAGCAATATGTTACTGGTCCCATTTTGCATGTTATGTACTCCGTATCTATACACCTTGAATTAAAACTGATTGAAAGTAAGTACCTGCATACCATAGGGAAATACTCCATGAATAGGTCTCTACTAAATTCTCTAGTGTAATTTTTACAGTTAGGACCCCTACTTTGGAAAAATATCATTGCTTACTCAAAGAAGACATGAAAGCCTGGATTTCTATGGAGAATCTCTCTCAGGTTAAGGGTGGATACCTGTTTTCTAATTAAAATACTAAAAAAGAGTGACCCCAAATCTATTTGAATTGTGCTTTTATTTTCCACCTTGATTTTTACATGCCTAACATTGGAAAGAAAAGAAATTTTGGAATGTGGTCCAGCTAATACTTGATAACTCTACTCACTTAGGCTAGATTTTTGTGGCATGATAATAAAACATATGTAAAATGAATTTTAGAGGATTCAGAGAACTAAAATTTCATCAGAGACCTACAACCAGAGTTTGTTAAACAGAGTCTGCTATTTCAATGGTAATTTTTCCTCTCTCATTTAGACAGGGATACTTGAGGAAATCTTTCAGAGACTTGCGTTAGCTTCCCAAGCCATGTATATGAGGAACCATATAATAAAAACAATAGCTAACATTTCTATTAAGATCATTATGTATCAGAAAAGTTTCCATGTTGGAGAAAGTTCCATGCGTTGATGAATAGAATGTATATTCTGTGGTTGTTGGATAAAATGTCCTGTATATATCTGTTAAGTCTACGTGTTCTAAGATACGGTTTAAATCCATTGTTTCTTTGTTGACTTTCTGTGTTGATGACCTGTCTAGTGCTATCAGTGGAGTATTGAAGTCCCCCATTATTACTGTGTTGCTGTTTATCTCGTTTCTTAGGTCTATTAGTAATTATTTTATAAATTTGGGAGCTCCAGTGTTAGGTGCATATATGTTTAGGATTGTGATATTTTCCTGTTGGACAAGGCCTCTTATATAATGTTCCTCTTTGTCTTTTTTAACTGTTGTTGCTTTAAAGTTTGTTTTGTCTGATATAAGAATAGCTATTCCTGCTCACTTTTGGTGTCCGTTTGCATGAAATGCCTTTTTCCATCCCTTTACTTTATGTGAATCCTAACGTGTTAGGTGATTCTCCTGAAGGCAGCAGATAGTTGATTGGTGAGTTCTTATCCATTCTGCAGTTCTGTATCTGTTAAGTGGAGCATTTTGGCAATTTACATTCAATGTTAGTATTGAGATGTGAGGTGCCATTTCATTCATTGTGCTATTTGTTGCCTGTGTACCTTAATTTTTTTGTTTGATGTTTTTGCTTTTTAAATTGTATTTTCGTTTTATAGATGCTATGTTATTTATGGTTTAAAGAGATTCTGTTTCGATGTGTTTCCAGGATTTGTCTCAAGATTTAGAGCTCCTTTCAGCAGTTCTTGTAGTGGTGGCTTGGTAGTGGCAAATTCAGCATTTGTCTGAAAAAGACTGTATCTTTCCTTCATATATGATGCTTAGTTTTGCTGAATACAAAATTCTTGGCTAGTAATTGTTTTGTTTGAGGAAGCTGAAGATAGGGCCCCAGTCCCTTCTAGCTTGTAGAAGGGTTTCTGCTGATAAATCTGCTGTTAATCTGATAGGTTTTCCTTTATAGGTTACCTGGTGCTTTTGTCTCACAATTCTTAAGATTCTTTCCTTCATCTTTTTCTTTCTTTTTTTGATTTTTTTAAAAATTTTATTATTATACTCTAAGTTTTAGGGTACATGTGCACAATGTGCAGGTTTGTTACATATGTATGCATGTGCCATGTTGGTATGCTGCACCCATTAACTCGTCATTTAGCATAAGGTATATCTGCTAATGCTATCCCTCCCTGCTCCCGCCACCCCACAACAGTCCCCAGAGTGTGATGTTTCCCTTCCTGTGTCCATGTGTTCTCATTGTTCAATTCCTACCAATGAGTGAGAACATGCAGTGTTTGGTTTTTTGTCCTTGCGATAGTTTGCTGAGAATGATGGTTTCCAGTTTCATCCATGTCCCTACAAAGGACATGAACTCATCATTTTTTATGGCTGCATAGTATTCCATGGTGTATATGTGCCACATTTTCTTAATCCAGTCTATCGTTGTTGGACATTTGGGTTGGTTCCAAGTCTTTGCTATTGTGAATAGTGCCGCAATAAACATACGTGTGCATGTGTCTTTATAGCAGCATGATTTATAATCCTTTGGGTATATACCCAGTAATGGGATGGCTGGGTCAAATGGTATTTCTAGTTCTAGATCCCTGAGGAATTGCCACACTGACTTCCACAATGGTTGAATTAGTTTACAGTCCCACCAACAGTGTAAAAGTTTTCCTATTTCTCCACATCCTCTCCAGCACCTGTTGTTTCCTGACTTTTTAATGATCACCATTCTAACTGTTGTGAGATAGTATCTCATTGTGGTTTTGATTTGCATTTCTCTGATGGCCAGTGATGATGAGCATTTTTTCATGTGTTTTTTGGCTGCATAAATGTCTTCTTTGGAGAAGTGTCTGTGATGACATGATTGTATATCTAGAAAACCCCATTGTCTCAGCCCAAAATCTCCTTAAGCTGATAAGCAACTTCAGCAAAGTCTCAGGATACAAAATCAATGTACGAAAATCACAAGCATTCTTATACACCAATAACAGACAAAGAGCCAAATCATGAGTGAACTCCCATTCACAATCACTTCAAAGAGAATAAAATACCTAGGAATCCAACTTACAAGGCATGTGAAGGACCTCTTCAAGGAGAACTACAAACCACTGCTCAATGAAATAAAAGAGGATACAAACAAATGGAAGAATATTCCATGCTCATGGGTAGGAAGAATCAATATCGTGAAAATGGCCATACTGTCCAAGGTAATTTATAGGTTCAGTGCCATCCCCATCAAGCTACCAATGACTTTCTTCACAGAATTGGAAAAAACTACTTTAAAGTTCATATGGAACCAAAAAAGAGCCCGCATCGCCAAGTCAATCCTAAGCCAAAAGAACAAAGCCGGAGGCATCATGCTACCTGACTCCTTCATCTTAACTTTAGATAACCTGATGACAGTATGCCTAGGCAATCATCTTTTTGCGATGAATTTCCCAGGTGTTCTTTGTGCTTATTGTATTTGGATGTCTAGGTCTCTAGCAAGGCTGGGGAAGTTTTCCTCCATTATTGCCCCAACTATTTTAACAAACTTTCAGATTCCTCCTCTTCCTCCAGAACACTGATTATTCTTAGGTTTGGTCACTTAACATAATCCCAAACTTCTTAGAGACTTTGTTCGTATTTTCTTATTCTTTTTTATTTGTCTTTGTTGGATTGGGTTAACTCAAAGACCTTGTCTTTGAGCTCTGAATTTCTTTCTTCTACTTGTTCAATTGTGTTGCTGAAACTTTCCAGAGAATTTTGTGTTTCTGTAAGTGTTTCAATGTTTCCTGGTCCAGTGTTTCCTGAAGTTTTGATTGTTTTTTCTTTATGCTATCTATTTCCTTGAATATTTGTCCCCCCCACTTCTTGTATCTTTTTTTTGAATTTCCTTGCATTGGGCTTCACCTTTCTCTGGTGCCTCCCTAATTAGCTTAATAACTAACCTCCCAATTCTTTTTCAGGTAAGTCAGGGATTTCTTCTTGGTTTGGATCCATTGCTGGTGAGCAGGTATGATTTTTTGGGAGGTGTTAAAGAGCTTTGTTTTGTCATATTGCCAGAGTTAGTTTTCTTGTTCCTTCTCATTTGGGTAGGCTCTGTCAGAGGGAAGGTCTAGGGCTGAAGGCTGTTGTTCAGATTCTTTTGTCCCATGGGGTGTTCTCTTGATGTAGTACTCTTCCCCCTTTTCCTAGGGATGTGGCTTCCTGAGAGCCAAGCTCTTCTGGGTCTAGCCACCCAGCAAGTCTACGAGGCTCCGGTCTCATACTGGGGGTTGTCTGCACAGAGTCCTGTGATGTGAACCGTCTGTGGGTCTGTCAGCCATGGATACCAGCACCTGTTCTGGTGGAGGTGGCAGGGGATGAAATGGACTCTGTGAGAGTTCTTAGCTTTGGTGGTTAATGTCCTATTTTTGTGCTGGTTGGCCTCCTGCCAGGAGGTGGTGCTTTCCAGAGACCATCAGCTGTGGTAGTATGGAGAAAACCAGCAATGGGTGCGGCCCTAGACCTCCCATGAGAATATGCCCTTTGTCTTCAGCTACCAGGGTGGGTAGGGAAGGCCCGTCAGGTGGGGGCAGGGCTAGGCGTGTCTGAGCTCAGACTCTCTTTGGGTGGGTCTTGCTGTGGCTGCTGTGCGGGATGGGAGTGAGGTTCTCAGGTCACTGGAGTTGTGTACCTAGGAGAATTATGGCGGCCTCTGCTGAGTCATGTAGGTTGTCAGGGAAGTGGGGGGAAAGCCAGCAGTCACAGGCCTCACACAGCTCCCACGCAGTCTGAAGGGCCAGTCTCACTCCCACCGTGTCCCCTCCTAACAGCACCAAGTCTGTTTCCAGGCAGTGGCTGAACAGGGCTTGAGCACGTGCCTCAGGCTACCCACCTCCCAGCTGGGAAAGAAAAGGGCTTTGGTTTTTCTCCCCACCTATGGAGTCTGCATGCTGAGTTCACACTCTCCCCCAAGTTCTGGCCAGGAGGCTTCTCGCCCAGTTCAAATTGTTACAAAGTTCAGTTGGAGATTTTTCTTCTCCCTGTGGCATTTTCCCCACACCTCTGGCCGCCCTCCTGAACGATCCCTGTGGTGCCAGGCAGGAATGCCCTGCTTGGGGACCCTACAAGCTCCCAGAGCCTTTCCCACTGCTTCCTCTACCCCTGTATTTCACTCAGCTCTCTAAATTGACTCAGCTCTAGGTAATGTCGGAAACTTCTCCCACAAACTAGACCTTCAGTTTCCCCAGTGGGGGTGTGTGTTTGGGAGCAGAGGATCTCCCTTTCCCACTTCTTCAGTTTGGGCACTCATAGTGTTTGGAGTGTCTCCTGGGTCCTGCAAGAGCAATCCACTTCCTCCAGAGGGTCTGTGGGTCCTCTCAGGATTCCTGGTTGTTTTTGCAGTTGTTCTGGATCTAAAATTCACAGTGCGAGCCTCCGCACACTGCTTTGTCTGAGTCAGAGCTGCAATCTAGTCCTGCCTGCCGTCCACCATGATGATCCACTCAGATTTTATGTTTCTGTTAAAAAAAAAAAAAAAATGTCACTGGGGCTGGGCTCGTTGACTCACGCCTGTAATCCCAGCACTTTGGGAGGCTGAGGTGGTCGGATCACGAGGTCAGGAGTTCCAGACCAGCCTGGCCAACATGGTGAAACCCCCTCTCTACTAAAGATACAAAAAATTAGCTGGGCGTGGTGGTGCATGCCTGTAATCCTAGCTACTTGGGATGCTGGGGCAGGAGAATCACTTGAACCCAGGAGCCGGAGGTTGCAGTGAGCCAAGATCATGCCATTGCACTCCAGCCTGGGTGACAGAGTGAGACACCATCTCAAAAAAATGAATGAATGAATGAATGAATGAATGAAATGAATCCATCACCTATTTTTTTAAAAAAAGAAAAAAAAAGAAATATATTAAAAAAGTCATTGGGATTTGATAGGGATTGCATCAAATCTGTAAATTGCTTTAAGTAGTGTTCTGTTCTTAACAATATTAAGTCTATTTACGATCACAGGATGTTTTCTCATTTATTTATGTTTTCTTTCAGCAGTGTTTTGTGTAGAAAGTATTTTGTGCACAAGTCTTTTGCCTTTGTGGTTAAGTTTATTCCTAAGCATTTCATTCTTTTTGATGCAATTGTAAAGATAATTGTTTTTGTTTCCTTTTGGGATTGTTTATTGTTGTCTTTGCCCATTTTTAATTTTTTAAATTTAATTTACTTTTTTGAGACAGAGTCTCACTCTGTCACCCAGGCGGGAGTGCAGTGGCACTATATCAGCTCACTGCAACCTCTGCCTCCTGGGTTCAAATGATCCTCATGCCTCAGCCTCCCAAGTAGCTGGGATTACAGTCATATACCACTACACCCAGCTAATTTTGTACTTTTAGTAGAGATGGAGTTTCACCATGTTGGTCAGTCTGATCTTGAACTCCCAACCTCAAGTGATCTACCCTCCGCGGCCTCCCAAAGTGCTGGGATTACAGGCATGAGCCATCGTGCCCAGCCATCTTTGCATATTTCTGATTGGGTTGTCTTTTTATTGTTGAGTTGTAAAAGTTCTTTATATATTCTGGATACAAGTCAAGAGATGTGATATAAAGATTCTTACATGGTATTTTTTCCTGTTGTGGAGATGGTAGTAATAATTTGAGGGATAGCATTAGGAGATATACCTAATGCTAAATGATGAGTTAATGGGTGCCGCACACCAACGTGTATACATATGTAACAAACCTGCACGTTGTGCACGTGTACCCTAAAACTTAAAGTATAATAATAAAATAAAATAAAAAATTAATAATTTGCAAAAAGGCTTAAATGCAATGTCTTAGCTTAACAATAGCTAAAAATAGTTTCTCTGTGTTTTAGAAGTTGGGAATGCTTCTCTTAGAATATAATACTCATACTACTGTTAATGGGAGTAGACAGCAAAATAAATTACTCACACTAAAGAAATCAAAGCATGCTTTAAGATAAATATGGATCTTAATATAAATAGCATTTACTTTCATTATAACCAACATTCAAAATATGACTAAAAATGCCATCTGAGATACCAAAATAGAGGACAGCCAGCCAATGCACTAATGATAATGTCATTTGGGATCACTGATTAGTGAGACAGCTCTCTATATGACAGTTTTTTTACTTAAAGCTTTTGAGCTCTTAATTTATACAAGATTATGGCAAGTTTTAAAAATCTGTTTTTCAGGCTGGGCACAGTGGCTCACACCTGTAATCGCAGCACTTTGGGAGGCCGAGGTGGGAGATCACTTGAGGTCAGGAGTTCAAGACCAACCTGGTCAACGTGGTGAAACCCTGTCTCTACCAAAAATACAAAAATGAGCCGGGCATGGTGGCAGGTGTCTGTAATTCCAGCTACTCAGGAGGCTGAGGCAGGAGAATTGCTTAAACCCGGGAGGTGGAGGTTGCAGTGAGCTGAGATCGCGCCACCGCACTCCAGCCTAGGTGACAGAGTGAGACTCTGTCTCAAAAAAATAAAAAATTATTTTTCAGGCTAGGCATGGTGGCTCCCACCTGTAACCCCAGCATTTTAGGAGGCCAAGGAGCGAAGCTTGCTTGAGGCCAGGAGTTTGAGACTAGCCTAGGCAACATGGCAAAACACTCACCTCTACAAACAAAATTTTTAAATATTTTTAAATTAGCTGGGTGTGGTGATGTGTCTGTAGTCCCAGCTACTCAGGAGACTGAGGCAGGAGGATCATTTGAGCCTAGAAGTTTGAGGCTGCAGTGAGCCATGGTCATGCTACTGTACTCCAGCCCAGGCAACAGAGCAAGACCCAGTCTCCAAAAAAAAAAAAAGTTTTCCAAATACTCAACAAAATTAAAAGTAGAAAATTAGAGACATGAAGGAAAATGGCTGATAGGCTGATGAAGCATGATAAGGAATATGGAAGGGCAGGACAGAGAAACTATAAGAGGGGCAGTTATGGGAGTTATTTGGTGTTGGGTAGGACAGCCCTGGCTGGCTCCATTCTCTCGAGGACTTCATTGTAGTATAACAGGAAGCAGTAATTTCTTGATGGATCAGCTTCATTGTTACAGATGTCAAAGACTAAATTGGATTTAAGAAGCCATGAGTCTGCAATAACTCAGGAATTTCTCTAAAGTTGTTTAAAAGAAAAATGTTTGGATGCTTACATTTAGAAACTCTCATGCAATAGAATCTTTCTTTTATGGCCAGGGCTTTGCTATAATTATTTTTCAGTAGTATTCCTAATGTTGAAAAAAGATTTTTAATTTCTATACTATGAGTAAAGATATTGAATTAGAGTTGCAATTTCATACATACCCTTTGTTTCTTTCCTTTGAAATTCAGAGAAAGGCAATATAATTTTGTATTTAAAGGATTTTGATTTCTTAATTTTAATTTTTAGTATTTTTATCTAAATGAAAACCAAGATCCTGTTCTTTATTACTTTCCAATTGGCCTTGAGAACTAAAATATTCTCACTTATTCTGTAGTTACAAAACAATGTCTACTTGTCAGGCATCTTTTAGGTCAGTGTCTCAACTTGCTTCTGCATTTAAAGTGAACCCTCCTTATCAGTGAACAAGCAAATCAACATATAACATCTTCCATTAGGCACTGCTTTATGGAATGTGAGGACATGTAGAACATATTAGCTGTGGTTTCTGCCCTTTAATAATTTGTGATTTAATTGGGAGGATGAGGTACTGTCTTTGACCATGTCCCATCATTTTAATTGTAACACGATGAGAACTCAGAACTGAAGTTTTCTTGACAGACTGGAATGAAAGGTTAACCTGACAAGTTGACATTTAATAAGGACAATCATCAAGACATGCTCTAAGGCACTTCCAAAATCCAAACTGCACAAGGACGAAGGTCTAATTGACTTTAGAAGTAATATGATTTGTCAGTTGATGTGGTCCTAGCCTGGGAAATAGAAGTAGAGACTTAATTGTGTGATTCTGCTCTAATGAGATCACCTTATCCACATATAATATCATTTGTGGATAGTGTTAAATGGGTTATTGGCAGACTACAGGAAGTGCATTGAGCAACTCACCAAGACCATAGGTAGACCAGAAACCATGTCACAGGGTAATGTACAAAGAGACAGGAAATGTTTGACCCCAAAAACAAAGAAATAGCCAGGCACAATGAAATCATACTCAAGTACCTAAGGAGCTGTTATTTGGGAGGAGGGATGATTTTATTTGTGGCAGAACCAGGGCCACTTGATGGCCCAGGTGACGGAGTAGCAGGGCGTTTGTCTTTGGGTCCAGTGTATCGTAATAATGGCTTGGGTTGCCTTGAAAGATACAGTAAGTTTCTTAAGATCGGAGGTATTTGGGGAAAGGATAGACTGTTACTTGTAAGATATTTTCTTCTTCTATATCTCATTTGTCTTTTTATTTTGAAAAATTTCTAACCTATGGGAAAGTTTCAAGAATAATACATACTTGTATGTCCTTCACTTACATTTGCCAAGTATTGACATTTTGCCACATCTGGTTTAGACTTCTACATATTATTTGATGTTATTTATTTACTTTTAATTTTTTGTTGAGCTATTTGAGAATAATTTGCAGATACAGTGATGCTTTACCCCTAAATACTTCAGATCTGGCTGGGTGCGGTGGCTCACGCATGTAATCTCAGCACTTTGGGAGGCCGAAGCAGGTGGATCACTTGAGGTCAGGAGTTCGAGACCAGCCCGGCCAACATGGCAAACCCCATCTCTACTAAAAATACAAATTTAGCCAGGCCAGGCATGGTGGCATGCACCTGTGGTCCCAACTACTCAGGAGGCTAAGGCATGAGAATCGCTTGAACCCAGGAGGTGGAGGTTGCAGTGAGCCGAGATCATACCACTGCACTCCAGCCTGGGTGATGGAGTGAAACTGACTCAAGAAAAAGAAAAAAAAGCTTTCGATCTTTTAAGAACAAAACAAGGATTATTTTGTTACATAATCACAATATAATTATCAATTTCAGGATATTAACATTAATATTACATGATATACATTTTATATACAAATTTAGCCAGTTGTCCAAATAATGTTCCTTGTAAATTTTTTCCTTCAATCTAGGATCTAATTCAGAACCCCACATTGTATTTAATCATCTCTTTAGTCTCTTTTTATCTGAAACAATTCCTCAGCCTTTGTTTTTGTTTTTCTTGATACTGCCATTTATTTTAATTTTAATTAATTAATTTATTTATTTTGCAGACAGAGTCTTGCCTTGTTGCCCAGGCTGGAGTATAGTAGTGCAGTGGTGTGATCATAGCTCACTGTAACTTCGACCACCTGTGCTCAAACAATCCTTCTTCCTCTGCCTCCCAAGTAGCTGGGACTACAGGTATGTGGCACCACACCTCGCTAATGTTATTTTATTTTTTTGGAGAGACAGAGTTTCACTATGTTCCCCAGACTAGTCTCGAACTCCTGGCCTCAACTGATTCGCACACCTTGGCCTCTCAAAGTGTGGAGATTACAGGCATGAACCACCACACCCAGCCAATACTGACATTTTTTAAGAGGAAAGCAGTTGTGGAATTGTTTGTAGAATGTCCCTTGATTTTGGTTTTTCTCTTTTCATATGATTAGGTTCAGGATATGTATGTCTGGCGGGAATATTATGTAGATGAAGTGGTATCCCATACTAGTGTATCACATTAGGGAGCACATAATGTCTGTTTTATTGGTGATGTTAACTCTGATCACTTTGTGTATACTGTAAGGCATCTTTTCCCTTTGTAATGAATAAATGTGTGGGAAGAAAAGTTGAGACAATGTCAATATCCTGTTTACCAATAAACTTCTAGTCAGTAGTTTCAGCTTGATAATATTTGCCCTAATTATGTTCAAGAACAGAGCAGGACCCAGGATGCAAGACCCTAGGCATCCACAAGGCCTTCCACTGTCCCCAGGCCTTCCAAAGAGACAGCGGCAGGACCGCACAATCTACAACTGGAAACAGCAGGAAGTGCTAGAAAATCACTTTAAGGAGGAACAGTACCCAGACTATGACACACGACAAGAGCTGGCGGAGATGCTCAATCTCGGGGAGTACCAAGTGCAGGTGTGGTTCAAGAATCGCCGGGCCAAACGCTCTCGGGAGCGGTGGTTCCAGAAGCAGCTCCAGCAGCTCCAGAAGCATCCTCAGCAGCAGCATCCTCAGCAGCAGCATCCTCAGCAGCAGCATTCCCAGCAGCAGCTCCAGCAGCAGCAGCCCCAGCAGCAGCTCCAGCAGCAGCAGCCCCAGCAGCAGCAGCCCCAGCAGCAGCAGCTCCAGCAGCAGCCCCAGTAGCAGCTCTAGCAGCAGCAGCAGCCCCAGCAGCAGCAACTCCAGTAGCAGTTCCAGCAGCAGCAGCTCCAGCAGCAGCAGCCCCAGCAGTAGCAGCCCCAGCAGTAGCAGCTCCAGCAGCAGCTCCAGCAGCCCCAGTAGCAGCTCTAGCAGCAGCAGCTCCAGCAGCAGCAGTCCCAGCAGCAGCAGCCCCAGTAGCAGCGGCAGCAGCCCCAGTAGCAGCAGCAGCCCCAGTAGCAGCAGCAGCAGCCCCAGCCCCAGTAGCAGCAGCCCCAGCAGCAGCAGCCCCAGCAGCAGCCGCCCCAGTGCAGCCCTGGGCAGGAGGCCACAGAGCCCACAGAGCTCGCACTGTGCCCCCTTTCCCTGAAGCTGCGGCCTCTGCCCCCCATCAGCCTGGCCTCTTGGGAATTCTCCCACAGGGAGAGGCCCCGTGGGTATTCTCCCACAATCTGCAGCCTTCACCAGGCCTTGAGTAGCTTTGGGTGCAGAGCCAGGAGGGCATTTGGCTGTCCTGGGTCTAGCCCCTGGCCCAATCCCAGCCCCATTCCAGGCCCACTCAAAAGCCAAGGCCTAATCCCAGGTCCAGGCTTAATCCTAGGCCCTGGCCTGATTCCAAGCCAGGCTTACTCCCAGGCCCAGGCTTAGTCCTAGCCCCAATCCCAGGTCCTGGCCCAATCCCAAAGTTAGGATCCCTCCCAGCCCCAGCCCTAGTCCCCTTGTGACCTCAGAGCACTTATGCCTCCAATTTCTTGCCAGACAGTCATTCCCTGACTTCACAGACCTCCTCCCACCCCTAGACCAGTTCGAGTAATCCTTGGTCTCCACCACGACATCTCAGTACCAAGAGGGGGATGGCTCTACGGACAAAAAGACTCGGGCCCCAAGTGATTAATGGATTTATAGGGGGCCTGTGTCTGCAAAGTCCTGCAGATACCAGTGGACCTGGAGTGGCTGGTTGGTCTACACTGCTGGTGAATGCACCACCACCATTTAACCACCCTGCCGCTGGTGGGCATTTGCTGTCTTCACTGTGTGGCCATCACGACTAGCTCTGCTATGAATGCACCTGCCCTCATCTGAGTTGAGCCTGAGCATTTCACAGCTGGGATTGGAGTCGCTGCTCATGAGGATGTTTGGCATTAGTGGATGCTACTTGAGAGCTTTGTAAAGAGCTTTACCCAGCACTTCTGATAGTCAGCATTCTCCCTGACACTTAGGATTGTGAGACTTTTTAATGTTTGTGGATCCAATGGCTTATGGCTTCCCTGATGACTGAGAGGTTGAGAAGTTCTCACATGTTAATTGAACCTTAGAAATCCTCATAATGTGTCCATTTGTTTGCCCATTTTTCTTCATTTATTTGAATGTATTTTTATATTCTCTTGATAATTAAAGTGCTGCAAACACCCCCCAAAAATACTTGCCCTAATCATTTATTACTA
The DNA here is from genome assembly GCF_029289425.2 of Pan paniscus. NCBI lineage: Eukaryota > Metazoa > Chordata > Mammalia > Primates > Hominidae > Pan > Pan paniscus. Next base: position 14,044,537 of record NC_085926.1, read on the forward strand.
TGGTGATTGCAAAGTATGATTTTCTATCACTAATAAACTGTGCCTTCCAGCTTCTCTCTTGCATTTCAAGGGTACTACTATTCAACCTACTCTGTGCATGTATGTAAGCATCTGTCAGGACAGAGGTAGACTTTATGACTTCTGAGATCCTTACTAACTTGATTCTCATTGAAGAGAAAGACAGTTTAAAGTAATATTAAATTTAAATTTTATAGGAAAAATAAATTTTGGATTTGTAATATTTGCTTTAAGAACATTGAGATATATATGCAGAAAAGTCTACCTCATTCATGTATAGTTCACTGTTTTTACAGTCTCTGTAAACACAGGACACATCTCTGTAAACAGCATTCACATCAACAAGCAGAACATCACCAGCTTTCCAGCAGCCTCACCACCCCAAATGGACTATTTGCTTTTCATTTGGCATAATCAACAGTCTTCTTTCAGTGTTCTGAATAAATACAGGACAGGAGATGTCCAGGAACATAATCTAAGAACAATTTAGTATTTTCAACTTCAAATTCCTGTCTATTTTCCTTCATCAATGAGCCTAGAAAACTTAGAAACATTTGGATATCTTTTAGTTTGCTTCCCTAAAATCTGAACAAACCTTATTAAGTATTTGATTATTCAGTATTTTGACCAACTACACATTGTGCCAGACACTGTCATAAATGCCTAGATTACACAGACAGGAACAGGTACCTGACTTCAAGAATGACTGAGGGGATAAATCACAGCTCAGGGGGATACATGCAGTAGTGGAGGGATGTACGAGCAGGATAGGCAATGTCACCATTCTCAAAGAGCTCACAGTTGAGTGGCTATAGAACCAGTGAGAGGAAAGATTGAAGATAGTGAATCCTAGCAACAGAAGATGCCACTGACAGCCTCCATAGAGGCTTGGCTGCCTTCTGAGGTAGAGTGGCTGGGTGTGGAAAAAAAATGGGAGAAAAGATGATGATGGTCTATAGTAATAGTAATGTTAGTCATTTCTTAAGACAAAGCTGAACTAGTTTCAGCAATTTCTGTATTCAATAAATGTGTTCCCTTTAGGTTAAATGCAATGGTGTACATAGTCTCAACATTAAATGCATAGTAATTACTATTAATAAATGCTCCTCTGTTTCCCCAGTCACCTGGCTCCTCAATCTGCTTCTCTGTCCACAACTTTACTTTGGCCAGGACCACCTGAAAAACCTTCATAGTTCCTCCTTTGCAACCTTGCACAGCACATTGTACATGCATGTTAAGTGGGATCACTAAGCCTTTCGATAAGCCAAAGCAGAATTCAAATCTAGCAGAAATGAGACCTTACTTACATATTCCAGTCTCTTACACAAATCCGATTACCAGTTGCTCTTTTCTTGCTAGTCTGATTTCAGAGGCAGCATAGTGATAAGAGCATGGGCTCTGGAACTAGCCTGCTCAAGTTCAAATCCTAGCTGCTCCACTTCTGGCTGTGTGACATTGGTTAAGTTCCATAACCTGGTGGTGTCTCACTTCCTTAGTTTCTTGAAGAAAATCTTCAGCCGAATTAAATTTAAAGGGGTTTAACTGAGCAATGAACAGTTCACCAGTTGAGCAGCCCTCAGAATCACAGCAGATTCAGAGAGACTCCAGGGATGCCTCGTGGTCAGAACAAATTTATAGACAAAAAAGGACAGGAATTGGAAGTGAGATACAGACACAGTGGGATTGGTTACATACAGCTCAGCATTTACCTTATTTGAACACAGTTTGAACATCCAGTAGTCTATGAGTGGTTGAAGTATGGCCCCTGGGATTGGCCAACACTCTGCTCTTGTTACAGGTGCATACTATTAGGTTTTCAATTTTGTCTATTAAGCTAGGTTACAGTTCATCCACAAGGACTCAAATATAGAAGTACAGAGTCCTTCTGGGGCTGTATTTAATTTGCTTTAACAATTCCCCCCTTTTGGTCATTTTCTCAATTTTGAGAGGTTGACCAAAACCTTAGTTATTGATGTTACTGTTAGTGTTGTAAATGTACTTATATGACTTTGAAACCTACTGGGAAACAGAATAGTGTGTTTTGCAAGGAGAGAATAAGGACTGAGTAGAGAGTACCTTATGCTGGACTGTCCTGTTTACAGGAGAAAAACAAAACCTGGTCTGTTCTAGGATCTGTGTTTTCTTAAAGCCTTAGCTTGATTATGTCATATTTAGCATGAGTCACTCCATGTTAGTTTGGTTTGGTTTGTTGGGGCCTAGCACATGAACTCAGTCGAAAATAATGGTTTCCCATAATTTCGTTTTAAAAAATTCCCCCTTTTTGGCCAGGTTCTCACTTAGGTGAGAGTGTGAACAAAACTTAGGGTCCCTCAGTTACCATTATTTTGGGTTTCCGGTCTCAGCACGTCATTCATAAGTTGCAGCGTCCTCATGGTCACCCATTTCTTTCAGCTTTTGTCATTCCAGTTGAAGAGAGACCATTTGATGTCCCAGAGATGTCTGGCAAGCATTTACAACCTTTGAGAGAATACAGCACACCGGGGAGACTATTATGACTATTAGGATGATAATACCAAGAGTTTGGAGTATGCTCCTTACCCAGAGTCCCCATAAACCAAAAACCTAAAATTAAATAGATTAAAGAATGTGCTAGATAGTCTAGTCGCTTGACTAAGTGGTCTTTTCATTAATCTCCTACAACTGAATTTTTATAATTTACCTTGATGTATTTCTCCATAGGCCACAAGTGTCAGCAGCTGCACAGGTACTTCTCTGTTTAGCCAATTCTATTATTTAACATAACTTTCACAAGAGAATTTAGAGTCTGTTGTGTAATGATAGCCTTTAAAGTAGAATTTGCTGTAGAGCCTATTATGAGGGAGACATTTCTAATTATTGCCTCTTTTATTCTAAACCATGGAAAAAGGACCTAACAAATGATGTCCTTCCTACAGAGTGAAGGCCTCCTGGCAATGTTCTTTTTAATCCATGTTGTGGGTTAAGGGGAGTTTTGACTGATTATAAGGCAACATATATACCACTAAAGTTTCTCACCTACATTGGGCCTTCATTTTTTATCTATTAAAGTATAAGGTTATTCATGTATAAGGCTGGCTGGAAAATCCTTCACAGATAAAAGTATACCCTATAAGTGCACATAATAGACCCCATTTTCATTCATATTGTTAATAGAGGCATAAACAAGGAAAAAATATTTAAAGATAGAGTCTCCTGATAGAAGAAGTTTTGATCTGTAATCTTGGGAAAAGCCGTTCACATCAAGGATGCCATCTTCTGGGGAGACACTTTCCTGGTTAGCTCAACCCTAAAGGTTCCAATGGGTGTACAGTTCCAGGAGTGTGGAGGGACCCTTCTCAGTCATGAGATTATTAACCCAAGATTCAAGGCTCCAAAGTTTTGCTGTGGTGTGGATGGCAAGGACAGTCCCTCTCTGATGTTGCCAGAAGATCCAACCCTTGGGTTCTAGATTGTGAAGGGATTGTCCTCAGCGAACCATAAGAAGCTTTCTCCACCAGGTGAAAACACACTGTAGCATAACAATCCACTGTTACATCAGCCCTCTTGCATGGGAAAGCCCCTACACAACCAGATAGCATGCATTGAAAAATGGCAATTGAATGAAATACCTTTATAAACATTTAAATGGCCCATCAGGTAACCAGATGTACCTGAACCTTTGATTGTCTTTTCAGGAATATGGAACCAAACATTGGTTTTAAACTGTTTCCATCGTTTATAAGTCACCACATCAATATATTCAACTTGGACCATTTTATCTTTTCCATGACAAGTCATGGAATGAAGAACCCCCAACAACAAAATAATAAGGTTCTTAAGTCCTGCTTCTTTATGAATCCATGCTTAATATTGGACTTAAGTCCTCTTGAATACCAGTTGTTTCTCCAATTTCGGTGCATAGCATTGATAACTAATGGATTATCATAGGTAATTTGACTTAGACCATGGAGTTCATTCAAATTTTATATTTAAACAACCTTAGTATTGGCTGATTTAGCATGATAATATAGAGCTTGATTTTGAAAGGCTTGTTAAATACCAAAGGTTTAAAACATTGGATATTACAGAGAGTGGAGCCAAGATGGCCGAATAGGAACAGCTCCAGTCTACAGCTCCCAGCATGAGCGACACAGAAGATGGGTGATTTCTGCATTTCCAACTGAGGTACTGGGTTCATCTCACTGGGGAGTGTTGGACAGTGGGTGCAGGACAGTGGGTGCAGTGCACCGAGCGTGAGCCGAAGCAGGGAGAGGCATCGCCTCACCCAGGAAGTGCAAGGGGTCAGGGAATTCCCTTTCCTAGTCAAAGAAAGGGGTGACAGATGGCACCTGGAAAATCGGGTCACTTTCACCCTAATACTGCGCTTTTCCAACAGTCTTAGCAAATAGCACACCAGGAGATTATATCCCATGCCTGGCTCGGAGGGTCCTATGCCCATGGAGCCTCACTCATTGCTAGCACAGCAGTCTGAGATCAAACTGCAAGGTGGCAGCAAGGCTGGGGGAGGGGCGCCCGCCATTGCTGAGGCTTGAGTAGGTAAACAAAGCAGCCAGAAAGCTCGAACTGGGTGGAGCCCACCACAGCTCAAGGAGGCCTGCCTGCCTCTGTAGACTCCACCTCTGGGGTCAGGGCATAGCCAAACAAAATGCAGCAGAATCCTCTGCAGACTTAAATGTCCCTGTCTGACAGCTTTGAAGAGAGTAGTGGTTCTCCCAGCATGCAGCTGCAGATCTGAGAACAGACAGACTGCCTCCTCAAGTGGGTCCCTGACCCCCAAGTAGCCTAACTGGGAGGCACCCCCCCAGTAGGGGCAGATGGACATCTCACATGGCAGGATACTCCTCTGAGACAAAACATCCAGAGGAACGATCAGGCAGCAACATTTGTTGTTCACCAATATTCGCTATTCTGCAGCCTCTGCTGCTGATACCCAGGCAAACAGGGTCTGGAGTGGACCTCCAGCAAACTCCAACAGACCTGCAGCTGAGGGTCCTGACTGTTAGAAGGAAAACTAACAAACAGAAAGGACATCCACACCAAAACCCCATCTGTACGTCACCATCATCAAAGACCAAAGGTAGATAAAACCACAAGGATGGGGAAAAAAACGGAGCAGAAAAACTGGAAACTCTAAAAATCAGAGCACCTCTCCTCCTCCAAAGGAATGCAGCTCCTCACCAGCAATGGGACAAAGCTGGATGGAGAATGACTTTGATGAGTTGAGAGAAGAAGGCTTCAGACAATCAAACTACTCTGAGCTAAAGGAGGAAGTTCGAACCCATGGCAAAGAAGTTAAAAACTTTGAAAAAAATTAGACGAATGGCTAACTAGAATAACCAATGCAGAGAAGTTCTTAAAGGACCTGATGGAGCTGAAAACCAAGGCACGAGAACTACGTGACGAATGCACAAGTCTCAGTAGCCAATTTGATCAACTGGAAGAAAGGATATCAGTGATTGAAGATCAAATGAATGAAATGGAGTGAGAAGAGAAGTTTAGAGAAAAAAGAATAAAAAGAAATGAACAAAGCCTCCGAGAAATATGGGACTATGTGAAAAGACCAAATCTACGTCTGATTGGTGTACCTGAAAGTGACGGGGAGAATGGAACCAAGTTGGAAAACACTCTGCAGGATGTTATCTAGGAGAACTTCCCCAATCTAGTAAGGCAGGCCAACATTCAAATTCAGGAAATACAGAGAATGCCACAAAGATACTCCTTGAGAAGAGCAACTCCAAGACACATAATTGTCAGATTCACCAAAGTTGAAATGAAGGAAAAAATGTTAAGGGCAGCCAGAGAGAAAGGTCGGGTTACCCACAAAGGGAAGCCCATCAGACTAACAGCTGATCTCTCAGCAGAAACTCTACAAGCCAGAAGAGAGTGGGGGCCAATATTCAACATTCTTAAAGAAAATAATTTTCAACCCAGAATTTCATATCCAGCCAAACTAAGCTTCGTAAGTGAAGGAGAAATAAAATCCTTTACAGACAAGCAAATGCTGAGAGATTTTGTCACCACCAGGCCTGCCCTAAAAGAACTCCTGAAGGAAGCACTAAACATGGAAAGGAACAACCAGTACCAGCCACTGCAAAAACATGCCAAATTGTAAAGACCATCGAGGCTAGGAAGAAACTGCATCAACTAACAAGCAAAATAACCAGCTATCATCATAATGACAGGATCAAATTCACACATAACAATATTAACCTTAAATGTAAATGGACTAAATGCTCCAATTAAAAGACACAGACTGGCAAATTGGAGAAAGAGTCAAGATCCAGCAGTGTGCTGTATTCAGGAAACCCATCTCATGAGCAGAGACACACATAGGCTCAAAATAAAGGGATGGAGGAAGATCTATCAAGCAAATGGAAAACAAAAAAAGGCAGGGGTTGCAATCCTAGTCTCTGATAAAACAGACTTTAAACCAACAAAGATCAAACAAAGAAGGCCATTACATAGTGGTAAAGGGATCAATTCAACAAGAAGAGCTAACTATCCTAAATATATATGCACCCAATACAGGAGCACCCAGATTCATAAAGCAAGTCCTTAGAGACCTACAAAGACACTTAGACTCCCACACAATAATAATGGGAGACTTTAGCACCCCACTGGCAACATTAGACAGATCAAAGAGACAGAAAGTTAACAAGGATATCCAGGAATTGAACTCAGCTCTGCACCGAGCAGACCTAATAGACATCTACAGAACTCTCCACCCCAAATCAACAGAATATAAATTCTTTTCAGCACCATACCACACCTATTCCAAAATTGACCACATAGTTGGAAGTAAAGCACTCCTCAGCAAATGTAAAAGAAAGAAATTATAACAAACTGTCTCTCAGACCACAGTGCAATCAAACTAGAACTCAGGATTAAGAAACTCACTCAAAACCACTCAACTACATGGAAACTGAACAACCTGCTCCTGAATGACTACTGGGTACATAAGGAAATGAAGGCAGAAATAAAGATGTTCTTTGAAACCAATGAGAACAAAGACACAACATACCAGAATCTCTGGGACACATTCAAAGCAGTGTGTAGAGGGAAATTTATAGCACTAAATGCCCACAAGAGAAAGCAGGAAAGATCTAAAATTGACACCTTGACTTCACAATTAAAAGAACTAGAGAAGCAAGAGCAAACACATTCAAAAGCTAGCAGACGGCAAGAAATAACTAAGATCAGAGCAGAACTGAAGGAAATAGAGACACAAGAAACCCTTCAAAAAATCAATGAATCCAGGAGCTGGTTTTTTTGAAAAGATCAACAAAATTGATAGACCACTAGCAAGACTAATAAGAAAAGAGAGAAGAATCAAATAGATGCAATAAAAAATGATAAAGGGGATATCACCACCAATCCCACAGAAATACAAACTACCATCAGAGAATACTATAAACACCTCTACGCAAATAAACTAGAAAATCTAGAAGAAATGGATAAATTCCTCAACACATACACCCTCCCAAGACTAAACCAGGAAGAAGTTGAAACTGAATAGACCAATAACAGGCTCTGAAATTGAGGCAATAATTAATAGCTTACCAACCAAAAAAAGTCCAGGACCAGATGGATTCACAGCCAAATTCTACCAGAGGTACAAGGAGGAGCTGGTACCATTCCTTCTGAAACTATTCCAATCAATAGAAAAAGAGGGAATCCTCCCTAACTCATTTTATGAGGCTAGCATCATCCTGATACCAAAGCCTGGCAGAGACAACAAAAAAAGAGAATTTTAGACCACTATCCCTGATGAACATCGATGCAAAAATCCTCAATAAAATACTGGCAAACCGAATCCAGCAGCACATCAAAAAGCCTATCCACCATGATCAAGTGGGCTTCATCCCTGGGATGCAAGGCTGGTTCAACATATGCAAATCAATAAACGTAATCCAGCATATAAACAGAACCAACGACAAAAATCACATGATTATCTCAACAGATGCAGAAAAGGCCTTTGACAAAATTCAACAACCCTTCATGCTAAAGACTCAATAAATTAGGTATTGATGGGACGTATCTCAAAATAATAAGAGCTATCTATGACAAACCCACAGCCAATATCATACTGAATGGGCAAAAACTGGAAGCATTCCCTTTGAAAACTGGCACAAGACAGGGATGCCGTCTCTCACCACTCCTATTCAACATAGTGTTGGAAGTTCTGGTCAGGGCAATCAGGCAGGAGAAGGAAATAAAGGGTATTCAGTTAGGAAAAGAGGAAGTCAAATTGTCCCTGTTTGCAGATGACATGACTGTATATCTAGAAAATCCCATTGCCTCAGCCCAAAATCTCCTTAAGCTGATAAGCAACTTCAGCAAAGTCTCAGGATACAAAATCAATGTGCAAAAATCACAAGCATTCTTATACACCAATAACAGACAAACAGAGAGCCAAATCATGAGTGAACTCCCATTCACAATTGCTTCAAAGGGAATAAAATACCTAGGAATCCAACTTACAAGGGACATGAAGGACCTCTTCAAGGAGAACTACAAACCACTGCTCAATGAAATAAAAGAGGACACAAACAAATGGAAGAACATTCCATGCTCATGGATAGGAAGAATCAATATTGTGAAAATGGCCATACTGCCCAAGGTAATTTATAGATTCAATGCCATCCCCATTAAGCTACCAATGACTTTCTTCACAGAGTTGGAAAAAACTACTTTAAAGTTCATGTGGAATGAAAAAAGAGCCCACATTGCTAAGTCAATCCTAAGCCAAAAGAAGAAAGTGGGAGGCGTCACGCTACCTGACTTCAAACTATACTACAAGGCTACAGTAACCAAAACAGCATGGTACTGGTACCAAAACAGAGATATAGACCAATGGAACAGAACAGAGCCCTCAGAAATAATGCCGCATATCTACGACCATCTGATCTTTGACAAACCTGACAAAAACAAGAAATGGGGAAACAATTCCCTATTTAGTAAATGGTGCTGGGAAAACTGACTAGCCATATGTAGAAAGCTGAAACTGGATCCCTTCCTTACACCTTATGCAAAAATTAATTCAAGATGGATTAAAGACTTAAATGTTAGACCTAAAACCATAAAAACCCTAGAGGAAAACCTAGGCAATACCATTCAGGACATAGGCATGGGCAAGGACTTCATGTCTAAAACACCAAAAGCAACGGCAACAAAAGCCAAAGTTGACAAATGGGATCTAATTAAACTAAAGAGCTTCTACACAGCAAAAGAAACTACCATGAGAGTGAATAGGCAACCTACAGAATGGGAGAAAATTTTTGTGTTCTACTCATCTGACAAAGGGCTAATATCCAGAATCTACAATGAACTCAAACAAATTTACAAGAAAAAAACAAACAACTCTATCAAAAAGTGGGCAAAGGATATGAACAGACACTTCTCGAAAGAAGACATTTATGCAGCCAACAGACACATGAAAAAATGCTCATCATCACTGACCATCAGAGAAATGCAAATCAAAACCACAATGAGATACTATGTCACACCAGTTAGAATGGTGATCATTAAAAAGTCAGGAAACAACAGGTGCTGGAGAGGATGTGGAGAAATAGGAACATTTTACACTGTTGGTGGGACTGTAAACTAGTTCAACCATTGTGGAAGTTAGTGTGGCGATTCCTCAGGGATCTAGAACTAGAAATACCATTTGACCCAGCCATCCCATTACTGGGTATATACCCAAAGGATTATAAATCATGCTGCTCTAAAGACACATGCACACGTATGTTTATTGCAGCACTATTCACAATAGTAAAGACTTGGAACCAACCCAAATGTCCAACAATGATAGACTGGATTAAGAAAATGTGGCACATATACACCATGGAATACTATGCAGCCATAAAAAATGATGAGTTCATGTCCTTTGTAGGGACATGGATGAAGCTGGAAACCATCATTCTCAGCAAACTATCGCAAGGACAAAAAACCAAACACCACATGTTCTCACTCATAGGTGGGAATTGAACAATGAGAACACATGGACACAGGAAGGGGAACATCACACACCGGGGCCTGTTGTGAGGTGGGGGGAGGGGGGAGGGATAGCATTAGGAGATATACCTAATGATAAATGATGAGTTAATGGGTGCAGCACACCAACATGGCACATATATACATATGTAACAAACCTGCATGTTGTGCACATGTACCCTAAAACTTAAAATATAATAAAAAATGGTAAAAAAATGGATATTACAAAATAGAATCTTAGGTTATCATAGTTCATTCATTTAGCCAAAATAACTCAAAAATTTTTTAAAGGAAAAAACATTAGTCTGGTAGAGAAGAGACTCAGCTTTCCAAACAAGACCCAGTGAAGATAGCATGAGGGCAGCTGACTCTGTCTCTTTCCTTTCCTTTCCCCCGCTATTTCTTTTGTAGTTTATTTAAAAGGTAAACAAAAACCTTTCATTATCTTTTAATATTACATAAAAATCTTTTTTAAAAGAGAAAACCAAATTTTATGTTTCCATTTGCATATTTTTAATGTTAAAGCTAGCTTTTAATATTTTATAAATCTATTGTTTTAATTAGTTTGACCATAAGGTAAGATTTTTATAAACATTTTGTAACCCTTTACAAAGTTTTTCTCAGAGCAGAACAATGTTCTAAGAAAACTCTGTTGTGATTTTATTCCAATGTCCAATTTATGGAAAAAACTGAGTAATGCCATTTTAACTTTAGCCAATATGTTTACACATAGAATCTCTTACAATTAATTTTTTCTTTTTTTTTCTTTTTTTTTTTTTTTTGAGATGGAGTCTTGCTCTGTCACCAGGCTGGAGTGCAGTGGCGTGATCTTGGCTCACTGCAACCTCTGCCTCCCGGGTTCAAGCAATTCTCCTGCCTCAGCCTCCCGAGTAGCTGGGACTACAGGCACATGCCACCACATCCGGCTAATTTTTTTGTATTTTTAGTAGAGACAGGATTTTACCATGTTGGCCCGGATGGTCTCAATCTCCTGACCTCCTGATCTGCCCGCCTTGGCCTCCCAAAGTGCTGGGATTACAGGTGTGAGCCACCATGCCTGGCCTCTTACAATTAATTTTTATAAACCTTCCACAACTTATTCAAACCTTCCATAACTTATTCAAACTTATTTAATTTAAAACAATCCTTTAACCCTCTAACCTAGGCAAAAATTTACATTACCATACTTTCTTATGATCTCTTACAAAAAAACATTTCATTCTCCTTACACACCTTGCATGTAAACCTATTTTTTCAGTAGTCTCAATTACATATTACAATGTTAACTCTTACGACTTTTACTTTTGGTGAAAACCTTGGTAAGTAAGGGATTTTAATTATGTGCTAGGTGTGGAGCCTAGGACCCAGACAGAAATGCAGATAAGGTCTGACTCTTTCCAGCCTCTAACTCCCCTCGTCCCTGGCCTTACCTAGCTATAAAGCAGGCAGGCTGTACATTTGAGTCATAGTGGCCTTTTATGAATCATTTAGGAGGCTTAATCACCTTTGAATTGTACAGCATTTCTGGCATAAATTCCTGTTCACAAATTCTTTCATGACTTACACAGACCATGTATGTCATGTTTAGACTTTCTGACTTGCCCTAAACATCCCTCTTTTTAAATAACCTGTCATTTTACCTTAGGACAAGAATTTACCATGCAACATCCTTTCTTAGGTAAAATCTCTTTTCTTTATAACCTTCTTTGCATAGTTAGGGGGCATGGCTAATTCCATATATCCCCAGGCTTTATTTAAAATGTAATGTCTCAAAAATAAATTGAACAATTTTTTAAAAGTCAAAGCAGTTTATGACCTTAAAGCATTTAGCAAACCTAATATCTGACCTGCATAATTTAGGTAAAATGTCTTTATTTTATCAATAATCTTTAGAGCTGTTTTTATTTCCCAAAGATTACTAAAGTTACATGAACTAAAAGGCATTATAGTTTTTATTTTGCTTTCAAAATATTTGATTTAAGCACTTATTTTTGTTTAAGCCAATTAATTAGAGCTCTTTTATATAAACATTACACATAACACATATATAATTACACAGACAGAAGAAGAGTACTACAGAAGTTATAAGATTTTTCATTTACCAGTTTTTAAGTTTCTTAATTGGTTAATGGCTTTATGGTGGAGTCCTTGGAAGAATAGGGCCAGGAAATGGGTCTCTGGTGCCTCCTGTTTTTCCCAAGGAGTCCAGGCTGTTAGAGCTTGAATATCTACTTTTAGTTAAGCTTTCTTTTAACTGTAGCATTCTTTAATAAAGTCTTTTTAAAATTTCTTATTACCCAATTTCAGCCAGGCCAAATGGCTGATATTTCTGGCTTTTGAACTTTACCAAAGGTAACCTCCCAGGTGGTGCTCAGAGAAAGAAAAATGTAAATTAGTCCATGGAGAAGAGGCTGTACAAGGTCATGCGGATATTAAACCAGAAAGGACTTGCTTCTAAGTAGGAAATTGAACGTGGACTGCCAGCATGAAAGGGCAAAGCCTAAGTTACTGAGCTACAGCACAGGGCGGTCTTCACTGTACTTCTTAGAAGGAGTCTAGAGTAGTTAATTTTGAGCTTGCAAAGGCTTTTAACTACTCAAGATAATTTTTAGAGCTAACTATGACATAAACCCTAAAATCCCCGTTCCCTGGAAGGCGGAGACCAAGAGAAAGTACCTCAACCTGGTTACAAGGTCAAGCTCCCAAGGACATAAAACAAGATGAGACCCCATCCATTTTTTTTGTTTATTTCAGGGACCTGCAGGAAAGTTTGTTATTGACCAGCTTGTTGAGCTGTCTTGAGCAGTAAAGCTTATGGAGTCCTAAGCCCATATTTTATCCTAAGGTACCCCTTGACACAGAAAAACAAATTCATAGCACAAATACATCAGTTTAAGACTAGCCTCAGAATTATTTTTTGCATTAATCAAAACTATACAGAAGAGAAATATAGTGATTTTTACCGTTTCTGTAAGATTTTGCCATTTCTGCAAGACTTCACAACCGTTTGCCAGAGAGAGAGAGAGAAGCCAGAAGTCTGACTGGTAAGAAATTCTTACCCTTTTGCCAGCATGCCAGGCTTCTGGGTTCCTTTTCCCTGAGCAGCCCCAGTGATCCAGCTTGCACCATCGTGCTGGGGGCCAAGCAGCATCATAAAGGAAATTTACCTTTTTTCGTCTGGCTAGAACAAAATATGTGTGACAAAACATAGACATTAGCCACTCTGCTGAGCACCCAATATCAAACTGGCAAGGCTCAAACTTGCCCCTGGTTGGGCCCCATCATGGTTAATCCAACCTCTGACTAGGAATTTCAACATGTGGTCTCTGGGCAAGATGGTCACCCTGAATAATAGAAAAGATAAGAAAGGCAAAGGAGAGAGAGAACAGCATTGCCTGTGGCAGGGTGGGGAAGGCAAAATGATCAGAGAGACCAGAGAAAGACCCACCTATTGCAGCAACACTGAAAAGTTCAGGTGGCTGCTTCTTGGTAGCAAAGGGATCTTTTCCAGCAGTCCCATCAGCTCTTGTTTCCCCTTTTGAAGGAGGAAAAAGCTCCCCATGTCCAACCCCTCTGTATGTGCCTAATTTTGTCACCCATAGTCATCAGCAAAGAGTGCAAGGCAGATTATTCCAAAGAGAAGAGCAGTTGGCATCCCGTAGTGCCAAATCCATACTTAGCCAAAAGGTACTTTACTAAGAGCCCTCATTTTTAAATGTACTTCAATGTATTGTTGTTCATTCCGAACGTTCCACTGTAAGTTATCTTAAGATTTTGCCATTTCTGTAAAACTTCATTGCTTCCCAGGCCTAATGTATAAGCCAGAAGGAACACAGTTTACCAGAAATTAAGGATACCATTTTTACCAAAAATATTGGCTTTACTGTCAGGTTCTCCTGATTAACTTAGCCAATGATTTTTTTCCTACCTAAGCCCACCAGAAAAATGAAACAAACGGGTAGAACACAAAAATCCCAGTGAATTTTCAAAAGCCAAATTTTATAACCCCTGCAATATATCTGGTTACTACCAGTTCCTTTTTGACTCAGTCAGAGGTAAGAGGCCTCTAACTGGATCCAAGCCAGTTAATTCCCAGGTCAAATCTGTTTCTGAACCCAGTCCAGTTTCTGTCGCAACTCCAAACCCAGTTTGGATCAGAAATTTGCTCAAAGAAACTCGGCTCAAAACACAAATCCATGGAGCTCTGAAATCTGAGAGGGAGCTTACCCACAATCCCCAGCTGCTCTGAGAGATCAGTGGACGCAAGTGGGTCCTGCAGCTACCTTGCGTGTTCATTCAGTGCTCCTGGGAGTTGCTGGAACCTCCGCTTCAGATCCCACTTCTGACACCACCTGATAGAAGAAAATCTTCAGCCGAATTAAATTTAAAGGAGTTTAGTTGAGCAATGAACAGTTCATGAATCGTTCATGAATCGGGCAGCCCCCAGAATCACAGCAGATTCAGAGAGACTCCAGGGATGCCTTGTGGTCAGAACAAATTTATAGACAAAGAAGGACAGGAATGCGAAGTGAAGTACAGAAACAACTAGATTGGTTACAGCTCAGAGTTTGCCTTATTTGAACACAGTTTGAACATTTAGCAGTTTATGTTGAAGTACGGCTGTTGGGATTGGCCAGCACTCTGCTATTGTTACAAGTGCATACTATTAAGTTAGGTTTTCAATTTTGTCTGACTATTAAACTAGGTTACTGTTCATCCATAAGGACTCAAATGTAGAAGTACGGAGTCCTTCTCAGGCCATATTTAGTTTGCTTTAACAATCTGTAAAAGTCACTATAATAACAAACCCTACTTCAGGTAGTTACAAGGCTTTGAGGAATTAATATTTTTAAAGACCTTTGAATAGCACGTGGCACATAGTACGTGCTAAAGTATTTGTTAAAGAAATAAACATAGGCTGGGCAAGGTGGCTCACGCCTGTAATCCCAACAATTTGGAAGGTCAAGGTGGGAGGATCACATGAGCCTAGGAGTTCGAGAGCAGCCTGGGCAACATAGACCTCAACTCTACAAGAAATAAAAATATTAACCAGGCATGGTGGTGCATGCCTGAAGTCTCAGCTACTTGGGAGGCTGAGGCGGGAGGATTGCTTGAACCCAGGTGATCCAGGCTGCAGTGAGGTATGATCACACCATGGCACTCCAGCCTGGGCAACAGAGCAAGACCGTATCAATCAATTGATTCTTATGTGGCAATTTATAAGTAAATTGACATAAATCTGCATGTATTTATATGGCATGTACATCTTCTTATCAATGCTATTTTTTATTGTTACTTTTACATTCTAAGGTTCTGGAAGGTATGAACCCCACTTACTTTTCCAAGGCAGATATGTAATAGTATTTCAGTATATAAAAGTAATCCATAATTGGTTGTGATGAGTGTTGTGGTGAATAAAATACTTAAAGACCCCTGAATTAAAAAATTCATCCAAATCTGTAATAAATTGAACTCTATAATCTGAAATGTAAGGAAATGAAAATAATAATAAAATATAACTGTATTTGAATTATAATCCAAAACATTTTTATTTTTCTCATCATGATCACTGTATTTTTTATACATGTTTT
The DNA here is from genome assembly GCF_029289425.2 of Pan paniscus. Lineage (NCBI taxonomy): Eukaryota > Metazoa > Chordata > Mammalia > Primates > Hominidae > Pan > Pan paniscus. The sequence goes on from NC_085926.1 coordinate 14,060,139, forward strand.
TAATGAATTTTGTAATCAGAACCTAACTAGCAGTGGAGTAACATGTCCTTTTCTTTTGCAGCTATAGAAAGAACTCAACAAAGAAATCTTGAAGAATGACTTTTAGCAGCAACAATAGAAGACAAAACAACAGAACTCACAGCTCTGGTAAAACAAACAAAAAAAACCCAAAAACAAAAAGCATTATTTCTTTATATTTCAGGGAGTTTTACTTCATGTTAAATTTATAATTTAGTTGAATTGTGGGACCAAAAAACTCCAGAAATCATATAATAGAACAAAAGTTCTTAAATATCTAAACACACATACACATACACACACACACACACACACACAGAGACTTAGTATGGTAATAGTTGAAGCAGGACATGTTTTAAATGGTGATTTTTTTTCTGAATTGCTGATTTACACCTGCCCCAGTCCCCTAAAAACCTGATGGATAAGAATCCGAATTTTCATGTTAAATAGTTAACATAAGGATAACTTAATTTTTTTTGAGATTAAGCCAATTGAAAATTGAGACATAATATATAGGACCCTGTAAAGGAATTAAGTTTTTCTAGCTTTGATCAGCAGGAATTTCTGAGAGGAATGCTATACTTTTAGAAGATAACATGCAAAGAAGGGACAGAATTTTGGAACATTTATACCACATTAGACTCAAAGCTTTACCCACTATTTTTCCCTTTAGAAGACCTACCTTTCAGTTTCTACTCCTGCACGGTCTCATTAAACATGAAACTCTAAATTTGTTCTGAATTCATGACTAAAGCACTACCATTTGCTTTGAAGTTATTTCAGCTCATTCGAAAAGGCCTCTTTGGGTAAATTGTTGTGAAATCGTAATGTCTGGGGTGAGTAGGATGGCAGTGGCACAGTGCATGGTGCATGCTGTCAAGGGAGTGTGGGACCTGGACACAGGCCTGAGATGTATCTCAGATCATCTGAGAACAAGCAATGAGAGTGGCAGGATTGGCTGGTTTAGTGAGCAAGAAAGCACTAACAGCCACGATGCCTAGGAGCCTGGCTGTTCTTCAGGCTCTACTGATAGATGCACCTTCCCATGGATTACGGGAGAAAGTCTATCTTTGATATATAATTCTGCATTGCATTTCTTTCTTTCTTTTTTTTTTTTCTTTTTTGAGACAAAGTCTCTCTCTGCTACCTAGGCTGGAATGCAGTGGTGTGATCTCTGCCACTGCAACATTCGCCTCCCGGGTTCAAGTGATTCTCATGCCTTAGCCTCTCAAGTAACTGGGACTACAGGTACGTGCCACCACGCCCAGCTAATTTTTGTATTTTTAGTGTAGATGGGGTTTCTCCATGTTGGCCAGGCTGGTCTCAAACTCCTCAAGCAACACTTCCACCTCCGCCTTCCAAAGTGCTGGGATTACAGGCGTGGGCCACCACGCCTGTCCACATTTCTTTAACTGTTAGCTCAACAGGCTCAATCCTCCTGATGTTAACGGTTTGGATCAGTTGGGAAACACATCCTTGCTTTGTGCAGCTTACCAGCCCATAAACAATGTGCCTTAGAATTTCTAAAAAGTGGAGCAGACCCTAATCTGAAGAACATGCTGGTGAAAGCCATTGTTGGTCATTTTGAAGCTATAAAGTGAAGTTAATGCCGTATAAAATTATTTTGTTTTAGGATCTAGCCTTTGTTAAACTGTATGGTTATTTAATTTTGTAGCAAAGGCATTCACACAAAAGATAAACTGATGAGCAAGTTAGATCCTACCCTCAGCGGAACGGTAAGTGCAGTTAATTCTTATTTGAAGTAGCTATGTTCTATAAAGTTGCCACCAACCCTGAGTTAGGGAACACAGAGCCACTGCTCCTAGGGTAAAGACAGGGTTAGGTTCCTGTGAGCCTCGGGTCACAACATTTTCATTAATCAATCATTATGCAACCTTGTTTTGTTGATGTTTCTATTTAGAAATACCTTATTTAATATATATTGTTGATTCATTAACATTGAACTCATAGCCAACAGCATCATAGCTCATGCCTGAGTGAAGTTTCTCTCACATGTATTTTCTCCATAAGGTACATCACAGCCTTCTTGCACTTAGGTACACTAGACAGCACTTCTGTACTATGATTGGGGCCATTTTAAACAGCAGAATCACCAACAAAAAGCACAAAATATGGAAAATGTGACTCTAGCTAGACTGTGACACTTGTTGACAGTATGATTGCTTCTAGAGTGGAACAAGAAGGCCAGGCATCACCTCATTCTACCTCAGCTGGGAAAGTGAGCACTGGGAAACTCACATTTTTCACCACTTGGCACGTTCATGAATGACTGAGAAATGGCAATGAATATTAATTTTGGGGTTACAAATAAATTTTAGCAATAGGCATATTTGCAAATATGGAATAAGTAAATAATGAAGATCATTATTTACATGCATTTCATGATAATATGAAAGACAACCAGAAACCAGAAAAGCTGTAAATGGTGTCTTGGGCATTATAAGAGGAGGATTAGGGCCTTCTACATCACTTTTTAGGATGCTTCCTGCTGCCTACCACAAGCCTGGATTAGGACTTGTCAGGGGTCCCACCTCCGTCAGAGCCTGAATCACACTTCGTGGTATTTGTTGGTTTAAGGTGCTGTCTCTAGTGAGACTAAATTCCTAACAGCAGGGTTCAGACTTAACTGTGTAGTTTACCCAGCACCTACGGTAATGCGTAGCACATAGCACCAGGGATTTTGTCGAAGGTTTGGAGTCATTAGTATTCATTTCATAAAGGAATAGGTATTTGATATAGAGCCTAAAGTCCTAGTATGATTTTTAAAATGTTTTTATCTCTAAATTTTTCACTTTATATCTCTAAATTTTTAGTTTATACCTCCATATGCTTTTTTTCTTTTTTATATAAACACAATACCATTATTATGTAGTAAATTTTTGGTGAGTAGGAGTTTGGGAAAGGGCATTCTAAGCAGAGGAAAGATGATCAAAGAAGGGATTCAGGTGAGAGATGCAGGTCCCATGGAGGTGAAACCCCCAGTTTGGCACATCCAAGGGTACATAAAGGGGGGCAATCCTAAGTCGTACCCAAATGCAGGTTAGACTCATGCAGCAGAAAGCCACGGAATGCCAGGCAGCTTTACTCCTCAATTTGAAAGGTTGCAGGAACCCTTAAGGAAACCTAAGTGAACAGCAGAGGGATGAGGTGCTTTAGAAAGGTTAATATGGTTAATAGGGTAGGTTATGAAAAGCCCACCATGTAGGGAGGGACCAGTAGAACCACTGAAATGGTCTTAGGTGAGGCCGGGCGTGGTAGCTCTGGGATTATGCCTGTGATCCCAGAACTTTGGGAGGCCAAGGCAGGTAGATCACTTGAGCCCAGGAGTTTGAGGCCAGCCTGGGTAATGTGGCGAAAGCCCATTTCCATAGAAAATACAAAAATTAGCCAGGCATGGTGGTGCACCTCTGTGGTCCTACCTTCTTGGGAGGCTGGGGCAAGAGGATCACTTGAGCCCAGCAGGTGGAGGTTGTAGTGAGCTGAGATGGCGCCACTGCACTGCAGCCTGGGTGACAGAGTGAGACCTTGTCTCCCCAAAAAGAAGAAAGAAAGAAAGAAAAAAGGAAATGACCTTAGGTGAGAAGCGATTAGGACCTGAACTGTTTTTTTCAAGGAGCAAGATGCAGTTATTTCTTAATAATATAATAAAGCAAAAATTCTTCTTGCAGAGATCATGTTCAATACCAAAAAGGCTCAAAATAAAAAGATTCCTCTTTGTCAGAAAGCTTGGCATAGCAAGGTTACATTTAAGCAGTATTATAGACCTGCATAACCAATCATCTTTGAGGAAAATGGTTTTGCCATCACCAGAGTTTAAGGTAAAAACCATATCCAATTTAAAATGTATAATGTGTTGTTATAGGAACTGTCAAATCAGGTGTCTTATACGTAGTAACAGTTTAGGAAAATGAGCTGACTGCAGTAAGATTTAGAAGATGGTTTCCTTGGTGAGTTTGAGTTTTGAAGTATAAACACATTGGGAACAGAGGTGAATATCAACTATATGCCATAGTCATAAATCATTAGCTTTCATCACAAGGCAGGCCAATATACATATGTTTAATTTATATATTTAATTAATACATATTTTATCTAAAATTAAAGTTAACTGGAATGTTTTATCCATGGACAACTTAGTGACTTGATTTGTATTACGTAAGGCTAGCAGGACATAGTGGTTTTTTGTTTTTTTTTTTTTTGAGATGATGTCTCACTTTGTCACCCAGGCTGGAGTGCAGTGGTGCAATCTTGGCTCACTGCAACTTCCACCTCCTAGGTTCAAACAATTCTCCTGCCTCAGCCTCCTGAGTAGCTGGGATTACAGGCACCTGCCACCATGTCTGGCTAATTTTTGTATTTTTAGTAGAGACGGGGTTTCATCATGTTTGCCATGCTGGTCTCGAACTCCTGACCTAAGGTGATCCTCCCACCTAGGCCTCCTAAAGTGCTGGGATTACAGGCATGAATCGCCATGCCTGGCTCTTTTCCCTTCGTTTAATGTTTTCAGACAGGGTCTCTCCCTGCTGCCCAGGCTGGAGTGCAGTGGCACAATCATAGCTCACTGCAGCCTTGAACTCCTGAGCTCAAGCCTTCCTCCCACTTCAGCCTCCTGAGCAGCTGGGACCACAGGTGCACACCACCGTGCCTGGCTAGGACCTGAGCTTTATTGTCATCAATAGGAGTAGAAAGAAGAAAGTCAATCGATAAAGAATCCCCTGCTTCTCCTTTTTGACTGGCTCTTATACTCTAGACACTCACCATCTAACAGAAATATAATGGGAGTCATGTACATAATTTTAAGTTTCTAACAGCCACATTAAAAAAGGAAAAGGCAATAGGTGAAATTAATTTTTAAAATGTATTTTATTTAAAGCCATATATCCAAAATACCATTTAAACATATAATCAGGAAAAAAAATCAATGAGATCTTACATTCCTTTTTTGGTACCAAGTCTTTGAAATCTGGTGTGTATTGTGCACTTACAGCACATCTCGATGTGACCTAGCCACATTTCAAGTACTGAATGGCCACGTGTGATTAGTGTCCACCACATTGGACAGTGAAGCTCTACACATAACAAGCTGTCCAGGAGGCTCCTGGTTAACTGTGCTGTCCTCACCTTGCATATGCTATTCTCTCTGCCAGAAGTGCCATTCTCCTGCTTGTGCATCTGGTAAACCTTAGTCTTGCCACAAGAGCTAGCTCAAACTCTGCCTCCCTGGAGAGGCTTTGCCTCTATCCCTGAGACAGGTATAGGTTCTTCCTGAAATGAAAGTTAGAAGAGAAACTGAGGGGTGGAGAAGGGGAAGCACTTGGGAGATGTGAGAGAAATACCAGTCTGTGGAAGCCAGAAGAAGAGAGAACATGAGGAGTAAAGGGGTAGGATGTCATTCGTGTCATGTGTAACTCAGATAGGAGAAACACTGAAAAAAGGCTGTGGAATTCCATAACCGAATGCCCATGGTCATCTCTGACAGAGCACTTTCCGCCTGAGTAGCTAAGCGAAAGCAAGGTGAGGGTAGGGATTAAGTAGGAAACGAAGAAGCTGAGGTTACACTATTTAAGAACAGAAGACACAGCTCCATGGCCAACTGGAGGGTTTTTTTAGGCAAAGGGAAATCTAAGCATGTTTAAAGATGACCAGGAAGAAGGTAATAAAAAAAGAGCTGTATGGTTTAATTGTGGCAGTTAGAAAATATAATTTTTTAAAAAAGGTAATATTTATGGTAATAGCAAAACCAGTAAGTAGGAACATACTTGAAAAAAGATGCTTAATTTTTTATGGGGGAATTACAAACACAACTGAAAGACATAAAAGGGGACCTAAAGAAATGGAGATCTACCATGCCTTTTGTATTAGTCCATTTTCATACTGTTATGAAGAAATACCCGAGACTGGGTAATTTATACAGAAAAAGAGGTTTAATGGACTCACAGTTCCACATGGCTGGGGAGGCCTCACAATCATGGCAGAAGGTGAAGGAGGAGCAAAGGCATGTCTTATATGGCAGCAGGCAACAGAGCATGTGCAGGGAACTGCCCCTTACAAAACCATCAGATCTCGTGAGACTTACTCACTATCACGAGAACAGCACGGGAAAAAACCCACCGCCATGATTCAATTACCTCCATGACACCTGGGGATAATGGAAGCTACGATTCAAGATGAGATTTGGGTGGGGACACAGCCAAACCACATCACCTTTGTTGGGGAAAACTCAACATTGAAAAGCTAACCATTCTCTCCGGATTAATTTATAAATTCACAGCAGTCCCAACCAGAATCCTCAAGGTTTCCAGGAAACTTGGCTAGTTGATTCTAAATTTATGTAGAACCACTGGGCACAGTGGCTCTGGCATGTAATCTTAGCACTTTGGGAAGCTGAGGCAGCAAGATCGCTTGAGGTCAGGAATTCAAGACTAGCCTGGGCAATATAGCAAGACCCCATCTCTACAAAAAAATTAAGTTAGCTAGGCATGGCGGCATGCACCTGTAGTCCTAGCTACTCAGGCGCTATTAGCTATTCACAATTGAGTAAATACTGCTGGGGCAATTAGCTATTCATATAGAAATAGGTCATTTTGGATGCCTATTTCATATTGGTTACTGAATTTCCAGGTAGTTTAAAGACCTAAATGTGCAGTACAAACTTAAAAACATGAAGAGAGGCTTCTGCTGTGGGCCATGATGGAGTTACACGGATAAGATTTACCTCCCCTACCCCTACTCCTATTAAAACTGTATTGGAAGTTCTAGCCAGTGCAATAAAGCAAGAAAAAGAAATAAAAGGTATTCAGACTGAAAAAGAAAAAGTAAACTGTCTTTACTCACAAATGACATGATCATTCCATGTAAAAGAAATTCTAAGAAATCCACAACAAGCTATTAGAACTAATAAGTGTGCTAGTTCAGTATACAAAAACCAGTTGTATTTCTGTATACTTGTCAGAAGTTGAAATTGAAAAAGCAAACCATTTAGAATAACATTAAAATGTTATGAAATACTTAGGAATAAACTAGGTAAAATATGTGCAAGACTTACACACAGAAAACCACAGAACACTGATGAGAGAAATATAAGAATATCAAAATAGAGGGAGAGGTGTACAATTTTCAGGAATCAGAAGACTTGACATTGCTAAGGTGTCAGTTTTTCCTAACTTGATCTAGTGGTTCACTGTAATCTCGATCAAAATCCCAGCAGGCTTTTTTGGTAGAAATGGACAAATTGACTATAAATTTTATATGGAAATGGAAAGGACTTAGTAAACCCAAAACAACTTTGAAAAAGAACAAAGCTGGAGAATTTGCACTACCTTAGTATAGGACAGTGTTTTATTGGTGAAATAATAGATATATAGTTTGATGGAGCAGGAGGGAGTCTAGAAGTTGGCCCACATATTTATGGTCAACTAATTTTTGACAGAAGTGTTAAGGCAGTAAATGGGAAAAGGCACATGACCACAAAGAAACTCACGAGCAAAAGAATGCTGTGGATGGCCCTTTTATCTGGGGGTGCTTTTGGAGAAAGGTTGATACTATGAAGATGCTGAGACTGCCTGTTATGCCTGCACAAGAGAATCACCATGTATCCACTGAAGGGGGCCATGAGCCCTGCAAGGGAGACATCCTGAAATGTCATCAGTGTGAAAATTGTCTGCCCAAGGAAGCAACTCAGGGGCCCAGCAGAGCAGGATGGAGTGACAAATGTAACACTATTTGAGGCAACATTTTTGGAGGGAAGAGTGGAGACTAAGAAGCTTCCACTAATGGATATGTGGAAGACCCACAGGAAGAGAAAGCAATGCGGTTTGTGATGTGAGGATCTCTGAACATTGCCAAACAGGAGCTCCTGGGGGTGAGGTTGATGGCCTGGAGGACACTCAACAGGCAGGTGGTGGAAATGGAGAGGCCTCTCATCAACCTGTACCTGTAGATAACTGACTTATGTTTGATATCATCCCCCAAATCCTGAGACGCAGAAATATCTGTAGCTATGAACCCCTTGGGCAACAACATATCACGCAGCAACACAATATGGATTAGGGCCACGTGACCAATGATCAGGTCAGTGGGTTTGGTCCTGTACTTGAGAAGGCACGTGAGGACATGGAAGAGAAGGAGGATGGCATTGGCCGAGATCCCAATGCCGACTTCAGAGAAAGCAGCATTTCTTATGGCTATGAAACTGGAAAGTTTGTTGTTTTTATTCATCTTATGGGGAAAATAAGCACATAGTTAATGTCTAGGGAGAAAAGCAACAAAAATATCACAAATATTACTACCTTCACCAATCTCAACCAACACTATTGCCGTCATCAAAATACGTGAATTAATTCTGATGCATCTTTTCCCCCTTCAGTACTGGACCCCCTCTTCACACCCTCCTGGAAGCCATCCCCACCCTCTCTCTTCTCCCATGACTATGCCGTCATGGCTGGACTATGATTCCCATTGCTGGGCCTCCATATTACTTCCATAGTACAACTCCCTATTATTGGAAGGCATTTTCTTATTTTTACCATAGTTCTGCTTCTTCATAGGCAGGAGCAATGAGTTGTTTCCATTTGTATTTGCAGAAACCTGGTAAAGTTCCAGGTACAGAACATAGGATGAGCTCTACTATTTGATTAAGGAGAATTTCACAGATGTGGAAATGAGACCCCCCTCATACAATGAGTATCAATGGTATAGCCATGTATACATTTATATTATCTCAGCGCTATCTTTATTTTGGTTGTTTATTGCCAGGCAAATACTCTTTTTTTTTTTTTTTTTTTTTTTTTGAGACAGTGTCTCACTCTGTCACCCAGGCTAGAGTGCAGTGGTGCGATCACAGCTTACTGCAACCTCCTCCTTCTGGGCTTAAGCAATCTTCCCACCTCAGCCTCCTGAGCATCTGGGACCACAGGGAAATACTCTTAATCATAAGAGACCAAATGTTGGTAAGTGTGGACTCTGAAGCCAAATGACTTGAATTTAAACCCCGATCTGGCATTTACTAAATGTGTGGTCTACAGTGGTCATCTATACACCTGAACCCTGATTATCTCAGCTGTAAATACAGAGAATCATATTACTTACTTCTAGAGATGTTATTTGTGTGAAAAAAATAAATGAATGTCTCAAATGTGGATAGTATTTGGCAAATAATGATCTCCACTGAAATTTCAACTATTATGCTTATATAATTCCTCGTACATGTGATTGAGAGAATGCAGTTATTTTAATAAATTTCCAGCTTCATTCATGCTTAAAAGGGCATGGAGAAATGCACACCAAAATAGCAGACTTTCAACAATCTCTGTTCTTAGGACATTGATGGGATTTAAAGTCTTTTCTCTGAATCCCTGAAGATAGTTATGTAGTTAAAACTCATGCCAGAAAACCCTAGTCTAAATGAGTAGAGTCAACTTATCAATTATTAGCAGGATCACATTCCAAAATTTCTTTTCTCTCCATTCTTAAGCACATGGAAACAGTGGTAACTAGCATCATAATTTAATTAGATTGGAATAATTTTTTCCACAGACATAATTAGAAGACATCGCTCCACTTCTACCATAAGAGATGGTTCTCCCTAGGAGTTCAAGCTTTCATGTCTTCCTGAAGTCAGAAAGGATATTTTCTCAGTCATGGGGCCCAAGTGTTAAAATTCTACTAGGAAATTTGGTAAGAGCTAGTTGTGGAATATTTCACTTGAGTAATATAGGTATCTACTTTATCTCAAACCTTATACATACATGACATTGCATAATTGGTCAAGTCACATATTTTCAGATTTGTCATCTGAAAATCAATAGTTTTCTCACCTACTTTCGGGCATATAGTTCTTTAGTGTATGTTACTGAAGAGAGGCTGAACTATTTAGGAGCTATGAACATAGGATAGCATTTATGAAGTCAGAGCCTAGGTGGGTACTTGATCTAAAACACTTGGACATTTTCTGTTTTCTAAAATAGAAAATTTATAGTAGGATTTTAAAAATCTTGTATTAATCAATTAAAGTATTAAAGTATTAAGTAATTAGTAATTATTAGTATTAAAGTATTAAGTATTAATCAATTAAAATGACACCACTTTCTTTATTCAAACATTTAGCAAAGTAAGGTTACTCCTGTGATATGCTCAGGAGAAACAACAAAAAACATTAATTATCCAGCTGTCTCTGAGATTTACCTGTCTCACGCTCTTTAAGCACACAGTGCTTAATGGTCTTCTGTGTCTTTCATGCACTTATAACATATATTAAATTGAAAGAAGTCCTATTTTCTACAATTCTATCTCATGTAAGTTACAAAATCTATCCTGAGGATGTTTTAAAAATATAGGATTGAGGCCTGGCACTGTGGCTCACGCCTGTAATCCCAGTACTTTGGGGGGTCAAGGCAGGTGGATCACGAGATCAGGAGATCGAGACCATCCTGGCTAACACGGTGAAACCCCGTCTCTACTAAAAATACAAAAAATTAGCCTGGCGTGGTGGCGGGTGCCTGTAGTCCCAGCTACTCGGCAGGCTGAGGCAGGAGAATGGCGTGAACCTGGGAGGCGGAGCTTGTAGTGAGCCAGGATTGCACCACTGCACTCCAGCCTGGGCAACACAGTGAGACTCCGTCTCAAAAAAAAACCAAAAACCATATATATGATTGAAAAGACACATAATAGCATTTACAGATAACACTTTAAAATAATGAGATAAGAAAATTAAAAATTCTAAACTTGTCTCTTTTTATTTTGGTGAAATACAAGTTTTTTGCTAATTCTTATTTTTTTTTAAATTGAGCCTTACAAATAACATAACGTTGTAAACCAATAAGTAGCATGTTTTCATATTTGTAAGTTTTGAGTATAGGACTAATATTTTCAGTATTTCTTAAGGGACTACAGTCCTGCCAACATAAATGTTTAAGGAAAGGCAGGAAAATGCAGATGCCATGAATTTTCAATAATATTCAGGAAACCATGTTTTAGGTAGATTATTGCTTCAAAAATACTGGAAAGTCTTATTTTTTTTCTGTAGCAGAAATTCCCCAGGTAGAGCTAGAAAACTTGATCTCCCTTTCCCAGAATATCAACTAAAGAAAGTGACATAATTTGATGCATTTCCAAGCATTTACTTTTATTTGCTCCCATGGAGTGCCAGGAAAGACAACAGAAAATAAAACTCTAATCACTCAACTGTCTCCAGCTTGTGAGATCACATGCAACTGTATCAGTGAAACATACACATCGAATATAAAGAGCTTAAATTTATATCAATATTATACAATATGTGAATAATATAAAGGTATGTAGCTATTTCTGTGCTACTAGATTGTTTTTATGAGAAAGCATTCTGGTGACTATGATGAACCCTTCATTAAACAAGCTGAAAGAAATCCTCTTAGTGTGTCCTCTCTCAGCTGGGCCTCATGACACTCACACCTGACTCACACCTGACAGCATGGTTTAGGATAACAGGAAACAGAATGAAGCCCTGTCCATCAGGAAGCTGAGCTAGAAGGCCCACCTCAAATTCAGCCCTTAGGAGTCATAGATGCTGAGACAGCACCTGGCTTGAGTGATGTGCCAAGCACAGAAATCACATTTTACACACTGAAGGAAACAAGCCACTCCTGAAGCTCTGGATGTAATGACATAGATCTCAGGAAATATAACATGGAACAAATTCTGAAAGAGGTCATATTTGAGAAGGCTTACTAGAAGAAGGAAAAGCTAAGTGGACAGAATAGGAAAAAAAAAAAACATAAATGGAGTAAGAGGTGTCAGTAGAAATCTGAGCATTGCTTTGAAAAGTCACCACCAGAATCTCCCAAAGTGGATAGTGAAGTGTGAGGTTCCTTCAGGAGAAAGGTAACACAGGTAGGACCCCCTTTACTACCCCGATCAAAGAAGCACCACTCTAGACACTGTATCATCCTGTCATTTATTGAACTCATGGGCAGTCCTGTGATACATGATGTCATCAAACACGCCACACACGCATGAAGAAGCCTCAGATCACTGCTCTTGAGCCAGTGGTCAGGAGAGCAGCGGAGACAGTAAGGGAAGGAGGAAACCCCCCAGTAGACCTCAGTCCAAGCTCGGTACTAATGCCCTTGTGGTATACAGGTCACAGGGGAAAGCAAGGAAGGGAGGGCACATCTGTGTTCTCTATCTGCAGCATCAGTGTAATCATGCACATCTCTCAGGGTTGAGATGATGTGCAAATACTACGATTCACATCCAGCACTTAGGAAGGTACCTTAGATACATGAAAGAGCATACTTTGGTTTGTCATTATCATACATGCCAAATTCGCCTTTACTGTCAACACAAAAGGGCTCTGAGAGGTGGTATTTACAATGCACCATGCAAGTACATTTGGAACCATGTGTATACAGAGCAAAATGCTCTACCTTGTGGCACAATTTGAGCTGAGAATTATAGAGAACTGTAGAGAAATGGCTGACACAGTCAGGGAAGGCAAAATCACCAACTAGATGCCAGTACAGAGATGCTGTGAAAACATGAATTCCAGGATAGAAGAAGAAAAACTTGAAAAATATTTGGTTGTATGAATGGGAGCTGTTTCCCTGAATAACTGTGGGTGAGAATTACATATTGCTTTTGCAAATTGAAAAGATTGTATACTTCACTTACACTTGGCTATTTGTAGGATCAATATTTTATGTGTATTTTGAGAAAAAAGAAGGGCAGGGAAATTATTATTCCGAGGTAAGGAAACAGGGAAATGCAGAGGTGCTTCATCACAAATACTGAACCAAAGACACAACAAATACTAACCCAAACAGTCCTGTGTGAGAATCAGTTTCCCTGATCAACCCAATTATGAAATAAAAGTGTGATTTTCTTGTTAAACAGCTTCCACTTCGATTTATCATCACATCACATTCTTTGTATTTTAGTAACAACAAAATGTACCTGCCTCTTAATTTTACTGGATTCTCTCCAAGATAATAACAATCTGGGTGGCCAGATGCAGTGGCTTAATCCTGTAATCCCAGCACTTTGGGAGGCCAAGGTGGGCAGATCACCTGAGGTCAGGAATTTGAGACCAGCCTGGCCAGCATGGTGAAACCCCGTCTCTACTAAAAATAGAAAAATTAGCTGGGTGTGGTGGTGTGTGCCTATAGTCCCAGCTGCTTGGGAGGCCAAGGCAGAAGAATCGCTTGAACCCAGGAGGCGGAGCTTGCAGTGAGCTGAGATTGCGACACTGCACTCCAGGCTGGGCGACAGAGCGAGACTCTGTCTCAAAAAAAATAAAATCTGGGAAGAGCTGTGCTCAAAACTTGCTCTAAGCTCCCTTGTCACATCGCATGGAGGGACTGGAAGTGTTGAAGTCATGTAGACAATACAAATTCTCTAATTTCAATCCCAAAATCAAATTAGTCCAATGCCACCTCGCACTTTGTAATGCCTCTACTCTGGAATGAGAGGTTCCTGCCACTTCCCGCGAGTTCAAAAGGGGCTCTGCGTGTCCTCTCCCCGCAGTGTGTGAGGCACCCTCATCCCTGGGGCTGCTCTCACAGGGAGCACGTGGCTTCCAGGTGGTACTGGTCATGTATCCCATGACTTCCATTCTCTCAGTTCAGGTTCCCAGATTTCTCTCAGATTAAATAAAATGTAGAATACCTCTTATGGCCATGGGGGAAGGGAGGAAATCCCTTTGGAGTCTATTTTTTCCCACTTTCCAGGAATCCCTAAAGTGGCCCTAAAAGTGACATAAATGTGCAGCCCGGCCCTGCTTATTGGTGGCCCAGACCCTTCAGGAGATGGAGAACACACACTGAGGGGTGGGAAGCTTTGCACTGAGAGGTTGAGGTACTGAGAAACCCAATCCCTGCGACTTCCAGGGCAGCAAAGGAGAAGTACATTATGACGGACCAGTGTGGTGTGAACAAAAGGTTCTCTGGCAGTAGAGGAACCCCCAGGCTTCAAATGTGATCATTCTGTGGAAGGGAAAATGTTATACGACTTGATCTTGAATAACTCTCAATTTTTAAAAAATTAGTTAGGAAGAAAGCAAGAAAGGGGCCAAAAATTCTCCCCATTCAAGGAGGTTGAAAGAGGAGAAAGTAAAATGCTGAGGCAAATACTTTAATATGTACCTTGCTAGGCAAAATACAGACCACCGAGGTTATTGGCTTAATAAAAAGTGCCATAAGCCATCACTTGTCTGTAGGTAATATGAGCTGACCCAGTCCATGGCATGTGGGGTCTACTGCCCAGGTCAGCCCTTGCTGCCCCTCATCAGAAATCTGGAGCACTTGATCTGTGGCTGCCAACCAGACAGGCTGAGCAGTAGGTGGATGGGCATAAAGGGTGGTAACCACACATGCCAAGCAACAAAGTTTGTCTCCTACAGTGGGCAGCAGAGAGGCCCCATCTAGCAGACACAGCAGCCAGCTAAGTTCAGCTCTTCTTCAAGCAGCAATCTGTAAGCAAGTAAGAAAGTCATCAGAGCTGCTAGTTACGCCTACGTTCCCAGGTTTGAAAAGAAATTTTCTTTATCACTTTCTACAATTAAGCAACACCATTCTAAAGGTGTGCATTGGACATGAAAAAAAATCATTATTGGTTTTTCTTTTTTCTTCTTGCAATGTAGAATTTTTTTTAAACATAGAAAATATACAGAATAACTTAGTGAATATGTATTCATTTGCAAGCTTCAGCAATTATAAACTTTCTGCCACTTTTTTTAGCTTTATTGAGGTATAATTGACAAAAATTGTATATATTTAAGGTATATAACATGATTTGATATACATATACTTTGTGAAATGATGACCACAATCGAGCCACTTAAAACATCCCTCACCTCAGGTAGTTATCTTTTCCTTGTTGTAGACAGAACCCTTAAGATCTACTCTTCTAGCAAATTTCAAGCACGCAATACACTATTAACTATTGTCACCATGCTCTACACAAGGGCCCCAGAACCTGCTCATCTTATAGCTGAACGTTTGTACCCTTTGACTAACATCTCCCCAATTTCTCCATCCCTCAGTTCCTGGGAACCACCATTCTACTCTCTGCTTCTACGAGTCTAACTTTTGTAGATTCCACATATAAGTGAGATCATACAATATTTGTCTTTCTGTGTCTGGCTTATTTCACTTAGCATAATGCCCTCCAGGTTCATCCATGTTGCTGCAAATGGCAGAATTTCCTTCATTTTTTATGGCTGAATAGCATTCTGTTGTATATATACAGTATACCACAGTTTCTTTATCCATTCATCTGCTGATGGACACCTAGGATGATTCCATATATTGGCTATTGTGAATAATGCTGCAGTAAATATGGGGGTGCAGATATATCCTGAAGATACTATTTTCTTTAGATATGTATCCAAAACTGGGATCGCTGGCTCATATGGTAGTTCTAGGTTTAACTTTTTGAGGAAGCTCCATACTGTTTTCCAGAACGGCTGTACTAATTTACATTCTCACCAACAGGCTACAAGGTTTTCCTTTTCTCCATGTCTTCACCAGCACTTGTTAGCTTTTGTCTTTTTGATGTCTCATGTGGTTTTGATTCGCATTTCCCCAATATCAGTGATGTTGAGCACCTTTTCATATTCCTGTTGGCCATTTGTGTGCCTTCTCTGGAAAAATGTCTGTTCAGGTCCTTTGCCCATTTTTAAGTCAGGTTGTTTGTTTTTTTTTTTTTCAATTGGGCTATATGAGTTCCTTATGTATTAATTCTCCATTCTTTTATCATCTATATCTCCACCCACTGGCTATAATCCCTTTGTTAATCATCTTCATTCTCCTCCTCATCCTTATCATTTTATAATTCAGTGTAGAATCAAAATCTACTTTATTTAAATATACAAACCTTAGCCATACAATTTTGATAATTGAAGCACTTGTGCAATTCACATGCCTATTACAATATAAAACATTTCCATTGACTCAGAAAGTTCACTCATATCCCTTGCCAGTCAAGTCCTCCCACTCTAGAGGTACCACCATTCTGATCCTTTTCTCCTTAGATTATTTTTTAGTTTTCTAGGACATAGAACTGAAATATGGCACTATTTACTCTTTTGTGTCTAATAATGTCTGAGAAATTAATCCATGTTACCATGTGTTTGAGTGTTATTTTTGCTTTTATTTTAGAGTAGTGTTCGATTGAATTAAAATACCACAATTTGCTCATTCACTTGCTTCTTAACATGAAGAACATTTGGGTTCTTTCCAATTTTTGGCTATCATGAATGCTACTTTGAAAATTCATGTACAAGTCTTTTTTACGGTGATGTTTTCAGTTCACTTGGGTAAATATATTAGTGTGCAATTGTTGAATAAAAAGGTAAGTGTAAGTCTGGGTGTGGTGGCTCACACCTGTAATCCTAGCACTTTGGGAGACCAAAGAGGGTGGATCACTTGAGGCCAGGAGTTCGAGACCAGCCTGTCTAACATGGCGAAACCCTGTCTCTACTAAAAATACAAAAATTAGCTGGGCATGGTGGTGGGCGGCCGTAATCCCAGCTACTCACGAGGCGGAGGTTGCAGTGAGCCAAGATCGTGCCATTGCACTCCAGCCTGGACAAGAGCAAAACTCTGTTTCAAAAATAAATAAATAAAATAAAAATAAAATTAGAAAATGTTTTTTAAAAATACAAAAAGTAGCTGGGTGTGGTGGCACGCACCTGGAGTCTCAGCTACTTGGGAGGCTGGGGCACGAGAATTGCTTGAACCCAAGAGGCAGAGGTTGCAATGAGCCGAGATTGGGCCACTGCACTCCAGCCTGGGTGACAGAGGGAGACCCTGTCTAAATTAAAAAAAAAAACAAAAAACAAAAAACAAGAAGGCAAGTGTATATTTGACTCAATTAAACTGCTAAAACTTTTCCCAAAGTCATTGTATCATTTTACATTCCCACCAGCAATATGTGAGATGATGGTTGACTCACATTCTTGCCAATATTTTTGTTGTTTCAGCCTTTTTCATCTTAGATATTCTAGTGAATGTCTAATGAAATCTCATTGGCATATTTATTGCATTTCTCTAAGGACTTTTGGTAGTGAGCAATTTTTCATTTATTGGCTACCTATTTGTCTTGTTTTGTAAAGTCTCTGTTTATGTCTTTTTATACTAGAGTTTAAGGGGTTCTTTGTATAATGTAGATACAAATCTAAATAAAGCAGGTAAGTGCTTTCTGAATATTTTCTCAGCATATGGCTCTTATTAATATTTTAAAGTGTGACTTGATGAATGTGATTTTTATGAAACCTAATTTATTGTTTTTTGTTATGGCTATTGCTTTTTGTGTCTTTAGAAATCTCTGCCTATTTTTAAAAATTTTTTTATAGTAGCAAACAGAATTTAATATCAAATTAAAAGAATCATACACCATGACCACGTGGGGTTTATTCCTGAGACGCAAGAGTAGTTCAACATATGAAAATCAATTAATTTGATACATCACAATAAAAATAAAGATTTAAATTGTAAAGATAGTATCGTATTTTTTCTGCTAAAATCTTTATATTCTTAGCTTCTGTAGGTAAATGTATTATCTGTCTTGAGTTAAACTTTGTGTATACTGTGAGGTGCTAATCAAGGTTCATTTTTCTCATGTGGATATCCAGTTATTTCAACATCATTTGTTGAAAAACTTTCCTTTTCGTGGGATTGGTTTGTACCTTTGTCAGAAATCAGTTGGCCATATACACAGAAGGTATATCTCTTTGGTATCTATTTGATTCCATTAATATATGTATCTGTCCTTCTGACAATACCACACTGTTCTAATTAGAGTCCCTGTGTAATAAGACTGGAAGTGAAATGGTATAAGTCCTCCAGCTTCATTCTTTTTCAGGATTGTTTTGGATAATGAAATATTTGCCTTTCCAATACAGTTTACATTAAGTTTATCAAGTTCTATAGAAAATGCGGCTGAGATTATGATTGAGTTTGCAATGAATGTTTAAACTGATATGTTTCTGAGAATTGAAATCTCAGAAACTTTGTGACTTCCTATACTGAACAGAGGACATCTATTTACTTAGGGCTTTTAAAGTATCTCCCAGAAGAACTGGCACAGATCCTACTGAAACTACTCCAAAAAATCAAGGAGAAGGGACTCCTTCACTCATTCTACAAAGCCAGCATCATCCTGATATCAAAATCTGGCAGAGACAGAAAGAAAAAAGAAAACTTCAGGCCAATTTCCCTGATGAACATAGAAGCAGAAATCTTCAAGAAAATATGAGCAAACCACATCTAACAGCACATTAAGAAGTTGATTCGCTATGATGAAGTAGGCTTTATTCCTGGGATGCAAGGTTGGTTCAACATATACAAATCAATAAATGTGATTCACCACAGAAATGAAATTAAAACCAAAAACCATATGATCATCTCAATAGGCACAGAAAAAGGTTTGGATAAAATCCAACATCCCTTCATAGTAAAAAACCATCCACAAACTAAGCATCAAAGGAACATACCTCAAAATAAGAGCTGTCTGTGACAAACCCACAGCCAACATGATACCAAATGGCATTCCTCTTAAGACTTGGAACAAGGCCAGGCGCGGTGGCTCAACGCCTGTAATCTCAGCACTTTGGGAGGCCAAGGTGGGCGGATCATGAGGTCAGGAGATCAAGACCATCCTGGCTAACACGGTAAAACCCCGTCTCTACTAAAAATACAAAAAATTAGCCGGGCGTGGTGGCAGGCGCCTGTAGTCCCAGCTACTTGGGAGGCTGAGGCAGGAGAATGGCGTGGACCCGGGAGGTGGAGCTTGCAGTGAGCCGAGATTGCGCCACTGCACTCCAGCCTGGGCGACAGACCGAGACTCTGTCTCAAAAAAAAAAAAAAAAAAGACTTGGAACAAGACAATGATGCCCACTCTCACCACTCCTATTCAACATAGTACTAGAAGTCCTAGCCATAGCAACCAGGCAAGAGAAAGAAATAAAATGCATCGAAATAGGAAAGGAAAAAAATCAGTAGCATTTCTATACATTAGTAACATTCAAGCTGTTACAAATACGTAATAAGTCATTCGGTTAATAGGGTTGCTCCTAAAAAAAAAAGAATGTGTTATAAGCCATGTATAAAGTAACCTTTTAAATGTGTAACTGAGTTTATAAAATAGTATGGGAAATTCTCAGGGGATTAAAATGAAGAAGAATCTGGAACTGGGAAACCAGTTGGGTTTCCAAATTGGGAAGGCAATCCCATTTACAATAGCCACAAAACAAATAAAATACCTAAGAATTCATCTAACCAAGGATGTGAAAGATCTCTGTAAGGAGAACTACAAAACCCTGCTGAAAGAATTCACAGATGACACAAATTTAAAAACATTCCATGCCCCTGGATTGGAAGAATTAATATCATTTAAATTGCCCAAAGCAATCTACAGATTTAACATTATTCCTATGAAACTACTAACTTCATTTTGCACAGAAGTAGAAAAAACTATTCTAAAATTCATATGAAAACAAAAAAGAGCCCAAATAGCCAAAGCAATCCTAAGCAAGAAGAACAAAGCCAGAGGCATCCCATTATCCAACTTCAAACCATACTATAAGGCTATAGTAACCAAAACAGGATGGTACTGGTGCAAAAACAGACACATAGATCATTGGAACAGAATAGAGAACCCAGAAATAAAGCTGCACACCTACAACCATCTGATCTTTGACAGAGTCAACAAAAATAAGCAATGGGGAAAGGACTTCATATTCAATAAATGGTACTGGGATAACTGGCTAGCCAGATGCAGAAGAATGAAACTGGACCCCTACCTATCACCATATACAAAAATTAAGATGAATTAAGATTTAAATGTAAGACCTCTAACTATAAAATTCCTAGAAGAAAACCTAGGAAATACCATTCTGGATATCAGCCTTGGCAAATAATTTGTGGCTAAGTTCCCAAAAGCAACTACAACAAAAACAAAAATTGACAAGTAGGACCTAATTAAACTAAAGCGCTCTTGCACAGCAAAAGAAACTATCAACAGAATAAATGGACACCCAGAGAATGGAAGAAAAATTTGCAAACTATGCAATTGACAAAGTCTAATGTCCAGCATCTCTAAGGAATTTCAACAAATTTATAAGAAAAAAAAGCAACCCCATTAAAAAGTGGGCAAAGGACATAGACAGTTCTCAAAGGATGGCATACAAATGGCCAAATATGAAAAAATGGTCAATATCACTAATCATTAGAGAAATGCAAGTCAGAACCACAATTAGGTATCATCTCCCACCAGTCAGAATGGCTGTTATTAAAAAGACAAAAAATAACAATGCCAGTGAGGCTGCAGAGAAAACGGAAAACTTACGTACTATTGGTGGCAATGTAAATTAGTTCAGCCACTGTGGAAAGCTGTTTGGAGATTCCTCAGAGAACTAAAAACAAAACTACCATGTGACTCAGCAATCCCATTACTGGGGGTATGCCCAAAGGAAAAGAAATTATTCTACAAAAAGGACACAACCACTTCTATGTTCATTGCAGCACTGTTCACAATAGCAAAGACATGGAATCAACCTAGGTGCCCATCAATGGTGGACGGGATAAAGAAAATTTGGTACGTATAGCCCGTGGAATACTATTCAGTCACAAAAGAGAATGAAATCGTGTCCTTTGCAGCAATATGGTTGCAGCTGGAGGACATTCTCCCAAGTGAATTAACACAGGAACAGAAAACCAAATACTGCATGTTCTCATTATAAGTGGAAACTTAAACATTGGGTACTTAGGGACATAAAGATGGGAACAATAGGCACTGGGGACTACTAGAGGAGAGAGGGAGATGGGGGCAAGGACTTAATGGAAAACCACCTATTGGGTACTATGCTGACTACCTGGGTGACAGGATCGTTCATATCCCCGAACCTCAGCATCACACAATATACTCATGTAACAAAGACCTGCATATCTATCCCCTGAATCTAAAAGTTAAAATTACTTAAAAAAAAAAAAAAAAAGAAAAGAAAACAAAACAAAAAAAACCCAAAAACCTAAGGGGAACCTGGTTTCCTAGTTCCAGATTCTTCTTCATTTTAATCCCCTGAGAATTTCCCATAGTATTTTATAAAGTCAGTTACACATTTAAAAAGTTACTTTATACATGGCTTATAACATATTCTTTTTTTTTTAGGAGCAACCCTATTAATGACTTATTACATATTTGTAACAGAAGGTCCTTCTGTGTCTCTAGTCTGTTATGTCAGCAGAAAAACCACTACTGTACATTTAAGAGAAAAGTGTCTAAGACGTTTATGTTAGGCCACAGAGTCTCATGAGAAATACTGATTTTGTGATGTCCAATGCTCCTTCTGTTATTATAATAAGCATTTTATGCTTTTTTTAATGTTTCTTATGTTTTATGCTGTGTTTCTAATTCAAAAATTGAATACTTTACTTTCTGTGCTTCATAATATTAGGACTTGCTGTCCCCGTTTTAACAAAAAAGATATTTGTATAAATTGAATTATTTATATCCAGGGTGTATAAAGCTAGTAGTTCCTACAGTTCAGGAACTGAACTCAAGATATGTATCCTTAATACTTCCTTCACAGAAAATTTGTTCCTGTCCCAAACTTCAGTTTTGATATCTTTCACTGTCCCAAAGTCATTTAGGTTGGAGTTTAACATGCTCTAAGTAGATAGGCAATTTTTATCGACTATCCTTTTGTTGTTAATACCTTATATTTTATATCTTGTATTATAATTTGCTTAATTATAATGAGGATAGAGATCATGGCCTATTATATATCGATTTGACATAATTTACTAATTGGTTAGTCTAATTTATGGTCATTATTGAAATATTCTTTGGGTGCCAGAAAAAATGTGCAATCTCTTTTTATGAGATACAGTGTTATATGTTCATTTGTTCAAACTTTTAAATTATATAATTCATTTCTGAAGTAACTAAAGAAAAAAGTCTGAATAAATCAAGTCATTAAAGCAACTGAATCATTAGTAAAAATCCCTCTGAACCAAAAAATAGGATTGTAGGAATTTTTTTAATGTTGTAAATGTATAATCCTTAAATAATAAAATATAAAAATATAAATAAAATTAAAATAATTTTAAAATATGGAAAGATACTCAACTCATTTTATCAGACTGGAATAACCTTAAGACCAAAACAGAGTAAACAGAGCTAAATAAGAGAAAATTATATACCAATTGTATTGTGCACACTGATGGACTTTTCATAAATAAATGTCAGAAAATAAAATTCAGCAATGATTTAACCATAAGACTACATAATAAAATATTATCTCAATAATGCAAGGTGAGTTCAGTATCACAAAATCTGTCCAAGTAAATGACCACATTATTATATTAAAGGAAAAATATGATCATATCTATATATGCAGAAGAATATAATCTAGAAAGTTTGGTATTCATTCACAATAAAATATTTTAGCAATCCAAATGAGAAGACAACTTCTTTAAATGGTCTACGAGCATATCTTTGGAAAACTTTTTTTTTTTTTTTTTGAGATGGACTCTTGCTGTGTTGCCCAGGCTGGAGTGCAGTGGTGTGATCTCGGCTCACTGCAAGCTCCACCTCCCGGGTTCACACCATTCTCCTGCCTCAGCCTCCCGAGTAGCTGGGACTATAGGCGCACACTGCCACGCCCAGCTAATTTTTTGTATTTTTAGTAGAGATGGGGTTTCACCGTGTTAGCCAGGATGGTCTCGATCTCCTGACCTTGTGATTCGCTGGCCTCGGCCTCCCAAAGTGCTGGGATTACAGGCGTGAGCCACCGTGCCCGGCCGGAAAACATTTTTAAAGATAAGGAAGTAGAAACATTCCTTTTAGAGTCATTAGTATGTCCATGGTGCTGATGTGAAATTCTGCTATTCAGTATTGTAAGGGATGCTCTAAAGGAAAAAAATTAAGTCTATTGGAAAGGAAAATCACCTTTTTCACATCATACGATTTTCAAAATGTAATATTCAACAGTAAGAATGAGAAACCTGTAGAAATAAGGAGTTACTTCAGCAAGATGGCTATATATAGAATCCATATTCAATCAACAGTATTCTCATTCCCTAGCAAATACATAATAGCAAATGCAATTTTTAAAAAGAATACCATTCATAGTTCATGGTACCTAGGACAAATATATAAAAACTTAAATGGAAAACTTAATAAAAACACAAATGAAGGCCCAAATAAGAGTTATGCTATAGTCATGCATAGGAAGACACAGAATCCCCTGTATAACAATTAGCCCCCAAATTAATAAACAATCAAAATTCAAAAGGATTACATTAGAAATTTACAATCCGATCTTAAAATTAATATTAGAGAACAAGCAGCCAGAATAACAATAAACATTGGAGACAGAAGAAGAAAAGAGAAGAGAAAGGAAGTAGGGAAGGGAGAGGATAAAAATAAGAGGAGAAATAAAGGACAGAAAGCTTGGCTTGTTAGATATCAAGTATAATTTCAAGTTACAGTAAATAAAACCATGTGGTGTTCATGTAGGTTTATACAATTAGACCAATGAATCAGAATGTCGAGAAACTAATCCACCCATATGTGTAAACTTAGTGTTGACAGAGGTGGCACTTTAAGTCAATTATCAAATATGGTGGGACAATTGGCTATCCACATGGAAAAACAAAAAAGACTCCTACTTTGCAAATGCCCCCAAAATATTCCAAGGGATCTCTGAAGTTATATTTCTCCTTATTATCTTTTGAGAAATTGATGTTAAAGAATAATAATTATTATATTAAAAAGAATTAACCTTACCAAAGCCACCACTTAGCTTATACAAAATGGGAGTTTATTGATGTATTTGAAGCCACTATGTATCTTTTTCTGAATGCATGGAACCAAAAATCTCCTAAATAAATCACGTGTTGTTATTTATCTTTTCATTTTAAAGTTTTTGCTATATATTATACAATTATATCTTAAGATTTTTGTTAATTTCACAGCTTATATATATATATATGGAATCATTCTGGATTCATTCCTGGAAAGTTGTTTTCTATACTAAGCCTTCTGTTTTGAGAATAATCCTTGTTGACATGTGAAGCTGTAGTTCATCAGCACTTCTTATAGAATGACATTGCATGAATCAAACAAAATATCTTTACCCAATCTTTTAGGAACATGTAAACAAGGCTCCTTTGAATATTGTTTTAGATGTTTCCTGGTCATCAATAGATGCCAAAGAGCTTATGGTCACACTAAAGGTGGGGTCACTTAGTCTGTGGAGCTGCAGGGTTCTTTTTGGGAGGTGGGAGGAAGGGAGATGAGTTTTGTTATTTTGGGGTTTTCAAGCATTGAAACCAAAGGCCAAATAATAAACAGCCTTTACATTTTAAAGTAAAATTCATTTTATTTGCAGCATACACTTGTATGGTAGACTGTGAACGACAATTTTATGACATTTATACACAGTATAATGGCTACATCTGCTATTTGTCTTTAAAATAAAAAAATGAAAGAAAAGCCCAACTTTGAATACATGGCCAAGATAAAGACCATGAATTGGTCATTCCTAAAAATGCAACAGATAGGCTGCTAGATTACATTCTTTGCACTTTTTTTATGGGCATTTTAAAATCAGTATTTAAACTGAAGACGTTGTCATGTTTTATCAATTTAATGAATTTGAAAGTGACTGCTCTGTACATCATGACCTTAACAATGTTGATGCTATAAGTGAAAGTTCACTGTCATCTATATACTAAATTTATGGGTGCTTCTAACTTAAAGTTATGACTGCAGATTATCCCCCACAGCCTTAGTCCAGGGATGTGGCTCTATGCAGGTGCAGTATGCAGTTATGTGGAACCTTGCTTTCTAGTGCTGGGGAAAAAAAGATGTCTCTAATTACTGGTTTCAATAAACACGAATCCAGACTGCTTACAATTTTTGGTGGCTTTCTTTATGGTAAATCATCTGACTGGAGATAGATTAAATTGTCTGCGAATCGTATGGGGTATCTGATCATGTAACTAAAAATGTTTACCTCTCTCACTTGAAATTATCAGAAATTCTGGAAAGAATAACATTGTAAAGCCATATTTATTTTTTATTTTACTTTTTGGAGACAGGAGTTGCCGAGGCTGGTCTTAAACTCCTGGCCTCAAATAGTTCTCCCGCCTTGGCCTCCCGAAGTGCTGGACTTATAGGTGTGAGGACCACACACAGCCTGGCTTTTTGTTTTTTTGAGTTTCTTCACATTACAGCTGTCATCGTGAGTATGAAGGTGGTAGGTATCCCAGTGACTAATGATGTTAAGGAGCATCTTATGATGTGCTTACTGGCCATTTATGTATCTTTGGAGAAATGTCTATTCAAATTCTGTGCTCATTTTTAAATTAGGTTATTTGCCTTTTGTGTTTTTTGTGTTTGTTTTTGAAACAGAGTCTCACTTTGTTGTCCAGGCTGGAGTGCAGTGGCATGGTCATGGCTTATTGCAGCCCCGGCTTCCCAGGCTCCCAAGTGTCTTCCTGCCTCAGCCTCCCAAAGTGTTGGGATTACAGATGTGAGCCACCACACCCAGCCTATTTGACTTTTTATAATTGGGTTGTAAGAGTTCTTTATGTATTCTGGGTACTATACTATTAACAGTTATAGCTGTGTCCTTCTGACATGCCCCCATTCATCTTTGAGCATTTTCTTACTTTCTGGCACAAAAAGATGTTCCAGGCTCATCTTGCATTTCCCCTGCCTTTGACCTGGAATCAGCCATTTTTCCAAGGAGCCCTTTTAATGAGAGATTGGTTTTTGGAAACCAAGATCTGGACTATAGGCATACTTAATTTTACTGAGTGCTGTAACTTGTAGGCCTGTTGAGTGGACATACCATATCTACTTTTTCACTTAACATTGCCTGCAAGTTGGTTTATATTAGTTCATGGAGATGTTTATTCTTGTTTATGGCTACATAGTACTCAATTGTGTAATGTACCGTGGTTATTCAACCAGTCTCCTGTAGATAGGCATTTAGGATGTTTGCAGTCTTGTATTATTACATCTAATGCTGCAATGAATAACCTTGTGCATATCTTGTTTTTTATTTGTGGAGATGTGGATTCAGGGTAAATTCCGAGCAGTGGGCTTACCTACTCAAAAGGTAAATGCGCATCTGTAGTTGTTGTTAGATAGTCTCAAAATCCCTTTCATAGAGGTCACACCAGTCTGCATGCCTGTCAGCACTTGCACAGATTATTAATTCATTGTTACATTTTGCTTAAAATTGAGTTAGGAAGTTTGGTGAATAAATGTTTTGGGGACTTTTTTTTTTAAAAAAAAGATATTTCCTGGTCATATGTGCCATATTTTCTCTATGGTCCATACCACAGAATTTGCTTGTTTGTAAATTATGCCTGTGTTTATTTACATTCATTTATGCTAAATTGTTTTCCAAATAGTTTTATAAATTTACCTCCCATACCAGTAATGTGTAAGAGTTTTCCTCTTAGCCAACACTGTGATCAATGTTTTTCATTTTCCTCAATTTGGTAAGTTTGAAATTGTAACTTGTTTTATTTTCTATTTTGTATTTCCTTGATGAATAATGAGGATAAATATATTTCCAAATGAACGTTAGACATTCTTGTTTCATTTTCTGTGAATAGTCTGTTCATGTCTTTTGCCCATTTTCCTATTGGGTTATCTGTAGTTTTATTATTAGGAGTCCATTAGATATTCTATATATTAATTGTTTGCCAATCATATGTGCTACAAATACCTTCTCTGGGTTTGCAACTGTTTTTTACCCTGTTTATGGTATCTTTTTCCAAGGTTTAAACTTTTTATTATAGAAAAACTTGAAATACACACAAAAACAGAAAGGATAGTATAATATTAGCTTTGCATTCATTACCCTGCTTCAAAAGTCATGAACTTATGGCCAATCTTCTTTTTTCTACACCTACGACTTCTCCATCTTATGTTGAAACAAATCCCATTAGTAATATAACTTCATCAACAAAAGTCAATATATTTCTATCAAATGTAGGGATTTTCCTTTTTAAACATAATCACAGTGGCATTACCATAACTGAAAATTTAACAGTATTCGATATATTAAGTGTTCAATGCTCACATTTTCCTGAGATATATCCATTAACAATATAACCTTGGGCTAGTTATTTCATGAAAAAGGCAAGGAATGAAATTTCTGCTTTTCTGGCTCCACTGTGAAAATCTAAGAGCTGCTTTTAGCTGTAGCCAGCCTGTTCATGTGCAATTACTATGCCATTTTATATCAGACTTCAGATTTTAACTTCATAATATTTTAGTAACTCATAATGTCTCAAAACTACAAGAAAGCAGCCGTTATGTGAAAATGAGTCTCTGCTGGGCATGATGGCTTACACCTGTAATCCCAGTGTTTTGGGAGGCTGAGGCAGGAGAATTGCTTGAGGCCGGAAGTTTGAGACTAGCCTGGGCAACATAGTGAGACCCCATCTCTACAAAAATTAAAACTTAGCCAGTCATGGTGGAGCACGCCTATAGTCTCAGCTACTTGGGAGGCTGAGGTGGGAGAATCATTTGAGCCCAGGAGTCCAGGGCTGCAGTGAGCTATGATTGTGCCACTGCACTCCAGCCTAGGCAACAGAGTGAGACCCTGTTTCTAAGATAAATACATGTTAAAATCTGTACAGTCCTAGAACTAAGGACTAGAATGTAGTGTTCTATTAAGAAGCTTGGCTGATATGCTGCACTTGCCTATATCACAAAAATACAAAACAGGCTGAGCATTCCAGCGCTTTGGTAGGCTAAGGCAGGAGGATCGCTTGAGCCCAGGAGGTTGAGCCTGCAGTGAGCCATGATTATGCCACTGCACTCCAGCCTGGACAACAGAGCGAAACTCTCTTAAAACACAACACAACAAAACAAAACAAAACAGACATAAAACATTGTGTTGGTAATTGCATTTCCAAATCAGTGTTATTTTGAGCAGCCTTTGTTTCAATTATTGCTGTTCTTTAAAAATTATCAACTTGCATTTATCTGAATCATTAACTCTTTGATCTATTGGTGTTCTTACATTTAAAGATACACAGCAACTTAAATATGAATTATCCAAACCCCTTGTAGTAAAGCATAATCTCCACCCACTTCCAATTGCTTATACGGTGCCAATTCCTTATCACCAATTTGTTTTTCCAGTGATAAGTGGAAAAGGATGGAACCCTTTGCCTAACCCAAGTCGAGTTGGGCAGACAGTTTGAGAATCTCTGCTGTAAGTTACCATGGCTGGAAGAACCCAGCCCTGAAAATCCAGCACCATTGTGTAACACTCATCCATTCCTTTCTGCTTTCTAGTAAATGTTGACTTCCTGGCTAGATTGTAGCTTCATGGGCAGTACCATGAATGAATCACTCTATGTCCCTAGGGCTTGGAACTGTAGATTCCATGAATGCATCAAATAAATGGGGTACATGACATGGTCACAAAACAGTAACACCTTGATTGTGACCAAAATTTTAACAAAAGAAATATGGTTTTTAAATGTGCAAAACTCTGTTAAAAGAAGTCGTTAGGGTCTGTCACGCCTTCCATGCTTGGCCAGCTCCAGGTTCTTAGCTCCTAATCAAGCAAGGTTTAAAAAAGCTCTGGATATAGAAAGCAGTTCTCTACCTCCATACACCTCCCAACCACAAATCCTTGCATTTTAACCATGCCTTCAAGCTTTAACATGGTGGCGCCTCATTCTCCAGTGTGGCAGGCAGCTTCCTGTTACTCGTATTCTTGTGTCCCTCTCCTTGAGTGTGGGCTGTGTCTCACTTCTAACAAACAAATAGACTATGGTAAAGTTATGGAATGTCCGTTTTGAGATTAGGTGATGAAAAGGCTCTGGCATCCATCTTGCTCTCTCGCTTGCTCTGATGGAAGCCACCTCCCATGTTGTGAGCTGACCCTTTAAGGCAAAGGCCATGTGGCAAGGAACTGAAGGAGGTGTCTGGCCAACAGCCAGTAAGGCACTGAGGCCCTCAATCCACAACCCACAAGATTCAACCCACCGAACCCTCCCAGAAACCACTTCGAGCGATCTTGAAAGGCCTGTCCCACCTTGAGATGACTACAAGTATCATAGCCTCATGAGACACTGAGCCAGAGAACCCAGGTAAGCCATGCCCAGATTCCTCGTTTCAAGCTATTAAGTTTTAAGGCAATTTTTTACATAAATAACTTAACACATTTGAGACAAATGAGGCATTACTATGCCACAGCCTGAAAACTGTCTAGCAGTTACCTTAGGCAAGTTAATCTATTTTCAAACAGGAAGAGCCTTCCCCACCTCATAGACTAACTGCAATGTCTGTGTGAAGGCATCTGCTCACATATAAAATAAATGAGCTTCCTTTGAACTCAACACAGAAAATTTTAACGGACTCAAATTGGTTTACCAATATCTTTCAAGAGGAATTTCAATTGAATTGTTCATAATTTATACTTTTTTATATAGAAAACATTTTTAACTAGTGAAAACAAAGGACACATTCAAAATCAGGTAGAAATCATGTTTCCTTTTAATTGAATACTTAATTCACAACGTTTCCTCTCTTGCTGCTACTCTGGTAATAATTAGGTCCCCACCTCTCAAGAACATTGCACCTGACTAGACTGAGAGCCAGTGTGAACATGGGCCCCAAACCAGGGCTTTCGGAATAACAAGGAACAGCCAAGCCAGCCTCTCCCTTCACTTAGAAAGGGATTATGAATGGAAGGGTCCAAATCTTCATCGTCCAAACACAGAAAACCAGGAGCTCAACACCTACATGGAAACCAAAATGTATCAGGAATGAAGTACAGTACCCCTTCACATACTCAAGGTCAAGACGGGTTTGCAGAAATCATATCTGACCATCTGGCCTCTGCTAGTAGATATGGCCCCATCCCAGCATTTTTAAGAGAAGATGTTTTTGTTTCTATTACTTGTATTATTTTCCCAAGGGGCATAATATCTACTAAAAGGAATATAATGAATCAGAATAAATCAGCTCACTCACAAGAAACCTTCCTGGGTAATGGTTTTTAGTTGCTGAGCTTATTCAGCATGTTATTTAAAAGTGGCAAAATTCAGGGCAATCTGAGAATTCAAAAGTGGCGGCCACAGGTTTGGGTAGGACACACATACATACAACCCCCATTTTTTTCAGTGTATATGTCAAGAGGTCAAGACCCCTGATCATCAAAATAAGTTATTTTGTATATTATAATGCACAGGACAACAGAGGGAAACTTTCTTGGAAGGTGATGACAAGGCCTTTTGCAAAAGGTCCACTCCAAAAGGACTGGTGCCCAGTGCCTTGTGGCCTTCATTAACTTGATCCCTCCTCTTCTTTGGTTGCAGTGGCCTCAGTGGGAGCTGTTTCTTCTGCTTGTTCTGCTGGCTTCTTCTCTCTTTCCTCTTCCTCATCCTCATCCTCTTGGGGATAGAGGTCTGGGTATTTCTGCATGCATTCCTGCATGGCCCGGAACTGGTCTACACAGTCTGACCCCTTGATCTCCTCCGTGCTATAGTGGAAGCAGGAAAAGGCTGACTTGAACTGTTCTCCACAGGGACCGCTGGCCATTCCCCCAAGGCATGGGCAGTTCCAGTTAATGTTTCCATTTGGCAGTATCAATCCTAGAACAGGAAGATAGAGAGATGTTCTCTAAAGTTTCAGAAAATACAAAACTAGTCCAGTCCTCACAGGCTACTGAGGGGGTGCAGAACAGGAACTATTGTTGCCTATGGACCCACACCTCGATTTGGATTAGGTTTAAAGCCTAGCACATACCCAGCATTCCTTGGCCCACCTGGGAGAGAAGCCACCAATGACATATTTCTCCATGTGTGACACTAATTTATTCTAAGCCACCTCTCAGTGCTCTGAGGCTGTGCTCCAAGAATTAAATACCGGGACCCATTTAACCCAAAGAAGAGGAGATCACTTGGATGGTTAGTGAGGAGCTTTTTGAAAGCCCAAACACTTTAAGGAACTGAGGTATTGATCTCCTCTTTCCAATCCCCCTCCCCATATGGATGATCAGGACCACCCCACCCCCATGCTCCCTGCCCCCTGCCCCGAGCCCCTCTTGCCCTGCAGCTGCTCTCAGAAGCTCAGCATAGCCTGGGGACTGGTGAAAAGGAGGAGGTTGCTCCTTATGTACTGACGAAGAAAGATGTCCAAGACGTGCTGCACAATGAGAAGCTGGTGGCATACCATTAGTGCGAGTGCATTCTTGTAAAAATCAACCAAACCTGTTAAACTGCACATATGTGTTGGGCAGGAAGCAAGGTTATAGATGGGTTTTCATTTTCACTATATTGATAGGCTTCTTACTTTT
The DNA here is from genome assembly GCF_029289425.2 of Pan paniscus. Taxonomy (NCBI): domain Eukaryota; kingdom Metazoa; phylum Chordata; class Mammalia; order Primates; family Hominidae; genus Pan; species Pan paniscus. The sequence continues at coordinate 14,091,496 of NC_085926.1, forward strand.
GACTTTTATACCTTTTCTTATCATTGAACTTTATTCACATCTAAATAGTATTTCTTGGTTTTCCAAAATGCTCTCAAAATGATGGCTTCATTTTCAGCTTTGTGAAGACATGATTCATATAGAAGTTTCTTACATGATTCTTATTAAGAGACTGAAAGTACTTTCTAAGAGAGCCTCTAAAAGGTCCTGTGAAATTACACATGATTCTTCACTCCAGGGCAGTACCCAAGCCTGGCACTCTGCACTAACGTCCAAAGTCCTAAGCAAAACCCCGCCTGCCTCTCAATTCCAGCTTGGGAAGCTCCACTGATCAATGGATCTGCTGTAGCTATTCCTGTTCCTTACTTGTAAAATGGGGATAGCAAGGACGATGCCAACCAGTGCTGCCCCCTTAGCAGGCGCAGACCCCCAGGACCATCAGCAGTTGCAGATCAAGTTCTCCTGCATTAAGCTACGTTTGGTAACTCACTTAAGCCTTCTGACAACCTTCTGCAGTGGGTGCTACTAACCCCAGTTTACTCATGCAGTCTCTGGGGTTCATGGTCCAAGTGAGGACTGCAGACTGGGCTGACAGGATTCCCAGAGTCCATGCCCCTTCCCCTACATCTCACCACTTCTTGAAAGGGACCTCAGTGCTGGAGAAACATTTGCAAATGCTGCCCCCTGGAGCTTCAAATCTGCTCACAAACCTGCACAACCAGTTTCCAAAAGAGGTAATACTGACATTTAAAAATTACAACCCAGTACAAATTGACCGGGTGGTTGATTAAAAAAAATCATAACAAAAAATTTATAACCTAGGTCTCCAGGAGTCCTTGTTTCATTATTTCTTAGGGGCAGGTGAGCTGGAATGAGATACCTCCTCACAAAGCACATGGTGCCAATTTGCATTTCAGGGACACAATATAAATCCACACAGAGGGTACCTTTGGCATGTTACATAAAGCTCAGATGCAGCGTGTTGTCAAACATGCAGTCTAAGGCCTGAAGTTCCAGTCTCTGGCTGAGTCAGTCTCCGCCCCCGCCCAGGCCCCCAGTTTTCTCATTGGATCAGATGATCTTTAAGGCCCTCTTGATGTTTTGATTCTAGGAAAATTAATTCTGCCACCTTTTTTTCTTGGTACTCTTAGCTATTCCAAGCACCATCTCAGCTGCAGAGCTGGATGCTGGAAGGCAGGTAGATGGCATAAAATGGTGGCTTACTTGGTCCACTTACTAATTTTGCAGTTTAAGAGCTTGAAACTTGGGTCCCAGAGTTCTTTGCATTTTATAGGCTTCTTTTTACAAAGTATTCACTATAAGGGGCTGTAAAGCCAAATGCATCATATGGTATACCTACTATCCAAGCAGATACATTGCAAGTGACAGAAGCAGGTAAAAAAACAACAGGGACAGTAAAGAATGGTGGGATCTGGAGGGGGCAGACCAGTCTAAAGGCAGATACATACTGCTTTTAATAACACTGTGAGGCAAACAAAACAAGGCCCGATTTGTCCTGCAGGCCTCCACAGTCTTGATCAATTAATGAAATGTGCTTAATATGGATCTAAAGATAAGCAAGGTACTAGAATTGACATGTAAGCCCTGATCAAGATTACCCTTGCAGCTGTCTTTCTCAGAATGCTAACACTTTGTATAACGTCTGCATTTCCCACTGCTCCCACTGGGTGCTGGATATGTATTTTATGCTTTAACCCCTAGGAGCAGTCAGGGCAACAAGTGAAGGGTCCTACAAGGAATAGACACACATCAGTTAGCATTTGAGAAATTCCAATCAGGAGCCCATATTCTCGAGGCGGCTGCTTCAAGCTCTTCAATTACCAGTTAGCACTAGAAGATTAGTTGTCATCATGGACATCAGAAGTGGTTTTTGATTGGTGAAGTGACTACTGTACAATACGTAGATTGTTCATGGACACTGCACACACACATCCACCTCACACGGTCTGCAGTAGTAAGTATCTAGTGAGTTTAGCAGCCCAAATCCTTTGGAACAATGTTCTAGGCCTAAGCGACCACTGTTATATTCAGCCATTAACCAAGGAGTGTGCAACAGCTCTGACTAGGTTAGCTGAATCCTGCTGCTGGAAAGCTGTCTGTGGCAAGTGACCTTTTCATGTAAGGTGCTTGCTGGAGCAGTTAGAGACAGCAGGGACTTCACCAACCTTACAGAACAAGGTGAATGACTGTCTACTTGCTAATAAAGTTGGTAGATGTGGCAGAATTCAGTCTGGCAACTTGTCTGAGCAAAAACCCTTTCACCTTAACCTACCTATAACTGCTGGAATCTACTAATACCCTCTCCCAAAACTTAGCTGTTGTGCCAGGGAAGTACATCAGAACACGGCTGGAAAGCACAGTCCCTCAAACCTCCGAGGAAGATAAACCACTGCCCTCAGAGATAGTCTATGGCTGAGAATAGATACCTGAAAACTCGGCCTTGGCTAGGAAAACATGGGAAAGGAATTAAGAACACTGAGCTTCTCCCCAGTGCCCTGATGTGGGTCCCTGGGAGGCCATATGTCACTCACCATGCTCCTCGTATGGATCGTTGGGGTCATCAGCCACCAATTCTGCACTGCTTGGAGTTTCATGATCTTCTTTGGTTACAAATATGATTCGATCCTTCCCTAGTGTTTGGAGAACAGAGGAAGAAATATTTCATTCAAGAGCAGTGAATCAGCTTTAAACCCAAAGCAGCCACCACACAAACCAAGTTTGAAGACTCTCCCATATGCCATCCCTATGTGAGGTGACCATCAAACTGCTCTCATATGCTAGGGGTAGGAAACTAAAGGGGATGGATAAGGGGCAGGGCAGGAAAAAAAGCACTGAAGAAAAAGAGTGTCCTGGGGTTGACCCACAGGGTTCAGAAAGCATAAAAAGTTGAAGGAAGACTGAGCACATTGGCAAAGTGAGTGTGCAGTGATGTGGGTCCTCAGCCTACAGATCACTGCAGCCCACATAGCTGATGCGGCCACAGGCCCCTGCCTCTGAAAGGCTGAGGACACAGGTGGTCTGAGAGTGACCACAGCCAGCACCCCCCACTAGGCCTCTGGGCTCCTAATCGTGGCCGGAAGAAGGAAGGGTCATAAGGTGAGGAACACTGCAGCCATTCCATTCCCCACAGTCCAAGAGGCCGGGGGACCATTTCCCAACAAGTATAATAACTGGAGGGGGGCAGTGGGAGGAGCACTTCTCAGATCTTTTTAACTGTGACCATCTGCAGTTTATTTTTTTAGGACAAACCCAACAGTGGTTAGGGTCAGGACTGTGGTCCTGTGAGGACCAGCATGGGAAAGCCAGCAGGCCTAAAGTGCAGAGCACCTTGTTCACAACCAGAGAGCCCTCACCCTGGGGCCTGGCTGCCGGAAGGTCTGAGGGCTCCAGGAAAACAGACCAGTGAGAGTCAAATGCATTTTATATTAGGAGCTTCTCCTCATTGGAGGCTGGGTGAGCACAGAAAAGCACATCAGTCCTGGCCAAACCAGGGTGGGTGCAATCACTGCCTTACAGTGACCCCCTATGAAGTATTATCACCCTCAGCCCCCATCGAGTACAACAGAAAACCAAGGCTGAGTTAAGCAGTAGGGAGGTCCTTACAGCCCTCTCTGCTACACCTTGTAGCTGTCAACACTTTACCTCACCTTCCTAAAAACTTTGGCCATCAGCTAACCACACCACAGGTATGTGTCAGATATTCCCATTGTGGGCAAGGAGCACCTTGTCCTCAGTACCCCATGCTGCACGGTGGGTCATCAGTTTCTCCAGCTGTCCCCAGAGAACAGACAGAGCCAGTCCATCTTTTGGTCCTCCGTGTGAGCTCATTCCTCCATCCTATCGCCACCCTGAGAGGGAGGTAGCAGCATCCCCTTTTAATGGTGGTGAGCCTGAGGCTGTGAGTAGTAACTTGCTGGGCCACACAGGACAGGATTCTCTGAAGTCTACACTGTTGGAGATCCTTTCTACACACCCATACTGCCCCGCACCAACATTTGCACAAGAATAATCGACAGCTGACACTGAGCACTTAGCATGACTGGGCACTGCCTGAGAGCTTGTGCACCTTGGGCAATGAATAAATACAATAAATTCCGACCCAACCTCTGCCCCAAAAAGCTTAGAATCAAGTGAAATGTTTGCCAAGTAAACAAACAAGATCTTTCTTGTGTTTTCCTGGTGAAGGTGAATGACAAATTCTACAGACCAGCTGACCATGCATTCTGATCCCAGGAGATCTGGGGTACTGGGACCCTCATCTGGAAGGGGATAGGAGGTGCCAAGCATTTAAGAAGACTTCTTCAGGTATGGCCAAAAGTGTCTGGCAGACAGCCACAGTGCATGGCTCTGAGTGAGTGGCCACTGTGGGCGCAGAGGCCTGACCTGCAGAAACGTGGCCCTGTGAAAGCTGCGGGCATCTCTGATCACTTTATACTTTTTGTTTATATTTAGAAAAGTTCAGTCACAGCTATGCTGAGGGGAAAGCAAGGAAAAAGGTTTGGGCCCATGCTTGGGCTGAAGTAATTAAGGAAGAGGCTTCTGGAAGGCAGGGGGCGGTGACAACAAAAACCGAGCGACATCTCCAGTGAGAAGGACAGTTCAGGGGACAGAGGGAGGGCACTTTGGTGCCTTACACCATGCCCACACTGCACAGGGTCTCTTATACTAGAACAGAGTAACAACAAAAAACCCTCAGCACACGGGGCCAGGACCCCCAACCCACTGGAGGCTTTTGCTCCCAGAGCTGGTCTCTGCCTCAATACCTTGCATGTCATCCAACAGGAGACTGCTTTTCCCCTGTGGCTGACTTGGGAAAGCTTTTGGACCAGGCAGCCAGGGCTTGTTAAAGTACCTAGTAACCTTGGTTCTACTATTCTGGCCAGTTTCCAAAATACTCAAAAGCAATCTGTAAAAATGTTGAACGCTAAGCAGAATGAGCTGATGCAAATTTCGCAACTCAGCTCTGGCAGTTTTGTTTACCGAGATGGCAGCTCAGCGCAGCCCAACAGTGAGACCCAGTCACAGGCACAGAAAGCAAAGGGTCCAAACGTGGTAAAGTATGAGGCCCTCCTGGGGTTTGCCATACATAGAGAGACCAGGCCTCACCCAAGAAAAGCTGAATCGAGCTCTCTGCCATGTCCATGCAGCTCACGGGCTTCACAGGTGACTGTGATACACAGCCAGGTTAGGAAACACCAGCCTAGCACAATCCCACTGAGAATTCCAGGTCCCTCCCACTGGGCCAAGTCCTCACATGTGCCTTCCTGGACATTTTCCCTTGTAGCACAGTTCACACTGGATCGAAAGTAGAACAGTAACAGCTGTATCTTTTACACATTTTTGTCCCATGCAATGTGTTTTATTACATCTGTGAGTTCACTGGTGGGTATTACTTTATCTCCATTTTACAGAGACCACAGGATCTGAGAAACAGACCAAAAGACATGCAGTAAATGAAGGCAGAACAGGAACAGGAACTCTGGTCTGAAAGATCCGGAGTATGTCCCCTACAAACTGTCCATTGCATGCCTGTCCTAGAGGGCCTTTGCTTTCTGGAACGTTTAAAAGTCGATTCAAGGACTGATGCAAGGACAAGGCTTACCTATTCCTAACAGACCTAACTGTGAAAGAAAGGACTGGTCAGACTAGTCATAAGATGCCAACTAGTGGGACAATCAGCTAGACTAGTAGTTCTCATGACATTTGTCAGCAATTTCTCTAGAGAAATAAAATTTAAAAGTGCTTGTGTTTTTATTTCTAAGATAAGCTTTAAAAGCAGTTGAATATGCATGTTCTGAAGGAGGTGGAAAACTACCTTAAACCCTCTGGTGCACAGTGGCTTCAATATTTCAATATCACAGAGAGTCTGAGAACTGGAGTTCAAATCTGGGCTTAAGCACTTCCCACTGCCTGAGCTCAGGTACCATCTGGGCCTCAGAAACCAGGCCTTACCACCAGCTCCACCTACCTACCTCACGTGGTTGGGGAGGTGAAATGAGTTTCTGCTGTCAGCTGGAATCCCACTTGACAGCAATTTTTAAAGGGCATCAAGGATAGCATGGCCAGGAAAAGAGACAATCACAGGCTCAGAGATGTCAATAATGTTTTGGAAATGAGAGAGCTGATGGTCGAGTGCTCTCTGACTTAACCAGTGAAGAAAGCTGAATTCAAAGTGCACAAGGAGGAGGTCACCCAGAATCAACTCAGTCCCCACCCCAGAACCTTGGTCAGAGTGGGGAACTGGAGGCCCGAGGGGTTACTCTGCGTGCAGGACTTCAGGGTGGGGCTGAGAACAGAACTGAGTGAGCAGTCAGATACAAAGACACCTTCCACCCCCAGCTGTTTAGTTTTACTCTCGGTAGAGCCACCCCAACCCGTCCTTCTCTCACATCTCCAACAGCAAATTAGAATGGCTCGATCTTCAAATACATCCAGAAAGAGCTGCATCCCTCACCTCTTCGACCCCATCTCCCACCATCACTCCCTCCACTCCAGCCACGCTGGCCTCTGCTTTTACTTGAATGTGCTGAGCACATGCCTACCTCTGGCCTTTGCACAGGATGTTCTGTCCTCCAGGAGCACCTTCCCTTCCCTCAGGTACCCTCACAGCGATTTCTCCCTGCTTTCACCTCCTGCTTAGATGCCACCATCCCTGACCACTGCCCATCTCCCTTATCCCGCTTTATCTTTCTCCAAAGTGCTTTTCCTCACCCAACATACTATGTATGTTTACCACTTGATGCCCCCACTGGAATGTCAGCTCCTCAGAGGCAGCAATTTTTGTCTATTCTGTTCATTGCAGTATCCTGAGAGCCCAGAATAGTGCCAAGGACAAAGTGGGTGTTCAATATTTGTTGAAAAAAATGAATGGAGAAACAACTCTGGATTAGGGCTTGAAGACCCCAGTGTAAGAATTAAAGAGGAGAGAAACACGAAGGGTGGCTTTTCAGTCAACAGGGACAGGTTTATTTTAAACAAACCTGAGAGGGGCTGCTGGCTGAGTTAGGTCAGAGCCACACTCTCTTACAGACTAAGAGTTTTTAAGGATTCAGGGTGGGAGAGCTTATCAGAGGCTTGGACTGCTCCTGTGTCTCTTTGTTGTGCTTATCTGGGAGGCAGACTCGTGTGTCTGTTTCCATACATCTTTCTGCAGCTGCAGGCATATCCCCCCAAGACTGCTTTTAGCTTCCCTATCTTAGTACACCTGAAGGGAAAGGAATGTGCTTATTAAGGCCCACAGTTTTACTGGGGCCCATTGTATGAGGGTGAAGTTTGGCAGTCACCCAAGAGACTTTCCCCCCACCTCCCTCTGTGTCCCAGCTGTCTTGTCTGTGTTTTACTGTCTGCTCTTTCTGGCTGCTTGTAGTTAGAAGAGAAGTGACTTCCTTGAAATGCATGAGGCTAGAAAGGGAGCTGGAACTTAAAGTGCCAGTGTTTGTCCGAGATGACGCTACTCCTGCTCTGTCACCCAGTCCCAGCAGAAAGCAGGAAGACAGAATGGTTATCACCATTAAGTGAGTGAGACCAAAAAATCCCTTGGATGAGTAGTTTGATTTCCCCCATGAAAGGGGAGGATCTTTATACACCAGAATCTCTCAGCTCATCCACCCCAGAAGGAATGCCCCTGTGTCCTGCAGAGGAAGCAGTTTATTGTCTCCCATGGATGCTGACTCCCCAGGGTCATGTTTGAGAATGGCAACCTGCACTAAGGACTTATTTTCTTTCGTTTTTGGCTAAGTTGATTCAATACACCTGTGATACAATTCCAACCACTACTTTCTGAAGCTCAACCCAAGAAAGAGATCTAAAGCCAGAGGGAGTGGTGCCTGTGGTGTATTTTGAGTGAGGTAAGGGGTTTCTAAGAGTTTGATAAATCTGACTGCTAAGGACTTTCATGTTTAGAATCTAACCCCTTTGAAAGATACAACTCCCCCATACAGAATCAAGTGTCTGTGAAGAATACACAAATGGCTTTCAGACAAAGTGTTAAGAAGAATGCAAGTGTTAGAAGTTTAGCTCAACAAACCTTCCTCAGCTCCAGCTCTGTGGTAGTACCTGGTGGTCACAGATGAATACGACACAGGCATCCAGTGGAGAAGACGGAAGGGGAGGGATCCTACCTTTGTCCCTGACAAAGAGCTTCAGGGAGGGAAGGAGGGGAATAGACATTCCAGAAGGAACCATCCTGGGCAAAGCCTGGAGGGCAAAAGGAGGGTTTTAAGTAGTGTTCGCTCACACGTGTTTAGGATTGCAAAAGGTTTTCTTAAGAAAGTGGCATTTAAAAGGATGTCTAAAGCCTCAGGAAGCCTTCTGAGACCCCATAGAGCCTTTCACTAAACGATCATAGCATGCTGGGCTTTTCCTTCATGTCACTTATGACAGTCTGTAATCATGCATTTGTCTGGTGATGTTTTAATGGCAATCTCTTCCACCATGCCAGGAGGGCAGAGAATGTGTCACCTTGCTCACCACTATATGCCCAATGGCTGGCACATCACGTGTGCTCTATAATTGTTGACTGAACAGGAGTGGGCAGGCTCTGCATTAGAAAGAGGAAACTAAGAAAGAAACACTATGGTGCTGACACAGGAGAAGTGTGGCTAGCCCAAGGCCCAGGTGCGGGGCTGACAGCCCTTGAATGCCAAACCAACGAGTTTAACCTGAAGGCTGGGTAGCAGGTGGACCCCTGAAATAAACTTGTACAGGCAAGTGATTCACTCAGGACAGAGGGCAGGTAAATGCATGATTCAATAAAGATTTGGGCACCCATTGTACACCAAGCCCTGTGCTAGATGCTGGGGATTCCACAGCCCATCTGATGCTCTCAGCTTAGTGCGAGAAGACAGGCAGGAAGTAAGATGGCAAAAAATAAAAAAGGTCATTTCAGACAGTTCAGGATGTGAAAGACACAAAGGGTCAGGAGGTGATATTGGAGCTAAATGTTAAAGGATGAGGAGTCAGCCACGGAAGAGCTGAAGGCAGGATATACCAAACCAAGGGAATAGCCAAGAGGCTAGAGGCTGGGCAGCAAAAGGGTGGGAAGAGACCAGGCTGGAAAGGCAGACAGGGCCAGATCACATAAGCTCTGATACAGTAAGCAGTTTGGGATCATTTTTTTAAAATCCTATGGGAAGCATAAAGGATCAGTGGGGGGCGGGGGGGGGGGGAAGTTAGGGACTTCTTACGGGGACAGTGGTATGGATAAGATAAATACTAAGGAAGGCCTATAAGTGAGTGCTTTCAATTCTCACTCATCTCCGAACTAAGAGAGATCTTTGAAGCAGGAAAAGATAGGGCTCCATGTTTTGGAGGCAGATGGACCTAGCCTCCCCTTTCCAGAGAAAACTGCCTCCCGTAAATCCTCAAAGAGGAGGGTCTTGTTTATCAGCACAGCCTCATTATACCCAAAGGCTCAAAAATTATTTGCTAAATGAAGTAAATTAGAGAAAGACTCGAAATTAAAAACAAGAGTGGTGAGGGCAGAGGACTTTTGCTTATGGCACACATTAAGTAGTCATCAGCGGAAATATAATAGTACTCATTAAAGAGTGAGTCTTATGGCTTTACGACCCAGAGGAGGAGAGGTTCTAGAAGCAGACAGCGCTACCAGGGAAAAGGCTCAGAATTTTAGGCTGAGCTAGTCTCCTAACTGGATGTGTAACTACAGGTAGGCCACCTCCTTCTCTGGGCTTCAGATTGCTTGAATTAACTGACGGAGCTGGAGTATTCACCAAAGAATTTCTAGGGGACTTCCAACTCTCTCTGTAGTTTTATAACCATCCATCCCCCTTCTCTGGCGCAGAGAAGGTGCTTCATGAATATTTGCTGTATCAGTGAAGCCCAACATCTCATTTTACAACACTGGATACCAGGGCCCGGAGGGGTTAGGTGGGAGCTCGGGGCCAAGCAGCCAGTTTGTGGCAGTGTGTGGGGAGGCCCTCCGACCTGTGGCTCGGGTACTTCTGAGCTCTTGGGTAGAGTAACATCAAGGAAGCAGTAGGTGGTCAGAGCTCAACTTTGGGGTGGGAAGTAGGCAGGGTTCTCCCTGCAATCCACTGGGCACTAGATTGGATAAGGCTCTTCTGGGGTCACAATGCCCAGGCTCAAACCCCAGCTCCACGATTTGCTGGCTGAGTGGCTTTAGCCATGTCTCCTGTGTCTAACTTTGCTCTTCAGTAAAATGTGACCAACAACAGAGCCTGACTTACAAAGGTCGCGGCGAGATCTGTGAGACAAGCCAGGCAAGTTTCCTTGAACAGTGCCTGACAGGTAGCAGGGGGCTCAAAAACATTCCCGTTAGTGGAACTCCTAGCACTCCAGCACAGCACACGCTACCCCGAGTGGCAACTTTTCGGGACGCGCCTTTTAAAGGCGCGTGCAAAATGTAAACACGTGGGGTATGGCAGGAGCGGTAGTAATAATTAACCACCATACATTCCCAGTTTCGAGCCACACGCAACGTGCTCGGCACTTCCCGTGCCCCAACCGGACCTAGTTTACGACTTCCTACGCACAGGCCCCTCTGAGGTCAGGGTTCGGGCTTCACTGTGACCTTGGACCAGCCCCGTTCCCCCCAGAGCTTCGGTTTTCTCATCCGCAAAACAGGAGTAGCGACCCCCCAGCCGGCCCGCCTCCGAGTGTCCCAGGGTGGGCACCTGGGCCGCGCCTCAGGTGGCCCGCGCCCGGCGTGGTCGCGGGGCGCCGGGGCCCGCGTGTCTCCCGCAGGCCCTCGTAGGCCGGTCTCCGTGGCAGCCCGCCCTCCCTACCTTCCTGCCGGCAATAGGACATGGCTGCAGCCCGTCCCTGAGACCTTGCAGAAGCGGCGGTGGCGGCAGCTGCACCTTTACGCCGTGACCTCCCTCTCCTCTGGCAGGGCGGGCTCCTCCGAAGCCCGCGCGGACCCGCCCCCTCCCAGGCCTGCCCGCCGCGCGCCTGCCTCGGCGCCCTCGCAACCGCGGCCAGGCCAACCTCAGCCGGAAACTACATTTCCCAGCAGGTCGCGCGCCCCTCGACAGGTCTCCAGGCAGTAGAAACTACATTTCCCCGAAAGCTTTGCAGTGCGCAGGCGCATCAATGAGGTACTGCAATGTCCCGGACCGTATAGTTTCCAAGACGTCTCGCCGCGCGCATGCGCAGAAACACTGGGCACAGTGGGAGGTAACTGTAGTAAGTCCCGCTTGGCCCTGGAGTCCACGCGGATTTTCGAAGCTGGGGCTGGCAAGAGGCCGCTGGACACCACGCTCCAGTCGTCAGCCCGCTTCGTAGCTGAACAGCGCGAGGCGGCGGCAGCGAGCCGGGTCCCACCATGGCCGCGAATGTGAGTATCCCCGGGCCAGCCGGGCCACACCCAGGCTTCCCCGTCGCCCTGGGGCTTTTCCCCGGGGTCCTCTAGGTCCATTTCGCCGCCTGGAGCTCCTCCGTGCGGCTAGGCCCGCATCTCCCTCTGCTCGCCGTGTCTGTGCCTTCGCCAGCTCATCCCTCTGTTCATCTCGCGGCCTGTCCAGGCTTCTTTTGTCCGTGTTTCTTGGCTCGCCTCGTCCTCGGCGTTCGTGCGGAGGCGGACTCGGAGGTGTTGCTCCCGTACTGGGATCTGCTTGTACGCCTCTCCGCGGCCCCTCCTTGCATTCCCAGTTCCCTCCTGTACCTTGGGGCCCTGAAACTTGCGCATTATGAGAGCTGGACGCGACCTCAGAGAGGGCGCCAGTCCCTTGGGAGGGAGGAAGGCGATCCAGCCCAAGTGGAGCTGTCCAGCAATGGACAGACAGGGCTGTCCAGGCGGGCAGAGAGCTCTCCGCCCTGGGGAGGCTCTGTAAACCGAGGCTGTGATGCTCCGAAAAGCTTAGGCTGGGCTGGGAGCGAAGGAGTTGGGGGAGAGGGAGCATTTCTCTACTGTCGGGGCCCCTCCTCCCCCTAGCAAGGATTTGGTTGGAGAAGGCCTGGCTGAGGGCTGTTCCTTCAAGGCCTCTTCTCCCTGCAACTAGCCTTTCTCGGGAAACTGTTTAAGC